>NC_134489.1:22570923-22899673 GCF_040206685.1 Ascaphus truei
GTCCCGTCATGCACACGCTATTACATCCCGTCACACAGGACTAGTTACAGTAACTGTCCCGTCATGCACACGCTATTACTTCCCGTCACACAGGACTAGTTACAGCAACCGTCTCGTCATGCACACGCTATTACTTCCTGTCACACAGGACTAGTTACAGCAACCGTCTCGTCATGCACACGCTATTACTTCCCGTCACACAGGACTAGTTACAGTAACTGCCCCGTCATGCACATGCTATTACTTCCCGTCACACAGAACTAGTTACAGCAACCGTCTCGTCATGCACATGCTATTACTTCCCGTCACACAGGACTAGTTACAGCAACCGTCTCGTCATGCACACGCTATTACTTCCTGTCACACAGGACTAGTTACAGCAACCGTCTCGTCATGCACACGCTATTACTTCCTGTCACACAGGACTAGTTACAGTAACTGTCCCGTCATGCACACGCTATTACTTCCCGTCACACAGGACTAGTTACAGTAACTGTCCCGTCATGCACACGCTATTACTTCCTGTCACACAGGACTAGTTACAGTAACTGTCCAGTCATGCACACGCTATTACATCCCGTCACACAGGACTAGTTACAGTAACTGTCCCGTCATGCACACGCTATTACTTCCTGTCACACAGGACTAGTTACAGCAACTGTCCCGTCATGCACACGCTATTACTTCCCGTCACACAGAACTAGTTACAGCAACTGTCCCGTCATGCACACGCTATTACTTCCCGTCACACAGGACTAGTTACAGTAACTGTCCCGTCATGCACACGCTATTACTTCCCGTCACACAGGACTAGTTACAGTAACCGTCCCGTCATGCACACGCTATTACTTCCCGTCACACAGGACTAGTTACAGTAACCGTCCCGTCATGCACATGCTATTACTTCCCGTCACACAGGACTAGTTTCACATGCTCAGTACACAGTTACTACGCCATAACTGTGGTCACATGACCTGTAGACGGGGTACTGACCCTCAGACTGCTCCGGCTACCGACGGACATAAGATCATCTTCATCAGAAGCCTTCAGAGGGGAAAGGAGACAGGGAGGAAGAGAGAGGGTGAGCGCAGTATGAGCAGAGTGCTAAATGCTGTGTGACCCAGGAGAAAGGGTGAGGGACAAACCTCACCTGCAGTCTGCAGGGGCGTTTTAGGATGTCACCCTATAACGTTTTAGCCTACATAGGAATACATTGGGTCAGACGATGCTGGCTCCCTCCCTACGCCTAACGGCCACGGCTAAAGGTCCTAGAACGTCCCATGGGTGTGGTCACAGGATGAATTACACACTGGAGGTTATGTCTATAAAGACAGACATGGGTGGGTAAGGACCCCTGGGGGGACACATTTCCTTGGGCTGCTGTGAAACCTCAGACCCCATTCAATCCCTACCCTGTGTCCTATATTTAGGATACGGATGGATCTGCAGCTTATTATTATTATTCCTGTCCCCAGTTAACTTTAACCAACTTTGCCAGTAGGCTATTCCATGGATCCACTGCCCTTTCAGTGACGGATCTCCTCAGTCCCCAGTGAGTCTCCCACACTGAAGCTTCAGGGGATATCCTCTTGTGCTAAAAGGTTGGTGCTGACAATCTTGTGGCGGAAGGATATAGGGGCGGTTCAAAGATGGCCGTGCAGTCCCAACACATAAGCATCTCTTGTCTGACCAGAGGTCCCTGTTCTCCTGATCAGCACCTGCCCCGCTCATGCAGCACAGGACTGACCTGGGGATTTCTCCGCGGTCTGTGTGAGTATCGCTCACTGTCTTCCTGGAAATGCAGCGCGGGAACAAGAGAAAGACATCAAGCAGCTGAGCGTGGAGATAAGGAGGGTCCACAGAAATAAAACGGGGGACAAAAGATTATGGGGGAAGGGGAGGGGGGGTGGATGTGGGAAGGCAGGCACAGGAGAGATAAAGAAGCAGCATTGCAGAAAAACTGGACAGAGAAGGGTTACTATAACACAAGGATAAAAACCAGGCCGTCCAGTCTCACTCACTCCTCAGGGCTGTACGACCTCTGCACTGACACCCACTCCCGGGCCATGCATCACCCACTCCCGGCTTCAACAGCCTCGGACTTTAATGAAGCCGCTAACGAAGTCAGAATTATTCCCTTAAAAAGTATGGTTCTAGGTCCACAACTCCCAAATCGCATTTATTCAGACCCTTAGATTGGGAGAGAGCTGGATTAGACCTGACACACACACACACACACACACACACACGGGTCGGTTGGGAGGAGGAGCGGGGAAGATTCGAGAGCAGACGCCTACCATCCACTGCTCAATGTCACCCCACTTGGCATCGAGACCGTAATATTTCTGGAGAAGGGAGGAGAGAGATCAGAGACAGGTCAAAGAGATAGAGAAAGAGAGAACAATGAGAACTATTAAGCAGAGAGGAACAAAGTTTAACTGGAGAATCTGGTGAATTTTGGCAATTTGGGGTCACCGATTCACTTCACAAAATGTTACAGCAGGGTTATGGTCAGAGACTGCACTGCATGCTATGAATGGAAAAAATTAGCAGGAGCACAGAGACACAGAGACAGGCCTGGAGTACAGAGACACAGAGACAGGCAGGAGCACAGAGACAAGAGAGCGTACAGACAGACACGCAGGCAGGAGCGCACAGACACGCAGGCAGGAGCGCACAGACACGCAGGCAGGAGCGCACAGACACGCAGGCAGGAGCGCACAGACACGCAGGCAGGCAGGAGAGCGCACAGACACACACAGGAGAGCGCACAGACACACACTCGCAGGCAGGAGAGCGCATAGACACACACTCGCAGGCAGGAGAGCGCATAGACACACACTCGCAGGCAGGAGAGCGCACAGACACACAAACAAATAGAGACAGGCAGGAGAGCGCATAGACACACAGGCAGGAGAGCGCACAGACACACGCAGGCAGGAGAGCGCACAGACACACGCAGGCAGGAGAGCGCACAGACACACGCAGGCAGGAGAGCGCATAGACACACGCGGGCAGGAGAGCGCACAGACACACAGGCAGGCAGAGTGCACAGATACGCAGGCAGGAGAACGAACAGACACACAGGCAGACAGGAGAGCGCAGACAGGAGAGCGCAGACACTGTGTGCAGGAGAGAACAGAGACACACATACAGGCAGGGGTGCGCAGACACACACAGGCAGGCGAGTGAACAGTCTGGCAGGCAGGAGAGCGCACAGACACAGGCAGGAGAGCGCACAGACACAGGCAGGAGTGCGCACAAAGACACACACACACAGGCATGAGTGCAGAGACACAGAGAAGCAGACAGAGCGCACAGACACACACACAGGCAGGAGTGCACAGACAGAAATTACCTTCTGAACCTGGTAGATCTGCAAGAGGAAGATAGCAAGAGAAGAGTGAGAACCAAAAGCACAGATATAATGAGGAGGCTGGAGGACCGGCTGTGTAACCGAGACACACACACACCGGCTGTGTAACGCAGACACACACACGCTGCACCGGCTGGGTAACGCAGAAACACACACACACACCGGCTGTGTAACGCAGAGACACACACTGCACCGGCTGTGTAACGCAAAGACACACACTGCACCGGCTGTGTAACGCAGAGACACACACTGCACCGGCTGGGTAACGCAGAGACACACTGAACCGGCTGTGTAACGCAGAGACACACACTGCACCGGCTGGGTAACGCAAAGACACACACTGCACCGGCTGTGTAACGCAGAGACACACACTGCACCGGCTGGGTAACGCAGAGACACACACTGCACCGGCTGTGTAACGCAGAGACACACACTGCACCGGCTGTGTAACGCAGACACACACACTGCACCGGCTGGGTAACGCAGAGACACACACTGCACCGGCTGTGTAACGCAGACACACACTGCACCGGCTGTGTAACAGAGACACACACACTGCACCGGCTGGGTAACGCAGAGACACACACTGCACCGGCTGTGTAACGCAGAGACACACACTGCACCGGCTGTGTAACGCAGAGACACACACTGCACCGGCTGTGTAACGCAGAGACACACACTGCACCGGCTGGGTAACGCAGAGACACACTGCACCGGCTGTGTTACATCCCTTCATTGTACAGAGCACTTTGTATCTCAGAAGGTTACATGTTTAATACCCAGTTACTAATCGCCCTTGTTTACAGTGCTCGGCTTTGCCAGGAATCAAACCTGTGAATCTCACGTGTGCTCAAATGATTCAGGCGGACATGTTAATCTTCAGAGGTCTCTTAAGTATTTCAAAACCTACTCTGAGCTGAAGCAGAAGAGTTAGGCTTTGGTCCGGCTGCGCCCGGCGGCGCGCGCGTTCCTCACCAGCAGGGGTATTCTTTCCTAGCCGGTCCCAGTCCCCCCTCGCTGCACGGCTCACTACGCGCTGTAACGCGTCAGCCGCCAGGGGATGCAAGAAAATTGCGATCCCGAGCGGTGACACGTCACGTGGTGCACTGATGAGCCAATCAGCGGCGGGGGCGGGAGCTGTCAGAGAGCTTCCTCCACAAGGAAGGGGGGTGGTGTGTGTGGTGTGTGTGTGTGTGTGGACCGGGGGGGGAGGGATCAGCACGGAGAGGAGGGCATTTGTGGGGGTGGGAGCTGCTTACCTTCCAGTGTACAGCCGGCAGCAGCTCCCTCCTGCAGCCCGGGAGACCGACCCCCGCTGCAGCCATCTGCTGGAGGGGAGTGGGGGGGGGGGGGGTATCGGACAGGAGCAGCAGAGGGCATGTGGAGGGGGGGGGGGAGTAGCATGGAGAGCAGCAGAGGGCATGTGGGGGGTCCCTCCTGCAGCCCGGGAGACCCCCGCTGCAGCCCTCCGCTGAAACCACGCCCCCCCGGCTGCCGCTCCCTACAGATCGCATATCGCGGTCAAGTGCCTCTCCACGCGCCGCCTGTCTGCAGTGCGGGCGTGTGGTCTGAGGCAGCGGGGCCTTAGACTTAGACTTGGCCTTCTGACTGTATAACACGGGACCTGCAGCATTTTACACGGAGAGTTCCCTTCCAGTGCGGTTGATCTGGTGCCTCCGTTAACCCTTCGGAGGAGCCCTGATGCGGAGTAAGGGTGTGTGCAGATCCGACACAGTTTGAGACCCTCCAGGTAGGGTTGCCAGGTGTCCAGTATTGAACCAGACAGTCCTGTATTTGGACACCCTGTCCAGTAACAAATTAGAGGTAATACTGGACATGTGTCCGGTATTACCTCTCTGGACATAGTGATCCGAGTGGCTTGGGGGGCCGCGGGATTGCTGTTGCTAGGGGGCTGGGCAGCTTCCTCCACCCCGATTGGCTGCTGCGTAATGCAGCCAATAAGGAGGAGGTGTCAGGAGACTGGGGTGGGGCCAAGGAGAGGAGGAAACAGCATGGAGCAGTGAAGTGTGTGTGTCTGTGTAGAGCGCGTCGCACCTTTCACCATTCTTTCCAGTATTTTTGGAGAAGACACCTGGCACCCTTACTTCTGTTTGGGGCTGGCAGCGCCTGGTGACAGATTTGGGTGAGAAAGTCACGTGACACAGGGAAGGAATACCCGGGGGATTATATGAGAGATACCAACTGGGGCTCAAACATGTGCAAGGGGTACAGAGGGCGTGCCAGTCTCCCCTCTGCCAGTGATGCACAAAGAGAAGAGATATACACTGGTGACATGGAATGTGCAAGGGGCACAGAGCAGGTACAGAGGGCGTGCCAGTCTCCCCTCTGCCAGTGATGCACATAGAGAAGCGATATACACTGGTGACATGGAATGTGCAAAACTGTCCCAAATGGGCTTGTAACATTTTTCGTTTGAATTATTATTCTGCAAAAAACATTTTGCCGAGCCTCACAGGGCTAACAGAACGCACACAATCTCACAAGACTGGCAAATCCAGACTCCAAAATAGAAGGGTGGAGAAAATTATTTTTAACACTAAAATAAACAATATTTTTTAGAAGCAAGGCATGCTCAGGTGGCAAGATACTAACCTTATAGGAGTTAAACTCATATAGGCTTCTGGGGGGAGGGGGTCTGGCTTTACAAACTCAGTTACTGTACAGATTTACTTCCATATATGCATAGCAGGGGTATTACAGGGCAGTGCCAGGCTATGGTACCTTCCCAATCCGCCACACATTCAATGCCAAACCCTCTATTTATACATAGAGCAGGTATTGGCATCAGCTGTGCCACTCTCCCCCCTTCCCCATGTAAAAATGTGCAGTCAGTGGCAATACCAGCCTCTCACCAATATTCCCAAATGTCCCATTTCTACACCGCACTCACACAGTGCCGGCTGCGGCACTGCCAGACTGCTATACGTTTCTTCCCTCCCACCACCAAAATAAACCAGCGACACGTACAGTATAACGGAGTAAACTGTGGGGTTCAAAAAAACTGTCCGACACCTGCAAGTATTTGTTCGTTTGGAAACATGGCGAGCTGAACAGGAATTTGCACAGGCAAAGCCCCAACTCTCCTCCGTCCTTATTGGCTCCAACCGGAACAGGACGAGGTGGAGTCAGCCCTTAATTGACAACTCCTCCCCCCCTAAATTATTCTGATGCCCCGAAGAAGAAGAAAAAAAACTTCCCAATTTCCACAGGAACTAAAACAGCTAAATGTTTGCTTTAAGTCTGATTGTAATTATTAAAGGAGCATCATTCTATTATTAGTTTATAATTAGTTTATATATCTATATAAATATATATATCGATATAGTGATAGATCTCTCTCTCTCTATGTATATTATAAAAATATTACTTGTGAGCACATTCACGTCTTAGACAGGTCTGCAACCCTGTATACAGTGCTTCCACTGCAGCAAGGGATTCTGGAAAATGACATGCAAATGAGCATACAGTGTCACCTTTTGGCTGAAATCCATTATTACATGGAACCCTTAAGTCAATGCTCGCTGTTTTAAACATAGCCTGGGATGAGATGCATAGCCAGTAAACCCACTCACAGACACACTGTTTCGACCTTTTGGGTCTCATCAGTGCGAGGTTGGTTGTCAGGAGCCAGTGATAGCTCTGCCAGGGCCTGTGTGCCATATTTAAAGATGCCATTATACATACTGTACATACACACATACATACATGCATGCATGATGGCACCTTTAAATACAGCACACAGGCCCTGGCTGCGCTATCACTGACTCCTGAGCCATGAAAAGGGTTAATTTCCTCAGCACTACTTAAAATCTCATAACCAAGTCACATGGTGCCCGGGCGAGCCCGTGTAACCACCTGGATTAACCACTTCCTGGCCATGAATCAATGCTTCGCTGCAGGTGTCTATCAGCAGAAGAGTTAATGCTTTGAATGTAGATGTGACAACCGGACACTTAAATTGGTAATAATATTTTTTTTTGTATAGCACCGAGAATGTACGCAGCGCTGCACATAGACTGGCCGCCTGAGGCCCCCTCATCCCATGCAGTGCAAATACTCTGTGGCTCTAATAATCAGCAGACAGGTTTGTGCAGCTCCTGCCAGACCTGGGAGGGGCGTGCCCTGGTTTGGGGATTCTGAGCGCAGACAGGTGACGTCTCTCTGTTTATAAAGGGATTCTGCTAATGATTTAAGCGGATTTCATAAGAAGGGGGGTGAGGGGGAGCTGGCTGTGCAGTATACACAATGACACAATGCACCTAGGCTTACACAATCAGTGGCCACATACTCCAGAGAGAGGTGGAGGAGTGAAAGAATGTGAGGAAGAGCAGAGAAGAGAGCAGATGAGAGAGAGAAGAGAGAGAGAGAGGAGAGAAAAGAGTGAGAAAGAGGAGAGAGAGAGAGAGAGAAAGAGAGGAGAGAGAGAGAGAAAGAGAGGAGAGAGAGAGAAAGAGAGGAGAGAGAGAAAGAGAGGAGAGAAGAGGGAGTTGGCCGTGCAGTATAAACAATGACAAAATGCACCTAGGCTTACACAATCAGTGGCCACATACTCCAGAGAGAGGTGGAGGAGTGAAACAATGTGAGGAAGAGCAGATGAGAGAGAGAAGAGAGAAGAGAGAACTGTGACCGTGCACCTGAAGTAGAAGCCTATGAGATTTGTAAAGATTTCTACACCATCATTTAATTTATTAAGAACTCAAACGTTGGTGGACTAAAAAGTAATCACCCTCCCGACGATCAATACGGCTACTACAACTTTTCACCACACGAGAAATTGTGAGACTGAAGGAGACAGAGGGGGTTATTCACTAAACTGCGATAAATCCGATCCGGGCAATCTCAGATGGAAACACCCATAGGACTTTAATGGGAGTTTCTGTACAATAGCAACCCAATCAGCACTATCACAGCTTAATGAATACCCGCCTAGGAAGGGAGTAAGAATCAGCAGTGCTATAGTTTAATGGTCCAAGTTTGCACAACCACGAGGCCCCACAGCACAGCTGTCCACGACTCCCACGAATGCACGTTGTTAAACCATTGGAGGAGATTTGTATGTGTTAGAGCAGGGGTGCGCAAACTTTCCCCCCTGCACCACCCTGTCTGCTCTCCCCTCCCCCTGCTCGTGCCCCCCTCCTTACCTTGTCTTCGGCGTCAAAAGACGCCGCTGGGGGAAAAGTGACGTCACCGCAGACAAGGTAAGGGAAGTTGCAGAGGCCTCATGCGATCACCCACCATTTAATTTAAATGCCTTGGAGAGGAGCGCGGGGCCTCTGCAACAGCCGCGCCACCCCCCAAGTTTGCGCACCCCTCTGTTAGCGGCCATTGGGTGAAGGGGGTTTGGGACGTCCTATCGCAGGTTAGGTAATTCCCAGGAAAATCGCTGTTATTGTATTTTGGGGGCATTGGTTTGGGAAAATGACAGAAGTGCAAGGCCGTGGAAAGTCCCTCTGCTGCTCTTCCAGGCGCGTCGCTACGTAAAATGCTTCTAAAAACAGCCCGCGGCGGGACCATCACAAGGATCACATGTGCAAAATAACTGCAGCGGGAATATTTCCCATCCCCACCGCGCACAGAAACAACAGGCGTGCATCCCCTGCCAGCAGGGAACCGGCATTTCCAAAGGCGATCGCTATTTGGAAACCTCGGGTGCCTATCACTGGAGGTCCCAGTGTTGATCTCCGTGACCCTTCTTTTTCCCATCATTTATAGAGAGAAAAAAAATTATGTCATTAATTCACAAATGAATGCAGCCAGATGTTTGCTTATCGCGCGGGTATATTAGTTTAACCCTTTAATAGCCAGAGGGTCCAGCAAAAACTCGTTTTTCTGTCCGGCTACGCAGAATTGTACCACCCAGAACCAGATAAATCGTCCTCTTCTGCAGAGCGGGACTGCCCCCTCACTACCAAGCCCCCCCACCTCAAATAAAAGGGCCCAAACCATGTGCCCACGCAGAACACGGACACACGCGTGGCAGACTCCCGGAGCGGGCCCCACCCTGCATATTCTCCTTGCCAATCAGAGTGCAGGAACTCCGCAGGGGCAGCAGGCCATGTCCTGATCCGATTGGCCGGCTGCTCGCTTACCTCCTTCTGCTGCCTCTCCAGCTCCTTCATGCGGATCTCTCGCGCCTCTGCCCGCGCCGCTCGCTTGGCCGCCAGACGCGCCTCGGCCTGTAAAGACACGAGAGGGGGAAAAAAAAAAGAAGAAAATCAGTCAGTGAGCCGGGGCTGAGACACCGCAGCAAAACACCCATCTACTGCGCTCGGGCAATGTAACAACTTAACGAGGCAATCCAAACGGGCAGTTTTTATTAGATTTTTTTTCAACATTAGGATTGAAGCAGCGGGGGCCTCCGGAGCCGAACCCCATTATCATCATCTCCGGGGACCCCCTGCTGCCGGAGAGACTTGCCGCCGTATTGGGCGCGGGTAGCTGCTCCACTCGGCTAGCAGGGATCGCATAATGGCCGCTTCTCCAAAGCTCCCGCAGCCTGCGGGCCGGCAGGAGGCTGCAAAGTCATTGGGCGCGGCTTCCTATTGGCCAACGTGATGAGGGAGCTTTAAAAAAAGCAGCCTTAATTCTGCGGCGTCAAATGACACACGGCATCCTGTTGCCATGGCAACGTGGCATCAAATTTACGCCGCGTTGCCATGGCAACTAAACGCCGTCGCACTGGTGACGTCCGCAGCGTCATTTAACGCTGCGATTGTGAAGAATACGGAGGGCGGCGGCACCAGGTAGGTGCATCAATACAATCCCCACAATGATAAGTAATTCGCTAAGTCAATCTGTTCTCCTGTAATCTATCGGCCAAGATTCGGCTCAGGGGTTCACTAAATGGCTACAGAGGAGTATTGACTCAGTATCTGTGACTTTGTAAACACACATGTAGGACATTGCTTGCTCTGCAGCTTTAATATACTGAGCACCCTCTGATTTCTATAGCAGGTTTCCCCACCTCCCCGGCAGTGCAAGATCTTTGCAACACTTTCCGGTTTGTGATCATTTGTTGCCAACGTTCCCAGCAGTTTGAGCTGAAAGTCGGCCACTTAGCACGCAATCAGGAATTTTACAGATTTATAACGGGGAGCATCAAAACCATTGCCAGCTTTGCCAAGAATGTGACAATCATACATTGTCACATATTTTACCAATAAAATAAGAAAATAAAAAAAAAAAAAAAAGGGGGGGGGGGGACGTAGAATTGCTGCTTTAACCAAAGTGGCGTGCTGGACAACCATTTACTTTTGTTTGTATACTCCGGTCGCATAGGTGAGCTGAGCTACGACCGTCCGTGGGACACATATGACATGATAAGTACTCCCCTCCCTCTACGTAGCAGCGTTTTGGAGAATGCATGCAGTAGCTGCCCCTCCCTTCCTCCGGCAGAGCTGGTTTTGCCATCGTGTGGTTAGATGCATTTTGAATGTATTTGCGTTCCCTTTGCGGGGGCCCGCACCCTTATATTTAAAGTCTTTTGCTGCCAGATGGGCCGGCGGCGAGCTTCCTGGAACCGATACATTGCAACACTGCCAAGGTTCTCTGTCCCCTGCCCTCCTCCCAGGGACTGTCCCTTTTCTGTGTCAATGGCACTTATTCAACCGGCTATGACACGGCTAGAGATTAGTCTCGTTCATTTGAGCGGAGCGGACATCTTCAGCGCTTGGAAGGCGGCTTCGCTGCAAATGTTTCAGTCCCTCGCGGGGTTTAGTGCAGAACATTGTGCGAGTCTGAGGAAGGGATTACACAAGGGTGAGCAACTCCATTCCTCAGGGGCCACCAACAGGTCAGCTTTTCAGGATATCCCTGCTTCAGCACAGGTGGTTCAATCGAAGATTGAGCCACCTGTGCTGAAGCAGGGATTTCCTGCAAAGCTGACCGGACGGTGGCCTTTGAGGACTGGAGTTGCCCGCCCCGTAGGAAGGAAGAGCGCCAACATTACACGTACACAATCTACAAACACAGGAAACGTGCAGCCATGGCCTCAACCACAACCAACAACTTCTGTGCCACACACACCTGCGCGGCACTTCCACATATCACCGGCAGGATCTCCCGTTAGGCCTGGGACTAGGGCGGCAGAAATGTCCGCCCCCATATACGGATGCCGCTCTCTTGGGCCTATCGGGGAAAGCGCTTCCATGTGGCGGCCGCGTCCTTGCTGCCGCCCGCCTTCTCCTTCTGAGTCGCAGTGTGAAATGACGCCGCAGTCACGCAGCGTCTTGTTGCCATGGCAACACGACGGCGCGACGTCATGTCGTCGCGTGGGACGTCCATGGCGTCATGCGGATGGAGTAGGGTGGCAGTAAGGAGGTGGCCGCCACACGTAAGCGTGGGGCGGCGGATCTTGAAATCCGCCGCTGCGGGCAGAGGTTATCTCGCTAGAGAAGCCGGCAAAGCGCCGCAGAGCAACGCTGAGGGTAAATGAGTAATAGTAATTAGCCATTCAGGGGAAGGAGAGGGAGGCGAGCAAGGCCGAGCAATGATTATCATCGTTTATTTGTAAAGCGCCAACATATTCTGTAGCGCAGCACAATGGGGGGGGGGGGGGGTGAACAGCGTGATGCCAATTCCAATAACAGAATGACCCACCAAATTAGGACAAACTAGCTCAGATACTAAAAAGGTAATGAGCCCTTTCCCGAGTGGTGTGTAAGCGGGTTATATACAGCCTGGGTGCTGTGTATCTGGGGACATTTCTGGCGCTTTTCACAGTTTGAGCCTACATTTGGCAAAAAAGATGTTTGTTTTTAAACCCATCCTTAAAAATGGGGAAGCGGGGGGCCCCCTGCTTCCCGAGACACCTCTGTAGAGGGTGCCACTATCTCTGCAAGTAGCCTCTCTGACTGGGCTTGTTGGGGCTAACATAATGGCAGCTTTAAATGTCCCACGTCTTGCGGGCCAATAGGAAGCCGTGATGTCATCCCTTGCGGCTTCTTATCTCGCGTGACGAGAGACATTTAAACACGAAGGCGATGCTAATGACGACAGCAGAATTCGCTTGCACACAACAAAGGGGGAAAAACAGGTCTGAACTATTTGGCTGCAGGTAACATCTCAAAATCATCTGGTTACTATGGAGGTTTTAAATGCTTAACAAAAAAAAATGGTTTCAAATATACAAGACTCATCCGATCCTTTAAGTATATACACGGCAGACACACACACAAATCTGGACAAAGGTCCGGGAATAGCACTGAAACGTTGATGATATAGTTACAAATATTATTTTGTATAAGGAATCTGTGAGTGCCTAGTTGAATTTACTTTAGATTCATGCCCAGCTGACTCACGCGAGTGCTACCCCTCACATATGATGTGCGAGCGTGAGAACACACACACACACACACACACACACACACACACACAATAACCTGTTCCCGCAGTTCTTCCCCTTCATTATGAAGCCATCATTAATCAAACAGTTGATGTTGGAAGAGGACACATCCCTAGTTAGAAAGAATTGCAGTGTTCCCCTGGGAAATATAAATGTGTCGATCTTTCACATCACACAGTGGTGACCTCTGCACTGTACAGGTGATTAAATCATTTTAATGAAGCCAATATGTGGCTAGTATAGAAGGATAGAATAAAATGGCATTACCAGCAGCACCACACCCTCTCCTTGTGACCTTGGTCAGCTCTGCCACTGTCCACCTGTGTGACCTTATAAAGTGGCCACTGGCTCCCCATAAGACCTTACACAGCTCTGCCACTGTCCCCCTGTGTGACCTTGAAAAATAATGCAGTCTCCATTCTCTCACTCCTCTTTTGACACTCTCCGTAACCTTCAAATTTGGCTGGGCCCCTCACCTTGCATGCCTGGTACCAACTCTGCCATTGATTGCTAGCTTTTGGGCCGAGGATCCCGACACGGGGCAGCTTCCTGAGCCACGGCCAGGCAGCAGGTGCCGAGCTAGTGGCATATCTGAAAGCACTCAGCCATGTAACATCTTGTTTCATTGTTTAACCCTTTCTCTGCCAGAGGCCTGCAATACAGTGCAGCTCAATTCACAAAGGCAGCTTTAAAAAACAAACCAACATAATAATAATAATAATAATAATAATACCTTCCAGCTGCAGTTCTACAGAACAGGATATTCTTAACCCCTTCATTGTCAGATTTAAGTGGTACCCAGGTCTTTTGTACTAGATTTCAGAGTTGCCCCACTGGCAGCAGGGCCCCATCACTGCCACCAACCCCCCCCCCCCCCCCCCCCCCCCCCATGCTCAGCAGCACTTGGTGTGGCGACGTGCTGTGTCATTGGCGTTGTGACACAGACTGCAAGGGTAGCGGCCCCAGACAGGACATGATGACGATGACCTGTCCGGTTGAGCCAGAAGTGATAAATGTCAAAGCCCCTCCCATGTCACGCCTTGTAGGGTTTATCTCATAACATTAAAACTGTCTTATCAAATAATCGGGCTCAAAGTCTGACGCCAACGGGCAGACCCCCAGTCCAACAGAACCAAGACCCGCTTCAGTGGGGCACTTATACTGAACGAGATCCCTGCAGTTATACTGAACGAGATCCCTGCAGAGTTATACTGAACGAGATCCCTGCAGTTATACTGAACGAGATCCCTGCAGAGTTATACTGAACGAGATCCCTGCAGAGTTATACTGAACGAGATCCCTGCAGAGTTATACTGAACGAGATCCCTGCAGAGTTATACTGAACGAGATCCCTGCAGAGTTATACTGAACGAGATCCCTGCAGAGTTATACTGAACGAGATCCCTGCAGAGTTATACTGAACGAGATCCCTGCAGAGTTATACTGAACGAGATCCCTGCAGAGTTATACTGAACGAGATCCCTGCAGAGTTATACTGAACGAGATCCCTGCAGAGTTATACTGAACGAGATCCCTGCAGAGTTATACTGAACGAGATCCCTGCAGAGTTATACTGAACGAGATCCCTGCAGAGTTATACTGAACGAGATCCCTGCAGCGTTATACTGAACGAGATCCCTGCAGCGTTAGAAAGCAGCCGTTTTAACATTCAGGCTGCAATGTTTCAGAGGTGATTAAGAAATAAATGGGAAAAGTAATCTGTGAAAAATAATGAGCAGTAGGCCACCCTAGATTAGATATAAACCCAGCACTGGATAAACCCGTCTCTGATAATCTGGAGTCAGGATGTCACCCTACATTCGATATTAATCAGAACTGCCCGTTGTTAATCCTGCCGCCAGGAGAAAGTCACTATACATTGGATCAGTGTTTTTCAACGAGGATTCTTCCCGGGCATCCTTAAAAACGGCAGAGAATTTATTTGAAAATTGTACGAAATACAGAAGAATCTGCAATGCAACTGATCTCAGACGCGCTATTAGAGAGGGTTGGGGTTCCTTACAATGCATCTGATCTCAGACGTGCTATTAGAGAGGGTTGGGGTTCCTTACAATGCATCTGATCTCAGACGCGCTATTAGAGAGGGTTGGGGTTCCTTACAATGCATCTGATCTCAGACACGCTATTAGAGAGGGTTGGGGCTCCTTACAATGCATCTGATCTCAGACGCGCCATTAGAGAGGGTTGGGGTTGCTTACAATGCGTCTGATCTCAGACGCACTATTAGAGAGGGTTGGGGCTCCTTACAATGCACCTGATCTCAGACGCGCTATTAGAGAGCGTTGGGGTTCCTTACAAGGCATCTGATCTCAGACGCGCTATTAGAGAGGGTTGGGGTTCCTTACAATGCACCTGATCTCAGACGCGCTATTAGAGAGGGTTGGGGCTCCTTACAATGCACCTGATCTCAGACTAGCTATTAGAGAGGGTTGGGGTTCCTTACAATGCATCTGATCTCAGACGCGCTATTAGAGAGGGTTGGGGTTCCACAGAATTTCACAATATAAATATAGGGTTCCTATAAAAAAAAAAAAAAAGTTAAAAAACAATGCATTAGACATACACCTACAGTGGGAACGGTCTAAACGTGTCCCTGCTAATCTGGAGTCAGGAGATCACCATACATTGGATATAAACCCAGGACTGTCCGAGTCAGTCCCTAGCGATATAATCACGGTGTTGTGCTTGCGGTGAGAAGCACAGGAGGGATCTCTTACCACTTTCTGTGCCTCCTGGCTCAAGCAGTCTGTGATCTCCTGCATTTCTGCGGTTTCCCGTTCCCCCCGAGCCCTTCTCTCATTCACACCGGCGCTGGATCAGCTTCCCCTTTCTCAAACCGGCCCTCTGGTTCTTCCAAACAAGGCTGCCCCTGCGATCAGCTGCTGTGGTAGGAGGCTTAATCCCTGGCCTTCTCCTGCCTGCAGTTAGCTGGTGTCAGCTGTGGAGGAGGGGGGAAAGAGACTTGTTCTGCTGCCCCCACCTGGGGAGGGAGGGAGTGGTGAGAGGAAGCTCACAGGTGACTCACTCCCAAGCCACACGCATTCCTCACGCACACACTGGCTGGACAGGTACACAGCCTGGCTCACTGCCTGTGTGTGCAGGAGGCATGCAGGAGGCGTGCAGCAAAGCCACAGGGGGGTGTGTGCAGCAACTAGGAACACAGGCAGCCGCTTCCTCTGTCTGTGACTCAGTCCCCGCCCCGGGGAGTTTGCATCACACCTCCCAGGAGAGGCCACAGGGCCTTTTCCAAAAATAACCTGTCGCTGTACTCCCACGTTAACCCTTTCACTGACAGCGGGGCCAGCAACACATAGCTCAGCAATTCTCATTCAGCCACCTCTGGGGTGGAATTGCCGGAGCGATCGCTGGAAGTCATCTCAATTTGATTTTTCCAGCGGCCGTAGCCTGACGTCGCGCCGCCGGCACTATAAGCGCAGCCTTACTACTGAACGGCTGCTCTCCCTGCTCATCATGACGAGCACATCCTGATTGGGGCATTGTGATAGTCTCCATAGCTTCCTGTCCTGGAGACTATGCTGAAGTAGACGTCATTTATTTATTTCCCAGGTTCCTTTGTTTTATTATACCGCTCCCCTGATCACTGCCGCATTGGTATCGGATGCACATTGTTTCCGTGTGTTTTTCGGCACCTTGGTGAAAGCCGTACGGAGTAAATGTTTCTGCTGCACAAAGCTAGGGCCTTGTGGGCTGACATTTGGAAAGCCATGAATTATTTGTAGTAAAGGTGTGTTACATGGCTGAGTTGTTTTGCATTTATAGGGGGTGATGTAGCAAGGTAAATTTGATGCGAATTTCATCATGCGTCTCTTTGCGTCAACGTGTCACGGTCTTTGCTCCAAAGTTTGCGCCACATGGCGATTAGAGGAGTGGAAATAGGAGTAAAGACGCACGGATTATAATGAGATGTAGCAAACTCTGCGTCACTTCTGTATCTTGTATTTGTGGCAAAAAAACATAATCTGCCTGGTTTGAGATGCAGGATACTTTGGCTAACGATATGCGTCAGATGTGAGGAGCGCTTTCCTAAATATGTGACCGCGTGAAAGAACACGGCGCAACGCGGCAAAATAAACTTCTATGTGCCCTTCCTTTACCTTGACACTTCTGCCCCATAGTGTGGTGTGAGGCTGTTACTGCCCCAGGGCCGGCCTTTCCTTGGGCAGGGCCCAAGGCGGCGTGCTGGCAGCGGGGCCTCTCCTCCTGCAGCGTCACTGCGTCGGGTTGTCATGGCAATATGTCACGGCGTAACGTTGTCATGGCTTCACGGTGTAACGATGTCACATTGTCATGACAACGCGACTCTGCAGAAGGAAGGTTGCTCCGCACAAGGTAAGACCTCCCCCGGCTATATATGCATGCACCTCTCCTCCTCTCCCCCAGCTACATGCACATGCGCTGTTTCGGGCGCTCCCCATCTCCCTGCTCCAGCTCTCCCCTATCCTGTCAGGCGGAAGTTGGATCCGGAGAGAAGGGAGTGCGAGGCCCAAAGCGGGCGCCTTGCACTAAAATACCCCTGCATAGTATTATCAGGTAGTACTGTATCGCAGCATGCACCTGTGCCCAATGGATAAGGCACAAGGGGTATTTCGGCAGCACCTCTGTGGGCAGGATGCAGGGAGCGAGTAACGGCCTTTCCTACCACACAGTTGAGTGGAGAACATGAGTCCCCACATGCACGGTTCTGTGTGTGTACAGTTGTTCTGTGACGTGTTATTGTGGTTTCTGCAGTGACTTTCCAGGGTCTAAATTTGCAGAGGTATTAAACAAATAAACTAGGAACCAAACATAGAAGCCGTAAAGATGCTGGGGCATTGCTAAGATTTTTCCCATAGATATTTTTAAGTGACTCCAGCTAACCTTCTGTGTCTGAGAATCTAGTGTAAAATGTATCAAACCTGGACACGGTTACATTTAATACAGGTATGCACTGTTCTGCGCATTACAAGTACACACTCCTCTGCCAAATATAGACACGCATTGCTCTGCGAGGTACAGGCATGCACTGCTCTGCGAGGTACAGGTACGCACTGATTTTTGTTACATACACACTGCTCTGCGAGGTACACACTGCTCTGCGAGGTACAGGTACGCACTGCTTTTTGTTACATACGCGCTGCTCTGCGAGGTATTGGTACGCACTGCTTTTTGTTACATACGCGCTGCTCTGCGAGGTATTGGTACGCACTGCTTTTTGTTACATACGCGCTGCTCTGCGAGGTATTGGTACGCACTGCTTTTTGTTACATACGCACTGCTCTGTGAGGTACGCACTGCTCTGCGAGGTACAGGCATGCACTGCTCTGCGAGGTGTAGGTACGCACTGCTTTTTGTTAGATACACACTGCTCTGCGAGGTACAGGTGCGCACTGCTTTTTGTTACATACACACAGCTCTGCGAGGTACAGGTGCGCACTGCTTTTTGTTATACACACAGCTCTGCGAGGTACAGGTGCGCACTGCTTTTTGTTACACAAACTGCTCTGCGAGGTACAGGTACGCACTGCTTTTTGTTACATACACTGCTCTGCGAGGTACAGGTGCGCACTGCTTTTTGTTACACACACTGCTCTGCGAGGTACAGGTGCGCACTGCTTTTTGTTACACACACTGCTCTGCGAGGTACAGGTACGCACTGCTTTTTGTTATACACACTGCTCTGCGAGGTACAGGTGCGCACTGCTTTTTGTTACACACACTGCTCTGCGAGGTACAGGTACGCACTGCTTTTTGTTATACACACTGCTCTGCGAGGTACAGGTACGCACCGCTTTTTGTTACACACACTGCTCTGCGAGGTACAGGTGCGCACTGCTTTTTGTTACATACACACTGCTCTGCGAGGTACAGGTACGCACTGCTTTTTGTTACACACAATGCTCTGCGAGGTACAGGTACGCACTGCTTTTTGTTACATACACACTGCTCTGCGAGGTACAGGTGCGCACTGCTTTTTGTTATACACACTGCTCTGCGAGGTACAGGTGCGCACTGCTTTTTGTTAGATACACACTGCTCTGCGAGGTACAGGTAAGCACTGCTTTTTGTTACATACACACTGCTCTGTGAGGTACAGGTACGCACTGCTTTTTGTTACACACAATGCTCTGCGAGGTACAGGTGCGCACTGCTTTTTGTTACACACACTGCTCTGCGAGGTACAGGTGCGCACTGCTTTTTGTTACATACACTGCTCTGCGAGGTACAGGTGTGCACTGCTTTTTGTTACACACAATGCTCTGCGAGGTATACACTGCTCTGCGAGGTACAGGTGCGCACTGCTTTTTGTTACACACAATGCTCTGCGAGGTATACACTGCTCTGCGAGGTACAGGTGCGCACTGCTTTTTGTTACACACACTGCCCTGCGAGGTACAGGTACGCACTGCTTTTTGTTACACACAATGCTCTGCGAGGTACAGGTGCGCACTGCTTTTTGTTACACACAATGCTTTGCGAGGTACAGGTGCGCACTGCTTTTTGTTACATACACACTGCTCTGCGAGGTACAGGTGCGCACTGCTTTTTATTATACACACTGCTCTGCGAGGTACAGGTTCGCACTGCTTTTTGTTATACACAATGCTCTGCGAGGTACAGGTACGCACTGCTTTTTGTTACATACACACTGCTCTGCGAGGTACAGGTGCGCACTGCTTTTTGTTACATACACTCCTCTGCGAGGTACAGGTGCGCACTGCTTTTTGTTATACACACTGCTCTGCGAGGTATAGGTGCGCACTGCTTTTTGTTAGATACACACTGCTCTGCGAGGTACAGGTGCGCACTGCTTTTTGTTACATATACTGCTCTGCGAGGTACAGGTGCGCACTGCTTTTTGTTACACACAATGCTCTGCGAGGTACAGGTACGCACTGCTTTTTGTTACATACACACTGCTCTGCGAGGTATACACTGCTCTGCGAGGTACAGGTAAGCACTGCTTTTTGTTACATACACACTGCTCTGTGAGGTACAGGTACGCACTGCTTTTTGTTACACACAATGCTCTGCGAGGTACAGGTGCGCACTGCTTTTTGTTACACACACTGCTCTGCGAGGTACAGGTGCGCACTGCTTTTTGTTACATACACTGCTCTGCGAGGTACAGGTGTGCACTGCTTTTTGTTACACACAATGCTCTGCGAGGTATACACTGCTCTGCGAGGTACAGGTGCGCACTGCTTTTTGTTACACACAATGCTCTGCGAGGTATACACTGCTCTGCGAGGTACAGGTGCGCACTGCTTTTTGTTACACACACTGCCCTGCGAGGTACAGGTACGCACTGCTTTTTGTTACACACAATGCTCTGCGAGGTACAGGTGCGCACTGCTTTTTGTTACACACAATGCTTTGCGAGGTACAGGTGCGCACTGCTTTTTGTTACATACACACTGCTCTGCGAGGTACAGGTGCGCACTGCTTTTTATTATACACACTGCTCTGCGAGGTACAGGTTCGCACTGCTTTTTGTTATACACAATGCTCTGCGAGGTACAGGTACGCACTGCTTTTTGTTACATACACACTGCTCTGCGAGGTACAGGTGCGCACTGCTTTTTGTTACATACACTCCTCTGCGAGGTACAGGTGCGCACTGCTTTTTGTTATACACACTGCTCTGCGAGGTATAGGTGCGCACTGCTTTTTGTTAGATACACACTGCTCTGCGAGGTACAGGTGCGCACTGCTTTTTGTTACATATACTGCTCTGCGAGGTACAGGTGCGCACTGCTTTTTGTTACACACAATGCTCTGCGAGGTACAGGTACGCACTGCTTTTTGTTACATACACACTGCTCTGCGAGGTATACACTGCTCTGCGAGGTACAGGTACGCACTGCTTTTTGTTACACACAATGCTCTGCGAGGTACAGGTGCGCACTGCTTTTTGTTACATACACACTGCTCTGCGAGGTTGAAGTACGCACTGCTTTTTGTTACACACAATGCTCTGCGAGGTACAGGTACGCACTGCTTTTTGTTACACACAATGCTCTGCGAGGTACAGGTACGCACTGCTTTTTGTTACATATACACTGCTCTGCGAGGTACAGGTACGCACTGCTTTTTGTTACACACACTGCTCTGCGAGGTACAGGTACGCACTGCTTTTTGTTACATATACACTGCTCTGCGAGGTACAGGTACGCACTGCTTTTTGTTACACACACTGCTCTGCGAGGTACAGGTGCGCACTGCTTTTTGTTACATACACTGCTCTGCGAGGTACAGGTACGCACTGCTTTTTGTTACATACACACTGCTCTGCGAGGTACAGGTGCGCACTGCTTTTTGTTACATACACACTGCTCTGCGAGGTACAGTTACGCACTGCTTTTTGTTACACACAATGCTCTGCGAGGTACAGGTACACACTGCTTTTTGTTACACACACTGCTCTGCGAGGTACAGGTACGCACTGCTTTTTGTTACATACACACTGCTCTGCGAGGTACAGGTACGCACTGCTTTTTGTTACATACACACTGCTCTGCGAGGTACAGGTGCGCACTGCTTTTTGTTACATACACTGCTCTGCGAGGTACAGGTACGCACTGCTTTTTGTTATACACACTGCTCTGCGAGGTATAGGTGCGCACTGCTTTTTGTTAGATACACACTGCTCTGCGAGGTACAGGTGCGCACTGCTTTTTGTTATACACACTGCTCTGCGAGGTACAGGTGCGCACTGCTTTTTGTTAGATACACACTGCTCTGCGAGGTACAGGTGCGCACTGCTTTTTGTTACACACAATGCTCTGCGAGGTACAGGTGCGCACTGCTTTTTGTTACATACACACTGCTCTGCGAGGTACAGGTGCGCACTGCTTTTTGTTACATACACACTGCTCTGCGAGGTACAGGTACGCACTGCTTTTTGTTACATACACACTGCTCTGCGAGGTACAGGTACGCACTGCTTTTTATTATACACACTGCTCTGCGAGGTACAGGTTCGCACTGCTTTTTGTTACACACACTGCTCTGCGAGGTACAGGTACGCACTGCTTTTTGTTACATACACACTGCTCTGCGAGGTACAGGTACGCACTGCTTTTTGTTACACACACTGCTCTGCGAGGTACAGGTGCGCACTGCTTTTTGTTACATACACTGCTCTGCGAGGTACAGGTACGCACTGCTTTTTGTTACATACACACTGCTCTGCGAGGTACAGGTGCGCACTGCTTTTTGTTACATACACACTGCTCTGCGAGGTACAGTTACGCACTGCTTTTTGTTACACACAATGCTCTGCGAGGTACAGGTACACACTGCTTTTTGTTACACACACTGCTCTGCGAGGTACAGGTACGCACTGCTTTTTGTTACATACACACTGCTCTGCGAGGTACAGGTACGCACTGCTTTTTGTTACATACACACTGCTCTGCGAGGTACAGGTGCGCACTGCTTTTTGTTACATACACTGCTCTGCGAGGTACAGGTACGCACTGCTTTTTGTTATACACACTGCTCTGCGAGGTATAGGTGCGCACTGCTTTTTGTTAGATACACACTGCTCTGCGAGGTACAGGTGCGCACTGCTTTTTGTTATACACACTGCTCTGCGAGGTACAGGTGCGCACTGCTTTTTGTTAGATACACACTGCTCTGCGAGGTACAGGTGCGCACTGCTTTTTGTTACACACAATGCTCTGCGAGGTACAGGTGCGCACTGCTTTTTGTTACATACACACTGCTCTGCGAGGTACAGGTGCGCACTGCTTTTTGTTACATACACACTGCTCTGCGAGGTACAGGTACGCACTGCTTTTTGTTACATACACACTGCTCTGCGAGGTACAGGTACGCACTGCTTTTTATTATACACACTGCTCTGCGAGGTACAGGTTCGCACTGCTTTTTGTTACACACACTGCTCTGCGAGGTACAGGTACGCACTGCTTTTTGTTACATACACACTGCTCTGCGAGGTACAGGTGCGCACTGCTTTTTGTTACATACACTCCTCTGCGAGGTACAGGTGCGCACTGCTTTTTGTTATACACACTGCTCTGCGAGGTATAGGTGCGCACTGCTTTTTGTTAGATACACACTGCTCTGCGAGGTACAGGTGCGCACTGCTTTTTGTTACATATACTGCTCTGCGAGGTACAGGTGCGCACTGCTTTTTGTTACATATACTGCTCTGCGAGGTACAGGTACGCACTGCTTTTTGTTACACACAATGCTCTGCGAGGTACAGGTACGCACTGCTTTTTGTTACATACACACTGCTCTGCGAGGTATACACTGCTCTGCGAGGTACAGGTGCGCACTGCTTTTTGTTACACACAATGCTCTGCGAGGTACAGGTGCGCACTGCTTTTTGTTACATACACACTGCTCTGCGAGGTACAGGTGCGCACTGCTTTTTGTTACACACACACTGCTCTGCGAGGTACAGGTGCGCACTGCTTTTTGTTACATACACACTGCTCTGTGAGGTACAGGTACGCACTGCTTTTTGTTACACACACTGCTCTGCGAGGTACAGGTGCGCACTACTTTTTGTTACATACACACTGCTCTGCGAGGTACAGGTACGCACTGCTTTTTGTTACACACAATGCTCTGCGAGGTACAGGTGCGCACTGCTTTTTGTTACATACACACTGCTCTGCGAGGTTGAAGTACGCACTGCTTTTTGTTACATACACACTGCTCTGCGAGGTACAGGTACGCACTGCTTTTTGTTACATACACACTGCTCTGCGAGGTACAGGTGCGCACTGCTTTTTGTTACATACACACTGCTCTGCGAGGTATACACTGCTCTGCGAGGTACAGGTGCGCACTGCTTTTTGTTACACACAATGCTCTGCGAGGTACAGGTGCGCACTGCTTTTTGTTACATACACACTGCTCTGCGAGGTATACACTGCTCTGCGAGGTACAGGTGCGCACTGCTTTTTGTTACACACAATGCTCTGCGAGGTACAGTTGCGCACTGCTTTTTGTTACATACACACTGCTCTGCGAGGTACAGGTGCGCACTGCTTTTTGTTACACACACACTGCTCTGCGAGGTACAGGTGCGCACTGCTTTTTGTTACATACACACTGCTCTGTGAGGTACAGGTACGCACTGCTTTTTGTTACACACACTGCTCTGCGAGGTACAGGTGCGCACTGCTTTTTGTTACATACACACTGCTCTGCGAGGTACAGGTACGCACTGCTTTTTGTTACACACAATGCTCTGCGAGGTACAGGTGCGCACTGCTTTTTGTTACATACACACTGCTCTGCGAGGTTGAAGTACGCACTGCTTTTTGTTACATACACACTGCTCTGCGAGGTACAGGTACGCACTGCTTTTTGTTACATACACACTGCTCTGCGAGGTACAGGTGCGCACTGCTTTTTGTTACATACACTCCTCTGCGAGGTACAGGTGCGCACTGCTTTTTGTTATACACACTGCTCTGCGAGGTATAGGTGCGCACTGCTTTTTGTTAGATACACACTGCTCTGCGAGGTACAGGTGCGCACTGCTTTTTGTTACATATACTGCTCTGCGAGGTACAGGTGCGCACTGCTTTTTGTTACACACAATGCTCTGCGAGGTACAGGTACGCACTGCTTTTTGTTACATACACACTGCTCTGCGAGGTATACACTGCTCTGCGAGGTACAGGTGCGCACTGCTTTTTGTTACACACAATGCTCTGCGAGGTATAGGTGCGCACTGCTTTTTGTTACACACACACTGCTCTGCGAGGTACAGGTGCGCACTGCTTTTTGTTACATACACACTGCTCTGCGAGGTACAGGTACGCACTGCTTTTTGTTACACACAATGCTCTGCGAGGTACAGGTGCGCACTGCTTTTTGTTACATACACACTGCTCTGCGAGGTTGAAGTACGCACTGCTTTTTGTTACATACACACTGCTCTGCGAGGTACAGGTACGCACTGCTTTTTGTTACACACAATGCTCTGCGAGGTACAGGTACGCACTGCTTTTTGTTACACACAATGCTCTGCGAGGTACAGGTACGCACTGCTTTTTGTTACACACAATGCTCTGCGAGGTACAGGTACGCACTGCTTTTTGTTACACACAATGCTCTGCGAGGTACAGGTACGCACTGCTTTTTGTTACATATACACTGCTCTGCGAGGTACAGGTACGCACTGCTTTTTGTTACACACACTGCTCTGCGAGGTACAGGTGCGCACTGCTTTTTGTTACATACACTGCTCTGCGAGGTACAGGTACGCACTGCTTTTTGTTACATACACACTGCTCTGCGAGGTACAGGTGCGCACTGCTTTTTGTTACATACACACTGCTCTGCGAGGTACAGTTACGCACTGCTTTTTGTTACACACAATGCTCTGCGAGGTACAGGTACACACTGCTTTTTGTTACACACACTGCTCTGCGAGGTACAGGTACGCACTGCTTTTTGTTACATACACACTGCTCTGCGAGGTACAGGTACGCACTGCTTTTTGTTACGTACACACTGCTCTGCGAGGTACAGGTGCGCACTGCTTTTTGTTACATACACTGCTCTGCGAGGTACAGGTACGCACTGCTTTTTGTTATACACACTGCTCTGCGAGGTATAGGTGCGCACTGCTTTTTGTTAGATACACACTGCTCTGCGAGGTACAGGTGCGCACTGCTTTTTGTTATACACACTGCTCTGCGAGGTACAGGTGCGCACTGCTTTTTGTTAGATACACACTGCTCTGCGAGGTACAGGTGCGCACTGCTTTTTGTTACACACAATGCTCTGCGAGGTACAGGTGCGCACTGCTTTTTGTTACATACACACTGCTCTGCGAGGTACAGGTGCGCACTGCTTTTTGTTACATACACACTGCTCTGCGAGGTACAGGTACGCACTGCTTTTTGTTACATACACACTGCTCTGCGAGGTACAGGTACGCACTGCTTTTTATTATACACACTGCTCTGCGAGGTACAGGTACGCACTGCTTTTTGTTACATACACACTGCTCTGCGAGGTACAGGTGCGCACTGCTTTTTGTTACATATACTGCTCTGCGAGGTATAGGTGCGCACTGCTTTTTGTTAGATACACACTGCTCTGCGAGGTACAGGTGCGCACTGCTTTTTGTTACATATACTGCTCTGCGAGGTACAGGTGCGCACTGCTTTTTGTTACATATACTGCTCTGCGAGGTACAGGTACGCACTGCTTTTTGTTACACACAATGCTCTGCGAGGTACAGGTATGCACTGCTTTTTGTTACATACACACTGCTCTGCGAGGTATACACTGCTCTGCGAGGTACAGGTGCGCACTGCTTTTTGTTACACACAATGCTCTGCGAGGTACAGGTGCGCACTGCTTTTTGTTACATACACACTGCTCTGCGAGGTACAGGTGCGCACTGCTTTTTGTTACACACACACTGCTCTGCGAGGTACAGGTGCGCACTGCTTTTTGTTACATACACACTGCTCTGTGAGGTACAGGTACGCACTGCTTTTTGTTACACACACTGCTCTGCGAGGTACAGGTGCGCACTGCTTTTTGTTACATACACACTGCTCTGCGAGGTACAGGTACGCACTGCTTTTTGTTACACACAATGCTCTGCGAGGTACAGGTGCGCACTGCTTTTTGTTACATACACACTGCTCTGCGAGGTTGAAGTACGCACTGCTTTTTGTTACATACACACTGCTCTGCGAGGTACAGGTACGCACTGCTTTTTGTTACACACAATGCTCTGCGAGGTACAGGTACGCACTGCTTTTTGTTACATACACACTGCTCTGCGAGGTACAGGTGCGCACTGCTTTTTGTTACATACACTGCTCTGCGAGGTACAGGTACGCACTGCTTTTTGTTATACACACTGCTCTGCGAGGTATAGGTGCGCACTGCTTTTTGTTAGATACACACTACTCTGCGAGGTACAGGTGCGCACTGCTTTTTGTTATACACACTGCTCTGCGAGGTACAGGTGCGCACTGCTTTTTGTTAGATACACACTGCTCTGCGAGGTACAGGTGCGCACTGCTTTTTGTTACACACAATGCTCTGCGAGGTACAGGTGCGCACTGCTTTTTGTTACATACACACTGCTCTGCGAGGTACAGGTGCGCACTGCTTTTTGTTACATACACACTGCTCTGCGAGGTACAGGTACGCACTGCTTTTTGTTATACACACTGCTCTGCGAGGTACAGGTACGCACCGCTTTTTGTTACACACACTGCTCTGCGAGGTACAGGTGCGCACTGCTTTTTGTTACATACACACTGCTCTGCGAGGTACAGGTACGCACTGCTTTTTGTTACACACAATGCTCTGCGAGGTACAGGTACGCACTGCTTTTTGTTACATACACACTGCTCTGCGAGGTACAGGTGCGCACTGCTTTTTGTTATACACACTGCTCTGCGAGGTACAGGTGCGCACTGCTTTTTGTTAGATACACACTGCTCTGCGAGGTACAGGTAAGCACTGCTTTTTGTTACATACACACTGCTCTGTGAGGTACAGGTACGCACTGCTTTTTGTTACACACAATGCTCTGCGAGGTACAGGTGCACACTGCTTTTTGTTACACACACTGCTCTGCGAGGTACAGGTGCGCACTGCTTTTTGTTACATACACTGCTCTGCGAGGTACAGGTGCGCACTGCTTTTTGTTACACACAATGCTCTGCGAGGTATACACTGCTCTGCGAGGTACAGGTGCGCACTGCTTTTTGTTACACACAATGCTCTGCGAGGTACAGGTGTGCACTGCTTTTTGTTACATACACTGCTCTGCGAGGTACAGGTACGCACTGCTTTTTGTTACACACAATGCTCTGCGAGGTATACACTGCTCTGCGAGGTACAGGTGCGCACTGCTTTTTGTTACACACACTGCCCTGCGAGGTACAGGTACGCACTGCTTTTTGTTACACACAATGCTCTGCGAGGTACAGGTGCGCACTGCTTTTTGTTACACACAATGCTTTGCGAGGTACAGGTGCGCACTGCTTTTTGTTACATACACACTGCTCTGCGAGGTACAGGTGCGCACTGCTTTTTGTTACATACACTCCTCTGCGAGGTACAGGTGCGCACTGCTTTTTGTTATACACACTGCTCTGCGAGGTATAGGTGCGCACTGCTTTTTGTTAGATACACACTGCTCTGCGAGGTGCAGGTGCGCACTGCTTTTTGTTACATATACTGCTCTGCGAGGTACAGGTGCGCACTGCTTTTTGTTACACACAATGCTCTGCGAGGTACAGGTACGCACTGCTTTTTGTTACATACACACTGCTCTGCGAGGTATACACTGCTCTGCGAGGTACAGGTGCGCACTGCTTTTTGTTACACACAATGCTCTGCGAGGTATAGGTGCGCACTGCTTTTTGTTACACACACACTGCTCTGCGAGGTAGAGGTGCGCACTGCTTTTTGTTAAGTACATACACACTGCTCTGTGAGGTACAGGTGCGCACTGCTTTTTGTTACATACACACTGCTCTGCGAGGTACAGGTACGCACTGCTTTTTGTTACACACAATGCTCTGCGAGGTACAGGTGCGCACTGCTTTTTGTTACATACACACTGCTCTGCGAGGTTGAAGTACGCACTGCTTTTTGTTACATACACACTGCTCTGCGAGGTACAGGTACGCACTGCTTTTTGTTACACACAATGCTCTGCGAGGTACAGGTACGCACTGCTTTTTGTTACATACACACTGCTCTGCGAGGTACAAGTGCGCACTGCTTTTTGTTACATACACTGCTCTGCGAGGTACAGGTACGCACTGCTTTTTGTTATACACACTGCTCTGCGAGGTATAGGTGCGCACTGCTTTTTGTTAGATACACACTGCTCTGCGAGGTACAGGTGCGCACTGCTTTTTGTTATACACACTGCTCTGCGAGGTACAGGTGCGCACTGCTTTTTGTTAGATACACACTGCTCTGCGAGGTACAGGTGCGCACTGCTTTTTGTTACACACAATGCTCTGCGAGGTACAGGTGCGCACTGCTTTTTGTTACATACACACTGCTCTGCGAGGTACAGGTGCGCACTGCTTTTTGTTACATACACAC
Source organism: Ascaphus truei (assembly GCF_040206685.1). NCBI lineage: Eukaryota > Metazoa > Chordata > Amphibia > Anura > Ascaphidae > Ascaphus > Ascaphus truei. The sequence goes on from NC_134489.1 coordinate 22,599,774, forward strand.
TGCTCTGCGAGGTACAGGTACGCACTGCTTTTTGTTATACACACTGCTCTGCGAGGTACAGGTACGCACCGCTTTTTGTTACACACACTGCTCTGCGAGGTACAGGTGCGCACTGCTTTTTGTTACATACACACTGCTCTGCGAGGTACAGGTACGCACTGCTTTTTGTTACACACAATGCTCTGCGAGGTACAGGTACGCACTGCTTTTTGTTACATACACACTGCTCTGCGAGGTACAGGTGCGCACTGCTTTTTGTTATACACACTGCTCTGCGAGGTACAGGTGCGCACTGCTTTTTGTTAGATACACACTGCTCTGCGAGGTACAGGTAAGCACTGCTTTTTGTTACATACACACTGCTCTGTGAGGTACAGGTACGCACTGCTTTTTGTTACACACAATGCTCTGCGAGGTACAGGTGCGCACTGCTTTTTGTTACACACACTGCTCTGCGAGGTACAGGTGCGCACTGCTTTTTGTTACATACACTGCTCTGCGAGGTACAGGTGCGCACTGCTTTTTGTTACACACAATGCTCTGCGAGGTATACACTGCTCTGCGAGGTACAGGTGCGCACTGCTTTTTGTTACACACAATGCTCTGCGAGGTACAGGTGTGCACTGCTTTTTGTTACATACACTGCTCTGCGAGGTACAGGTACGCACTGCTTTTTGTTACACACAATGCTCTGCGAGGTATACACTGCTCTGCGAGGTACAGGTGCGCACTGCTTTTTGTTACACACACTGCCCTGCGAGGTACAGGTACGCACTGCTTTTTGTTACACACAATGCTCTGCGAGGTACAGGTGCGCACTGCTTTTTGTTACACACAATGCTTTGCGAGGTACAGGTGCGCACTGATTTTTGTTACATACACACTGCTCTGCGAGGTACAGGTGCGCACTGCTTTTTGTTACATACACTCCTCTGCGAGGTACAGGTGCGCACTGCTTTTTGTTATACACACTGCTCTGCGAGGTATAGGTGCGCACTGCTTTTTGTTAGATACACACTGCTCTGCGAGGTACAGGTGCGCACTGCTTTTTGTTACATATACTGCTCTGCGAGGTACAGGTGCGCACTGCTTTTTGTTACACACAATGCTCTGCGAGGTACAGGTACGCACTGCTTTTTGTTACATACACACTGCTCTGCGAGGTATACACTGCTCTGCGAGGTACAGGTGCGCACTGCTTTTTGTTACACACAATGCTCTGCGAGGTATAGGTGCGCACTGCTTTTTGTTACACACACACTGCTCTGCGAGGTACAGGTGCGCACTGCTTTTTGTTAAGTACATACACACTGCTCTGTGAGGTACAGGTGCGCACTGCTTTTTGTTACATACACACTGCTCTGCGAGGTACAGGTACGCACTGCTTTTTGTTACACACAATGCTCTGCGAGGTACAGGTGCGCACTGCTTTTTGTTACATACACACTGCTCTGCGAGGTTGAAGTACGCACTGCTTTTTGTTACATACACACTGCTCTGCGAGGTACAGGTACGCACTGCTTTTTGTTACACACAATGCTCTGCGAGGTACAGGTACGCACTGCTTTTTGTTACACACAATGCTCTGCGAGGTACAGGTACGCACTGCTTTTTGTTACACACAATGCTCTGCGAGGTACAGGTACGCACTGCTTTTTGTTACACACAATGCTCTGCGAGGTACAGGTACGCACTGCTTTTTGTTACATATACACTGCTCTGCGAGGTACAGGTACGCACTGCTTTTTGTTACACACACTGCTCTGCGAGGTACAGGTGCGCACTGCTTTTTGTTACATACACTGCTCTGCGAGGTACAGGTACGCACTGCTTTTTGTTACATACACACTGCTCTGCGAGGTACAGGTGCGCACTGCTTTTTGTTACACACACACTGCTCTGCGAGGTACAGGTGCGCACTGCTTTTTGTTACACACAATGCTCTGCGAGGTACAGGTACACACTGCTTTTTGTTACACACACTGCTCTGCGAGGTACAGGTACGCACTGCTTTTTGTTACATACACACTGCTCTGCGAGGTACAGGTACGCACTGCTTTTTGTTACATACACACTGCTCTGCGAGGTACAGGTGCGCACTGCTTTTTGTTACATACACTGCTCTGCGAGGTACAGGTACGCACTGCTTTTTGTTATACACACTGCTCTGCGAGGTATAGGTGCGCACTGCTTTTTGTTAGATACACACTGCTCTGCGAGGTACAGGTGCGCACTGCTTTTTGTTATACACACTGCTCTGCGAGGTACAGGTGCGCACTGCTTTTTGTTAGATACACACTGCTCTGCGAGGTACAGGTGCGCACTGCTTTTTGTTACACACAATGCTCTGCGAGGTACAGGTGCGCACTGCTTTTTGTTACATATACACTGCTCTGCGAGGTACAGGTGCGCACTGCTTTTTGTTACATACACACTGCTCTGCGAGGTACAGGTACGCACTGCTTTTTGTTACATACACACTGCTCTGCGAGGTACAGGTACGCACTGCTTTTTATTATACACACTGCTCTGCGAGGTACAGGTTCGCACTGCTTTTTGTTACACACACTGCTCTGCGAGGTACAGGTACGCACTGCTTTTTGTTACATACACACTGCTCTGCGAGGTACAGGTACGCACTGCTTTTTGTTACATACACTCCTCTGCGAGGTACAGGTGCGCACTGCTTTTTGTTACATACACTCCTCTGCGAGGTACAGGTGCGCACTGCTTTTTGTTATACACACTGCTCTGCGAGGTATAGGTGCGCACTGCTTTTTGTTAGATACACACTGCTCTGCGAGGTACAGGTGCGCACTGCTTTTTGTTACATATACTGCTCTGCGAGGTACAGGTACGCACTGCTTTTTGTTACATACACACTGCTCTGCGAGGTACAGGTGCGCACTGCTTTTTGTTACATACACACTGCTCTGCGAGGTACAGGTACGCACTGCTTTTTGTTACACACAATGCTCTGCGAGGTACAGGTACGCACTGCTTTTTGTTACATACACACTGCTCTGCGAGGTACAGGTGCGCACTGCTTTTTGTTATACACACTGCTCTGCGAGGTACAGGTGCGCACTGCTTTTTGTTAGATACACACTGCTCTGCGAGGTACAGGTAAGCACTGCTTTTTGTTACATACACACTGCTCTGTGAGGTACAGGTACGCACTGCTTTTTGTTACACACAATGCTCTGCGAGGTACAGGTGCGCACTGCTTTTTGTTACACACACTGCTCTGCGAGGTACAGGTGCGCACTGCTTTTTGTTACATACACTGCTCTGCGAGGTACAGGTGCGCACTGCTTTTTGTTACACACAATGCTCTGCGAGGTATACACTGCTCTGCGAGGTACAGGTGCGCACTGCTTTTTGTTACACACAATGCTCTGCGAGGTACAGGTGTGCACTGCTTTTTGTTACATACACTGCTCTGCGAGGTACAGGTACGCACTGCTTTTTGTTACACACAATGCTCTGCGAGGTATACACTGCTCTGCGAGGTACAGGTGCGCACTGCTTTTTGTTACACACACTGCCCTGCGAGGTACAGGTACGCACTGCTTTTTGTTACACACAATGCTCTGCGAGGTACAGGTGCGCACTGCTTTTTGTTACACACAATGCTTTGCGAGGTACAGGTGCGCACTGCTTTTTGTTACATACACACTGCTCTGCGAGGTACAGGTGCGCACTGCTTTTTGTTACATACACTCCTCTGCGAGGTACAGGTGCGCACTGCTTTTTGTTATACACACTGCTCTGCGAGGTATAGGTGCGCACTGCTTTTTGTTAGATACACACTGCTCTGCGAGGTGCAGGTGCGCACTGCTTTTTGTTACATATACTGCTCTGCGAGGTACAGGTGCGCACTGCTTTTTGTTACACACAATGCTCTGCGAGGTACAGGTACGCACTGCTTTTTGTTACATACACACTGCTCTGCGAGGTATACACTGCTCTGCGAGGTACAGGTGCGCACTGCTTTTTGTTACACACAATGCTCTGCGAGGTATAGGTGCGCACTGCTTTTTGTTACACACACACTGCTCTGCGAGGTACAGGTGCGCACTGCTTTTTGTTAAGTACATACACACTGCTCTGTGAGGTACAGGTGCGCACTGCTTTTTGTTACATACACACTGCTCTGCGAGGTACAGGTACGCACTGCTTTTTGTTACACACAATGCTCTGCGAGGTACAGGTGCGCACTGCTTTTTGTTACATACACACTGCTCTGCGAGGTTGAAGTACGCACTGCTTTTTGTTACATACACACTGCTCTGCGAGGTACAGGTACGCACTGCTTTTTGTTACACACAATGCTCTGCGAGGTACAGGTACGCACTGCTTTTTGTTACACACAATGCTCTGCGAGGTACAGGTACGCACTGCTTTTTGTTACACACAATGCTCTGCGAGGTACAGGTACGCACTGCTTTTTGTTACATACACACTGCTCTGCGAGGTACAGGTACGCACTGCTTTTTGTTACACACAATGCTCTGCGAGGTACAGGTGCGCACTGCTTTTTGTTACATACACACTGCTCTGCGAGGCTGAAGAACGCACTGCTTTTTGTTACATACACACTGCTCTGCGAGGTACAGGTACGCACTGCTTTTTGTTACACACAATGCTCTGCGAGGTACAGGTACGCACTGCTTTTTGTTACATACACACTGCTCTGCGAGGTACAAGTGCGCACTGCTTTTTGTTACATACACTGCTCTGCGAGGTACAGGTACGCACTGCTTTTTGTTATACACACTGCTCTGCGAGGTATAGGTGCGCACTGCTTTTTGTTAGATACACACTGCTCTGCGAGGTACAGGTGCGCACTGCTTTTTGTTATACACACTGCTCTGCGAGGTACAGGTGCGCACTGCTTTTTGTTAGATACACACTGCTCTGCGAGGTACAGGTGCGCACTGCTTTTTGTTACACACAATGCTCTGCGAGGTACAGGTGCGCACTGCTTTTTGTTACATACACACTGCTCTGCGAGGTACAGGTGCGCACTGCTTTTTGTTACATACACACTGCTCTGCGAGGTACAGGTACGCACTGCTTTTTGTTATACACACTGCTCTGCGAGGTACAGGTACGCACCGCTTTTTGTTACACACACTGCTCTGCGAGGTACAGGTGCGCACTGCTTTTTGTTACATACACACTGCTCTGCGAGGTACAGGTACGCACTGCTTTTTGTTACACACAATGCTCTGCGAGGTACAGGTACGCACTGCTTTTTGTTACATACACACTGCTCTGCGAGGTACAGGTGCGCACTGCTTTTTGTTATACACACTGCTCTGCGAGGTACAGGTGCGCACTGCTTTTTGTTAGATACACACTGCTCTGCGAGGTACAGGTAAGCACTGCTTTTTGTTACATACACACTGCTCTGTGAGGTACAGGTACGCACTGCTTTTTGTTACACACAATGCTCTGCGAGGTACAGGTGCGCACTGCTTTTTGTTACACACACTGCTCTGCGAGGTACAGGTGCGCACTGCTTTTTGTTACATACACTGCTCTGCGAGGTACAGGTGCGCACTGCTTTTTGTTACACACAATGCTCTGCGAGGTATACACTGCTCTGCGAGGTACAGGTGCGCACTGCTTTTTGTTACACACAATGCTCTGCGAGGTACAGGTGTGCACTGCTTTTTGTTACATACACTGCTCTGCGAGGTACAGGTACGCACTGCTTTTTGTTACACACAATGCTCTGCGAGGTATACACTGCTCTGCGAGGTACAGGTGCGCACTGCTTTTTGTTACACACACTGCCCTGCGAGGTACAGGTACGCACTGCTTTTTGTTACACACAATGCTCTGCGAGGTACAGGTGCGCACTGCTTTTTGTTACACACAATGCTTTGCGAGGTACAGGTGCGCACTGATTTTTGTTACATACACACTGCTCTGCGAGGTACAGGTGCGCACTGCTTTTTGTTACATACACTCCTCTGCGAGGTACAGGTGCGCACTGCTTTTTGTTATACACACTGCTCTGCGAGGTATAGGTGCGCACTGCTTTTTGTTAGATACACACTGCTCTGCGAGGTACAGGTGCGCACTGCTTTTTGTTACATATACTGCTCTGCGAGGTACAGGTGCGCACTGCTTTTTGTTACACACAATGCTCTGCGAGGTACAGGTACGCACTGCTTTTTGTTACATACACACTGCTCTGCGAGGTATACACTGCTCTGCGAGGTACAGGTGCGCACTGCTTTTTGTTACACACAATGCTCTGCGAGGTATAGGTGCGCACTGCTTTTTGTTACACACACACTGCTCTGCGAGGTACAGGTGCGCACTGCTTTTTGTTAAGTACATACACACTGCTCTGTGAGGTACAGGTGCGCACTGCTTTTTGTTACATACACACTGCTCTGCGAGGTACAGGTACGCACTGCTTTTTGTTACACACAATGCTCTGCGAGGTACAGGTGCGCACTGCTTTTTGTTACATACACACTGCTCTGCGAGGTTGAAGTACGTACTGCTTTTTGTTACATACACACTGCTCTGCGAGGTACAGGTACGCACTGCTTTTTGTTACACACACTGCTCTGCGAGGTACAGGTACGCACTGCTTTTTGTTACACACACTGCTCTGCGAGGTACAGGTGCGCACTGCTTTTTGTTACATACACTGCTCTGCGAGGTACAGGTACGCACTGCTTTTTGTTACATACACACTGCTCTGCGAGGTACAGGTGCGCACTGCTTTTTGTTACACACACACTGCTCTGCGAGGTACAGGTGCGCACTGCTTTTTGTTACACACAATGCTCTGCGAGGTACAGGTACACACTGCTTTTTGTTACACACACTGCTCTGCGAGGTACAGGTACGCACTGCTTTTTGTTACATACACACTGCTCTGCGAGGTACAGGTACGCACTGCTTTTTGTTACATACACACTGCTCTGCGAGGTACAGGTGCGCACTGCTTTTTGTTACATACACTGCTCTGCGAGGTACAGGTACGCACTGCTTTTTGTTATACACACTGCTCTGCGAGGTATAGGTGCGCACTGCTTTTTGTTAGATACACACTGCTCTGCGAGGTACAGGTGCGCACTGCTTTTTGTTATACACACTGCTCTGCGAGGTACAGGTGCGCACTGCTTTTTGTTAGATACACACTGCTCTGCGAGGTACAGGTGCGCACTGCTTTTTGTTACACACAATGCTCTGCGAGGTACAGGTGCGCACTGCTTTTTGTTACATACACACTGCTCTGCGAGGTACAGGTGCGCACTGCTTTTTGTTACATACACACTGCTCTGCGAGGTACAGGTACGCACTGCTTTTTGTTACATACACACTGCTCTGCGAGGTACAGGTACGCACTGCTTTTTATTATACACACTGCTCTGCGAGGTACAGGTTCGCACTGCTTTTTGTTACACACACTGCTCTGCGAGGTACAGGTACGCACTGCTTTTTGTTACATACACACTGCTCTGCGAGGTACAGGTACGCACTGCTTTTTGTTACATACACTCCTCTGCGAGGTACAGGTGCGCACTGCTTTTTGTTACATACACTCCTCTGCGAGGTACAGGTGCGCACTGCTTTTTGTTATACACACTGCTCTGCGAGGTATAGGTGCGCACTGCTTTTTGTTAGATACACACTGCTCTGCGAGGTACAGGTGCGCACTGCTTTTTGTTACATATACTGCTCTGCGAGGTACAGGTGCGCACTGCTTTTTGTTACATATGCTGCTCTGCGAGGTACAGGTACGCACTGCTTTTTGTTACACACAATGCTCTGCGAGGTACAGGTACGCACTGCTTTTTGTTACATACACACTGCTCTGCGAGGTATACACTGCTCTGCGAGGTACAGGTGCGCACTGCTTTTTGTTACACACAATGCTCTGCGAGGTACAGGTGCGCACTGCTTTTTGTTACATACACACTGCTCTGCGAGGTACAGGTGCGCACTGCTTTTTGTTACACACACACTGCTCTGCGAGGTACAGGTGCGCACTGCTTTTTGTTACATACACACTGCTCTGTGAGGTACAGGTACGCACTGCTTTTTGTTACACACACTGCTCTGCGAGGTACAGGTGCGCACTGCTTTTTGTTACATACACACTGCTCTGCGAGGTACAGGTACGCACTGCTTTTTGTTACACACAATGCTCTGCGAGGTACAGGTGCGCACTGCTTTTTGTTACATACACACTGCTCTGCGAGGTTGAAGTACGCACTGCTTTTTGTTACATACACACTGCTCTGCGAGGTACAGGTACGCACTGCTTTTTGTTACACACAATGCTCTGCGAGGTACAGGTACGCACTGCTTTTTGTTACATACACACTGCTCTGCGAGGTACAGGTGCGCACTGCTTTTTGTTACATACACTGCTCTGCGAGGTACAGGTACGCACTGCTTTTTGTTATACACACTGCTCTGCGAGGTATAGGTGCGCACTGCTTTTTGTTAGATACACACTGCTCTGCGAGGTACAGGTGCGCACTGCTTTTTGTTATACACACTGCTCTGCGAGGTACAGGTGCGCACTGCTTTTTGTTAGATACACACTGCTCTGCGAGGTACAGGTGCGCACTGCTTTTTGTTACACACAATGCTCTGCGAGGTACAGGTGCGCACTGCTTTTTGTTACATACACACTGCTCTGCGAGGTACAGGTGCGCACTGCTTTTTGTTACATACACACTGCTCTGCGAGGTACAGGTACGCACTGCTTTTTGTTACATACACACTGCTCTGCGAGGTACAGGTACGCACTGCTTTTTATTATACACACTGCTCTGCGAGGTACATGTTCGCACTGCTTTTTGTTACACACACTGCTCTGCGAGGTACAGGTACGCACTGCTTTTTGTTACATACACACTGCTCTGCGAGGTACAGGTGCGCACTGCTTTTTGTTACATACACTCCTCTGCGAGGTACAGGTGCGCACTGCTTTTTGTTAAACACACTGCTCTGCGAGGTACAGGTGCGCACTGCTTTTTGTTACACACAATGCTCTGCGAGGTACAGGTACACACTGCTTTTTGTTACACACACTGCTCTGCGAGGTACAGGTACGCACTGCTTTTTGTTACATACACACTGCTCTGCGAGGTACAGGTACGCACTGCTTTTTGTTACATACACACTGCTCTGCGAGGTACAGGTGCGCACTGCTTTTTGTTACATACACTGCTCTGCGAGGTACAGGTACGCACTGCTTTTTGTTATACACACTGCTCTGCGAGGTATAGGTGCGCACTGCTTTTTGTTAGATACACACTGCTCTGCGAGGTACAGGTGCGCACTGCTTTTTGTTATACACACTGCTCTGCGAGGTACAGGTGCGCACTGCTTTTTGTTAGATACACACTGCTCTGCGAGGTACAGGTGCGCACTGCTTTTTGTTACACACAATGCTCTGCGAGGTACAGGTGCGCACTGCTTTTTGTTACATACACACTGCTCTGCGAGGTACAGGTGCGCACTGCTTTTTGTTACATACACACTGCTCTGCGAGGTACAGGTACGCACTGCTTTTTGTTACATACACACTGCTCTGCGAGGTACAGGTACGCACTGCTTTTTATTATACACACTGCTCTGCGAGGTACAGGTTCGCACTGCTTTTTGTTACACACACTGCTCTGCGAGGTACAGGTACGCACTGCTTTTTGTTACATACACACTGCTCTGCGAGGTACAGGTACGCACTGCTTTTTGTTACATACACTCCTCTGCGAGGTACAGGTGCGCACTGCTTTTTGTTACATACACTCCTCTGCGAGGTACAGGTGCGCACTGCTTTTTGTTATACACACTGCTCTGCGAGGTATAGGTGCGCACTGCTTTTTGTTAGATACACACTGCTCTGCGAGGTACAGGTGCGCACTGCTTTTTGTTACATATACTGCTCTGCGAGGTACAGGTGCGCACTGCTTTTTGTTACATATGCTGCTCTGCGAGGTACAGGTACGCACTGCTTTTTGTTACACACAATGCTCTGCGAGGTACAGGTACGCACTGCTTTTTGTTACATACACACTGCTCTGCGAGGTATACACTGCTCTGCGAGGTACAGGTGCGCACTGCTTTTTGTTACACACAATGCTCTGCGAGGTACAGGTGCGCACTGCTTTTTGTTACATACACACTGCTCTGCGAGGTACAGGTGCGCACTGCTTTTTGTTACACACACACTGCTCTGCGAGGTACAGGTGCGCACTGCTTTTTGTTACATACACACTGCTCTGTGAGGTACAGGTACGCACTGCTTTTTGTTACACACACTGCTCTGCGAGGTACAGGTGCGCACTGCTTTTTGTTACATACACACTGCTCTGCGAGGTACAGGTACGCACTGCTTTTTGTTACACACAATGCTCTGCGAGGTACAGGTGCGCACTGCTTTTTGTTACATACACACTGCTCTGCGAGGTTGAAGTACGCACTGCTTTTTGTTACATACACACTGCTCTGCGAGGTACAGGTACGCACTGCTTTTTGTTACACACAATGCTCTGCGAGGTACAGGTACGCACTGCTTTTTGTTACATACACACTGCTCTGCGAGGTACAGGTGCGCACTGCTTTTTGTTACATACACTGCTCTGCGAGGTACAGGTACGCACTGCTTTTTGTTACATACACACTGCTCTGCGAGGTACAGGTGCGCACTGCTTTTTGTTAGATACACACTGCTCTGCGAGGTACAGGTGCGCACTGCTTTTTGTTACACACAATGCTCTGCGAGGTACAGGTGCGCACTGCTTTTTGTTACATACACACTGCTCTGCGAGGTACAGGTGCGCACTGCTTTTTGTTACATACACACTGCTCTGCGAGGTACAGGTACGCACTGCTTTTTGTTACATACACACTGCTCTGCGAGGTACAGGTACGCACTGCTTTTTATTATACACACTGCTCTGCGAGGTACATGTTCGCACTGCTTTTTGTTACACACACTGCTCTGCGAGGTACAGGTACGCACTGCTTTTTGTTACATACACACTGCTCTGCGAGGTACAGGTGCGCACTGCTTTTTGTTACATACACTCCTCTGCGAGGTACAGGTGCGCACTGCTTTTTGTTAAACACACTGCTCTGCGAGGTACAGGTGCGCACTGCTTTTTGTTACATATACTGCTCTGCGAGGTACAGGTGCGCACTGCTTTTTGTTACACACAATGCTCTGCGAGGTACAGGTACGCACTGCTTTTTGTTACATACACACTGCTCTGCGAGGTATACACTGCTCTGCGAGGTACAGGTGCGCATTGCTTTTTGTTACACACAATGCTCTGCGAGGTACAGGTGCGCACTGCTTTTTGTTACATACACACTGCTCTGCGAGGTACAGGTGCGCACTGCTTTTTGTTACACACACTGCTCTGCGAGGTACAGGTGCGCACTGCTTTTTGTTACATACACACTGCTCTGTGAGGTACAGGTACGCACTGCTTTTTGTTACACACACTGCTCTGCGAGGTACAGGTGCGCACTGCTTTTTGTTACATACACACTGCTCTGCGAGGTACAGGTACGCACTGCTTTTTGTTACACACAATGCTCTGCGAGGTACAGGTGCGCACTGCTTTTTGTTACATACACACTGCTCTGCGAGGTTGAAGTACGCACTGCTTTTTGTTACATACACACTGCTCTGCGAGGTACAGGTACGCACTGCTTTTTGTTACACACAATGCTCTGCGAGGTACAGGTACGCACTGCTTTTTGTTACACACAATGCTCTGCGAGGTACAGGTACGCACTGCTTTTTGTTACATATACACTGCTCTGCGAGGTACAGGTACGCACTGCTTTTTGTTACACACACTGCTCTGCGAGGTACAGGTGCGCACTGCTTTTTGTTACATACACTGCTCTGCGAGGTACAGGTACGCACTGCTTTTTGTTACATACACACTGCTCTGCGAGGTACAGGTGCGCACTGCTTTTTGTTACATACACACTGCTCTGCGAGGTACAGTTACGCACTGCTTTTTGTTACACACAATGCTCTGCGAGGTACAGGTACGCACTGCTTTTTGTTACATACACACTGCTCTGCGAGGTACAGGTACGCACTGCTTTTTGTTATACACAATGCTCTGCGAGGTACAGGTACGCACTGCTTTTTGTTACATACACACTGCTCTGCGAGGTACAGGTGCGCACTGCTTTTTGTTACATACACTGCTCTGCGAGGTACAGGTGCGCACTGCTTTTTGTTATACACACTGCTCTGCGAGGTATAGGTGCGCACTGCTTTTTGTTAGATACACACTGCTCTGCGAGGTACAGGTGTGCACTGCTTTTTGTTACATACACTGCTCTGCGAGGTACAGATGCGCACTGCTTTTTGTTACACACAATGCTCTGCGAGGTACAGGTACGCACTGCTTTTTGTTACATACACACTGCTCTGCGAGGTATACACTGCTCTGCGAGGTACAGGTGCGCACTGCTTTTTGTTACACACAATGCTCTGCGAGGTACAGGTGCGCACTGCTTTTTGTTACATACACACTGCACTGCGAGGTACAGGTGCGCACTGCTTTTTGTTACATACACACTGTTCTGCGAGGTACAGGTACGCACTGCTTTTTGTTACACACACTGCTCTGCGAGGTACAGGTGCGCACTGCTTTTTGTTACATACACACTGCTCTGCGAGGTACAGGAACGCACTGCTTTTTGTTACACACAATGCTCTGCGAGGTACAGGTGCGCACTGCTTTTTGTTACATACACACTGCTCTGCGAGGTACAGGTACGCACTGCTTTTTGTTACATACACACTGCTCTGCGAGGTACAGGTACGCACTGCTTTTTGTTACACACAATGCTCTGCGAGGTACAGGTACGCACTGCTTTTTGTTACACACAATGCTCTGCGAGGTACAGGTACGCACTGCTTTTTGTTACATATACACTGCTCTGCGAGGTACAGGTACGCACTGCTTTTTGTTACACACACTGCTCTGCGAGGTACAGGTGCGCACTGCTTTTTGTTACATACACTGCTCTGCGAGGTACAGGTACGCACTGCTTTTTGTTACATACACACTGCTCTGCGAGGTACAGGTGCGCACTGCTTTTTGTTACATACACACTGCTCTGCGAGGTACTGTACAGGTAAGCACTGCTTTTTGTTACACACAATGCTCTGCGAGGTACAGGTACGCACTGCTTTTTGTTACATACACACTGCTCTGTGAGGTACAGGTACGCACTGCTTTTTGTTACATACACACTGCTCTGCGAGGTACAGGTACGCACTGCTTTTTGTTACATACACAGCTCTGCGAGGTACAGGTACGCACTGCTTTTTGTTACATACAAACTGCTCTGCGAGGTACAGGTACACACTGCTTTTTGTTAGATACACACTGCTCTGCGAGGTACAGGTACGCACTGCTTTTTGTTACACACACTGCTCTGCGAGGTACAGGTACGAACTGCTTTTTGTTACACACAATGCTCTGCGAGGTACAGGTACGAACTGCTTTTTTTACATACACTGCTCTGCGAGGTACAGGTACGCACTGCTTTTTGTTACATACACTGCTCTGCGAGGTACAGGTACGCACTGCTTTTTGTTACACACACTGCTCTGCGAGGTACAGGTACGCACTGCTTTTTGTTACACACACTGCTCTGCGAGGTACAGGTACGCAATGCTTTTTGTTACACACAATGCTCTGCGAGGTACAGGTACGAACTGCTTTTTGATACATACACTGCTCTGCGAGGTACAGGTACGCACTGCTTTTTGTTACATACACACTGCTCTGCGAGGTACAGGTACGCACTGCTTTTTGTTACACACACTGCTCTGCGAGGTACAGGTACGCACTGCTTTTTGTTACATACACACTGCTCTGCGAGGTACAGGTGCGCACTGCTTTTTGTTACACACACTGCTCTGCGAGGTACAGGTGCGCACTGCTTTTTGTTACATACACTGCTCTGCGAGGTACAGGTACGCACTGCTTTTTGTTACACACACTGCTCTGCGAGGTACAGGTACGCACTGCTTTTTGTTAGATACACACTGCTCTGCGAGGTACAGGTACGCAATGCTTTTTGTTACACACAATGCTCTGCGAGGTACAGGTACGCACTGCTTTTTGTTACACACAATGCTCTGCGAGGTACAGGTGCGCACTGCTTTTTGTTACATACACACTGCTCTGCGAGGTACAGGTACGCACTGCTTTTTGTTACACACACACTGCTCTGCGAGGTACAGGTACGAACTGCTTTTTGTTACATACACACTGCTCTGCGAGGTACAGGTACGCACTGCTTTTTGTTATACACACTGCTCTGCGAGGTACAGGTACGCACTGCTTTTTGTTAGATACACACTGCTCTGCGAGGTATACACTGCCCTGCGAGGAATAGGTACGCACTGCTTTTTGTTACACACACTGCTCTGCGAGGTACAGGTACGCACTGCTTTTTGTTACATACACACTGCTCTGCGAGGTACAGGTACGAACTGCTTTTTGTTACACACACTGCTCTGCGAGGTACAGGTACGCACTGCTTTTTGTTACATACACACTGCTCTGCGAGGTACAGGTACGCACTGCTTTTTGTTACACACACTGCTCTGCGAGGTACAGGTACGCACTGCTTTTTGTTACATACACACTGCTCTGCGAGGTACAGGTACGCACTGCTTTTTGTTACACACAATGCTCTGCGAGGTACAGGTACGCACTGCTTTTTGTTACATACACACTGCTCTGCGAGGTACAGGTACGCACTGCTTTTTGTTAAACACACTGCTCTGCGAGGTACAGGTACGCACTGCTTTTTGTTACATACACACTGCTTTTTGTTACATACACACTGCTCTGCGAGGTACAGGTAAGCACTGCTTTTTGTTACACACATTGCTCTGCGAGGTACAGGTATGCACTGCTTTTTGTTACATACACACTGCTCTGCGAGGTATATACTGCCCTGCGAGGTACAGGTACGCACTGCTTTTTGTTACACACACTGCTCTGCGAGGTACAGGTACGAACTGCTTTTTGTTACACACACAGCTCTGCGAGGTACAGGTACGAACTGCTTTTTGTTACATACACACTGCTCTGCGAGGTACAGGTACGCACTGCTTTTTGTTACATACACTGCTCTGCGAGGTACAGGTACGCACTGCTTTTTGTTACACACACTGCTCTGCGAGGTACAGGTACGCACTGCTTTTTGTTACATACACACTGCTCTGCGAGGTACAGGTACGCACTGCTTTTTGTTACACACACTACTCTGCGAGGTACAGGTACGCACTGCTTTTTGTGACATACACTGCTCTGCGAGGTACAGGTACGCACTGCTTTTTGTTACACACACTGCTCTGCGAGGTACAGGTACGCACTGCTTTTTGTTACATACACTGCTCTGCGAGGTACAGGTACGCACTGCTTTTTGTTACACACACTGCTCTGCGAGGTACAGGTAAGCACTGCTTTTTGTTACACACACTGCTCTGCGAGGTACAGGTAAGCTCTGCTTTTTGTTACACACACTGCTCTGCGAGGTACAGGTACGCACTGCTTTTTGTTACATACACTGCTCTGCGAGGTACAGGTACGCACTGCTTTTTGTTACACACACTGCTCTGCGAGGTACAGGTACGCACTGCTTTTTGTTACACACACTGCTCTGCGAGGTACAGGTACGCACTGCTTTTTGTTACACACACTGCTCTGCGAGGTACAGGTACGCACTGCTTTTTGTTCGGTACACACTGCTTTTTGTTACATACGCACTGTTCTCTGTAGATACATATTTCTCACACATTTCCCTGCAGTATATCAGAACGCCAGGCGCCTCTTGGAGCTCAGTCTATATATAAACCAGTCCTGAGCTGGGCAGAGGGTGGCGAGTGACGCCCTGTTGAACCACCCAACCTCCCGGGGCTATTTTTATATTTGCCATTTTTTTAGCTGCCTGGAAAACTGGAGAGGGAGGAGAGAAAAGTAGCGTGTGTGTGGGAGTCCCAATGGCAGACAGTGCAGGGGCAATAAAGGATCAACTGCCCTGTGCCCCACATACAGTATACAGGGTGGTGCCCTTTACCTTACTGTAGTACACAGGGGTCTCAGCGTGGTTAAATTGATTGATTAACCACAATGTGTTCCTAACACTGATACATTTAGTCTGCTGCCCATTGCTTGAGGCCTGAAGCACACTGCCCCTGTGCCCTGCCCTGCAAAGCATTGCTGGCACATCTAGCATTGAAGGGCTGAATAATGTCTCGTATTAAGAATGAGATATATTAGGAATGAGTTATATTGCTGAGTGCTATTTACTACAAGGTTCCCTGCGCCTCAAAAAGAGAGAGAGAGCGCGATCTTTGTACGCAACATCCTATCCTTAAAGCAGTAATCCCGGATACGTGTGTGTGTGTGTGCATTGTGTATATGTATATGTCGCAAGATTGGCCTGGGGCAGGGAAAGGCAGTTGCCCTAGGGCAGTTATTCCTCTGACGCGGCATTGTGGTGACATCATTACGCTGCAGGAGGAGGGCCGCACTATAAAGAATCACCCAGGCCAGCGGGGTAAGTACTCTATACGTACAGGAGGGCAACCTTGGGTCGTGTGTGTGTGTGTGTGTGTGTGCACTGTAGGTATATGTGTGTGTGTGTGTGCACTGTAGGTATATGTATATATCTGTGTGCACTGTAGGTATATGTATATATCTGTGCACTGTAGGTATGTGTATATATCTGTGCACTGTAGGTATATGTATATATCTGTGTGCACTGTAGGTATATGTATATATCTGTGCACTGTAGGTATGTGTATATATCTGTGTGCACTGTAGGTATATGTATATATCTGTGTGCACTGTAGGTATATGTATATATCTGTGTGCACTGTAGGTATATGTATATATCTGTGCACTGTAGGTATGTGTATATATCTGTGTGCACTGTAGGTATATGTATATATCTGTGTGCACTGTAGGTATATGTATATATCTGTGCACTGTAGGTATGTGTATATATCTGTGTGCACTGTAGGTATATGTATATATCTGTGTGCACTGTAGGTATGTGTATATATCTGTGCACTGTAGGTATGTGTATATATCTGTGTGCACTGTAGGTATGTGTATATATCTGTGTGCACTGTAGGTATGTGTATATATCTGTGCGCACTGTAGGTATGTGTATATATCTGTGCGCACTGTAGGTATATGTATATATCTGTGCGCACTGTAGGTATATGTATATATCTGTGCGCACTGTAGGTATATGTATATATCTGTGCGCACTGTAGGTATATGTATATATCTGTGCGCACTGTAGGTATATGTATATATCTGTGAGCACTGTAGGTATGTGTATATATCTGTGCGCACTGTAGGTATGTGTATATATCTGTGCACTGTAGGTATGTGTATATATCTGTGTGCACTGTAGGTATGTGTATATATCTGTGCACTGTAGGTATGTGTATATATCTGTGTGCACTGTAGGTATGTGTATATATCTGTGCACTGTAGGTATGTGTATATATCTGTGTGCACTGTAGGTATGTGTATATATCTGTGCACTGTAGGTATGTGTATATATCTGTGTGCACTGTAGGTATGTGTATATATCTGTGTGCACTGTAGGTATGTGTATATATCTGTGTGCACTGTAGGTATGTGTATATATCTGTGCACTGTAGGTATGTGTATATATCTGTGCGCACTGTAGGTATGTGTATATATCTGTGCGCACTGTAGGTATGTGTATATATCTGTGCGCACTGTAGGTATGTGTATATATCTGTGCGCACTGTAGGTATGTGTATATATCTGTGCGCACTGTAGGTATGTGTATATATCTGTGCGCACTGTAGGTATATGTATATATCTGTGCGCACTGTAGGTATGTGTATATATCTGTGCGCACTGTAGGTATATGTATATATCTGTGCGCACTGTAGGTATGTGTATATATCTGTGCGCACTGTAGGTATATGTATATATCTGTGCGCACTGTAGGTATATGTATATATCTGTGCGCACTGTAGGTATATGTATATATCTGTGCGCACTGTAGGTATATGTATATATCTGTGCGTACTGTAGGTATATGTATATATCTGTGCGCACTGTAGGTATATGTATATATATGATGTCACAGGGGCGTTTCCCTAGCTGCAGCTCATGATGTCATGCCCGTGACTGACTATATAAGGGCAGGTTAGAAGCTGCATATAAACATTACGCGGCTCCCAGTCCGGCTGCAAGGGAGAGATTACGACGCTGGCACCGATTTACGGAGCATTAACCCCTGCACTGCCGGGGGATCCGCTGAGCATTAACCACTGCACTGCCGGGGGAACCGCTGAGCATTAACCCCTGCACTGCCGGTGAGATCTGCTGAGCATTAACCCCTGCACTGCCGGTGAGATCTGCTGAGCATTAACCCCTGCACTGCCGGGGAGGCCCGCTGAGCATTAACCCCTGCACTGCCGGGGGGGGCCCCGCTGAGCATTAACCCCTGCACTGCTGGGGAGGCCCGCTGAGCATTAACCCCTGCACTGCCGGGGAGGCCCGCTGAGCATTAACCCCTGCACTGCCGGGGAGATCCGCTGAGCATTAACCCCTGCACTGCCGGGGAGGTCCGCTGAGCATTAACCCCTGCACTGCCGGGGAGCTCCGCTGAGCATTAACACCTGCACTGCCGGGGAGAACTGCTGATCATTAACCCCTGCACTGCCGGGGAGATCCGCTGAGCATTAACCCCTGCACTGCCGGGGAGATCCGCTGAGCATTAACCCCTGCACTGCCGGGGAGATCCGCTGAGCATTAACCCATGCACTGCCGGGGAGATCCGCCGAGCATTAACCCCTGCACTGCCAGGGAGATCCACCGAGCATTAACCCCTGCACTGCCAGGGAGATCTGCAGATGATTAACCCCTTGATTGCCAGAGCTCTTTAAAGTGGTGTGATGACCAGGTATATGAACACAGCAGTCTGCTCATAGGAGGGCCACCCAAACATTAACAAGAGGGTGGTTACAGACACAGCTCCCCCCCTGACGTTGTGTTAATAGTTAATAGTCACATTTGATTTGCTATGTCAATGTGGGATAGAGGAGCTTCCAAGCAAGGCAGCACAATAACACGTGCAATGTACTGTATACACATATTATATTACCACTATGTGTATTTAAGGTTTTATTTGTATATACTTAGAGTATATACACACAGTAGGCGTGTTACAAACCCCCTCTTCCCAACCCACTGATCATTATCAGGTAAGTCAGGGGTGCTCAACTCCAGTCCTCAACAGGTCAGGTTTTCAGGATAGCCCTGCTTCAGCACAGGTAGCTCAGTCTTTGGCCGAGTCCATAGAAGGACAGGCCGTGCTGAGCCGTGTGGATGCTCCGCGCTGAGCCCCTGCATCCTCAATGAGGATGTCTTTAGAGGGAGCTCACGCGAGCGTCCGCAGGCGTGCTGAGGCGCTGAAGTTTTCAGCCGAGCGCCAAGCTGTTTTTCAGCGCGCTGTCGGCTGAAAACAGCCAATCAGCGCGGAGCTGCGTCAACGTCACGGCGCTGTGACGTCGATGTCAGTGCATCGCGGGCGATTGGCCCAGCGACGTCACTGCCCCGCCTCCGATCGCGCCCGCTGGCTCGCCTGCATGGGCATGAAATCGCCCAGATTTCAGCAGGCGAGCCTCAGCGTCAGCGCGGCTCCGAACTGCTCCCCCCTCTATGGCCCGGGCCTTTGACTGAGCCTCTGATTGGCTCACCTCAGCTGAAGCTGGGATATCCTGAAAACCTGACCTGTTTGGGGGGCTTAAGGACTGGAGTTAAGCGCCCCTGAAATAAGTCATCATTCTCCCAGCTGCTTTAATTAGCTGAAGCTTCAGCCACACATAGGAATAGTTACAGTAGGTAGAGCTGAATGTAATAGGTGCAGTTTGAGGGTATGGTCTGTGGAGGGTGTTCCTTGTTATATGCAGGTTTTTTAAGAGCGTCCCCAAAAAAGTCTTGTGTGTGTATATTTCTCTGTGTTTTTTGAATGTCACTAAATGCATGATTGTGTCTAATTGTCAGTTTGTGTGTCTGCCTGCACTAACTGAGTATAGAAAGGTTGATGGGTCGGTTAGACCGCCACTCCTGGAAAAATGTGGAAACTCACCAGCCAAAGTAGAATTAAAAAAGATTTATTGATCTACATAAAAAACAAGAAAAACTCTCATCCCACGCGTTTCACGCCCCTGTGGCGCTTTCTCACGGATAAACTGTGTATATTTGTGTATGTGATAGAGTTGCACTCAGTATATGTGTGTGTGTGTATATTTGTAATGTGTGCATTGGTGACTGAGCTGCAATGTGTGTGTTATTGTGTGGGTGTGTTTGTGTCTATGACAGAGCTGCACTGTGTGAGTGTGTGTGTGTGTGTGTGTGTGTGTGTAATGTGTACATCTGTGACAGAGCTGCTCTTTGTGTGTGTGTGTGTGTGTGTATACAGTATGTTTAATGTATGCAGTGACAGTGCTACACTCAGTGTGTGTGTGTATAATATGTGTAATGTGTGCATCTGTGACAGAGCTGCACTCAGTGTATGTGTAATGTGTACATCTGTGACAGAGCTGTACTCAGTGTGTGTGTATATATGTTTAATGTATGCATTTGTGACAGAGCTGCACTTAGTGTGTGTGTGTTGCAGTCAGTATGTGTGTGTGTCACTGTGTGTGTCAGAGCTGCACTCAGTGTGTATGTGTGTTTGTTTGTGTGTTGCAGTCAGTATGTGTATGTGTATGTGTCTCAGAGCGGCACTCAGTGTATGTGTGTGTGTGTGTCAGAGCTGCACTCAGTCCTATGTGTGACTCTCTCTCGCCCTCTGCTGGCAGTGTGCATTCACGCCTGCTCCCTTGTTTGTGCATCACTGACAATAATCTTCACACATCAACACCCCGGAGAGTTTAGGAATGTAAAAGGGAGAAGTGTGTGAAACTGCTACGTGTGTGTCCTGGTGCTCTTGCCTGCGGGTTTACAGTTATGTGTGTCTACATGCACATAACTGAGTATGTATATGACTGTGCATTTGTACTCATGGCAAAATATATGTGTGTATATTGCTGGGCTGTATGTGTGTGCATGTACACAGTTACACACATGGGTATGGTTGTACAGTACGTGTCTGTGTGCACTTGGCCTCCTCCCTGTCTGGGGTTGGCACAGAATATAAGGACTCAGGCCCTTCCCTTTGTTAATAACAGCACACTCTGGGTCTCAGGGGGGTTTGTAGGAAATAGAATGATGTGAACATCCTGCTGCACAGGGAGTACTGAGCTGAATTGGAGAGCTATGTGTATCTGGGGAGGAGAAGCAGGGTCCTTCCCAAAACAACAGTGACTCAGGAGATGATATTCCATCTATAATAATTTCCTTGCCCTATGAAGTCCTAGAGGTAACGGCTCTGTGAACCAAACCCTTTCTGATGGGGATGGTTGGGGGACGCAGACTCCGCCAGGCAACCTGAGCTTTATCATGACATCAGGAGTGAAACTGCCAACTCATGACATCAGTCAGTCATGATAGGTGGACCTGCCACAAAGGCCAGTGATCGAGTTACTGATTCAATCTGAGGTTACCAGCTGTCACGGCTATAAACGGTGTTCCAGGTGCCCGGCTAATAGCTTCTCACGGGCGGTGTAGAGTTGTTGGGAGTCTGTATCTCTGATCCCAGCAGTTAAAACTTCACTATGCCATTTACAAACATTCTTCCTAAATGTTCCCCTTGTTTGGGGAGGAGGGCAGGGTTGTTACTCTGTCTGAAATATAAACATGCTACATTATAAAACTACACTGAGTATATCTGTTTCTCTATTTCTATCTCCCTCTTACCTACACACATAAATTATCAGTAAAGGGTCAAAGACGTTAGTTCACTAGTCTTAGAGGTCTACTGTACTTACTAAATTCTGAAATCATGAATTAAGTAATAATCCCCTCAGAACAGGGCATTACTGGCCAATAATGCCCTGGCTGGAAGAGTTGAAGGCCTGAGGCGAAGCCGAGGGACTTTAACCCAGCCAGGGCATTATTGGCCAGTAATGCCCTGTTCTGAGGGGATTATTTATTTATTTGTAAAAAAGTTTTACCAGGAAGTAATACATTGAGAGATACCTCTCGTTTTCAAGTATGTCCTGGGCACAGAGTTATAAAAAAAATACATGGTTACATTAAAAGAACAGGGTTATACAGGGAATTCACAGACATTTCATGGACAGATAAGAGTTGGAAAATTGGGTACAGGGGATAAAGGGTTTGTGAGTTTCAGATTGAAATAGAGCAGCTTTAACATCACTTTAGCATCACCAAACATCAGCGAACGGCAGCAAAGGCTCACACCCTTCGGCTGCGCCAAAGGCTGTCCGCCTTTGGGGCAACACAGACATACACTATTACTATTATAGGCTAAATGAAGGCTTTAAAAAAAAATGTTTCATCACATTCTGCAGTCCCCCTCTATATACACAAACTCTGCAACCCGCCTCTATATACACAAACACTCTGCAGCCCCCCCCCTCTACACCCACAAAACACTCTGCAGCCACCCTCTACAGTCAGAAGACACACACACACACACACAGAGCAGCCCCCCTCTACACCCACACACACTGCAACCCCTTGTAAACCCACAAAACTGCAGACAAACACACACACACACACACACACACCAAAACACACTCTGCAGCTCTCCTCCACACTCTACACCCACTGAAGACACACACTGCAGCTCCCTCTAAACCCACAAAACACACTGCAGGCACACACAAACCAACAAAACAGACTGCTGCCCCCTCTACATCCACAAAACACACCAGCAGCCCCCTCTACACCCACTGCAGCCCCCCTGTAAAAACACACACTGCAGACACACACACAAAATACTCTGCACCCCTCCTCCACTCACAACACACACTGAAGACACACTGCACCCCCTCCTCTGCATCCACAAAACACACACACAGCAGACACACACACATACCAACAAAACAGACTCTGCTGCCCCCTCCAAACCCACAAAACACCCACCAACAGAAGACACACACACCAATAAAACACTCTGCTGCCCCCTTTACACCCACAAAAAATAGACACAACTTTCCTCTCACTCTCCTTTGTGGAGCTCTCTGAAGGCAGGGAGGGGGAGGAGTCAGTGTCTGGCTGCACGGAGGGGGAGGAATCAGTGTCTGGCTGCAGGCATGGAGGGGGAAGAGTCAGTGCCTGGCTGCAGGCAGGGTGGGGGAGGAGTCAGTGCCTGGCTGCAGGTAGGGTGGGGGAGGAGTCAGTGCCTGGCTGCAGGGAGGGGAGTCAGTGCCTGGCTGCAGGGAGGGGGAGGAGTCAGTGCCTGGCTGCAGGCAGGGCGAGGGAGGAGTCAGTGCCTTGCTGCAGGCAGGGTGGGGGAGGAGTCAGTGCCCGGCTGTAGGTAGGGTGGGGGAGGAGTCAGTGCCTGGCTGCAGGGAGGGGGAGGAGTCAGTGCCTGGCTGCAGGGAGGGGGAGGAGTCAGTGCCTGGCTGCAGGCAGAGCGAGGGAGGAGTCAGTGCCTTGCTGCAGGCAGGGTGGGGGAGGAGTCAGTGCCTGGCTGCAGGCAGGGTGGGAGAGGAGTCAGTGCCTTGCTGGTGCCTCCTGTCCAATCACCTCCCCTGAATGAGAGCTGATCTCACTCTTTGTGAATGAGAACTGAAAGCTGATTGGCTGAAAAACTTGGCAGGTGGGCCAAAAATTCCAGGCATTACTGGTTGGTTAAAATTCCGGGCATTATCCAATCAGATAGCAGGGATTTCAATAATGCCTGGAATTTAACAGCTTTAGGTCGCGTTTATAGTCCTTGCTACGGCGACGTGACGGCGACCCTGATGTCACGCTGCGATCGCTGAAAAATCAAATTTAATTGACTTCTAGTGATACATACAATACATTTGTTTTGTCGCGACGTGGCCTATAATGACAATTAACTCCATTTTAGCTCATGGGGTTCACGAACTATTAAAGCTGCAGACCAAGCAATATCCTATATGTGTGTTTTTTTTTTATAAATCAGTTTTGTACTATGAGAAAATACTTGTAGCATTTAAAAAAAAAAAAAAAACTCTGAATGACATTTTTACTGTATTATAATGTAACTAGCATTTTTTGTTTCTGTAGCAACCATTTACAAAGTCACATCCCCTTCCTCTTCTGAAACAGGCTCTGGCACACCCCTTTTTGAGCCCTGCCCTCTCTCTAGCAGTGCACCTTGTGTCTAGTGACTGCCTGGTCACGTGATCTTCCCCACAGAAGTTTGCATCTTTGGTCCTCTTCTGCTGCACTGACAGCCATTTAGTGAACCCCGTAGCCAAATCTTCGTCGATCGGCAACTTAGCTTATTCCTTATCATTGTGTGGATTGTAATGATGCACATATTAAAGGGAAATAAATAATAAAATGTAAAAAAAAAACGGCAGCTTGGACTGCTGCTTTAAAGGAGCCGTCCCACAAACCAGGTCAAAAACTAAAAAAAAATGAAAACAACTTGTAATCAGCTTCCGGCGAAAGATTATTTTGCCATTAAAGTAGCCCTTTTGCTTACAGTGTTTCTATCGTGTGAAAAATGAATGTATTTCTCATTTCTCCTGGTCCCCTAAATCAGGGGGGCGCAAACCCCTTACCTCAGTTCCCGGCGTCAAATAACGGCGCGGGGTCATGGGACGTCATGCCATGGCGAATCTCAGTAAGTAATAGGTTGCAGAGGCCTCACGCGATCACCTAGCATTTCATTTAAATGCCGTGGGGAAGAGCATGGGGCCTCTGAAACCGCCGCGCCCCCCACAAAAATCCCCCCCCCCGGGGGTGCACCCCCCCAGTTTGCACACCCCTGCCCTAAGTGAAGCATATCAGCTTGTTTAAGTCGATCTGTTTGACTAGTCGATAGCTTAATAATTACTTTGCAAACAAAGAACAGAGCTAAGCGATCAATGAACTTAAGGTTACATATGCAGGGGGGCTCAACTCCAGTCCTCCAACCCCCCAACTGGGCATGTTTTCAGGACATCCCTGCTTCAGCACAGGTGGCTCAATCAGTGGTTCAGTCTTCGACTGAGCCGCTGATTGAGAGCTGTGCTGACGCATGGACAGATTGAGCCACATGTGCTGAAGCAGGGATATCATAAAAACCTGACCTCTTGGCGGGGCTTGAGGACTGGAGTTGCGCCCCACTGAGGGAAGGGCCGCACGACCGTGGTATCGGAGCACCCCTCCTCGATTTGGTGTCCAGCAATTCCCTTCTGTGTTTGCAGCCGGTTATACTGACCTGGTTATACTGGTTCCCATTCATCTGGCCCATCGTGGCCATGAATGGGTTAACATTAAGACATTTTCTAAAGGCAGGCATGGGACGTGGCTAGTGGTGGTTGGACAGGGGGGGGGGGTGGGCAAGGGTTGTGGAGGCCATGAAGGCGGGAGGAAGTGCCCGGAAGCTCAGTCTCGCCCTCCTAGGCTGGGTAACAGCTCCCACCCGCCCCTCCCTGTGGAGCAATAGTGGTTTGTTTCAGTATTAAAAACGAAATACATGATAAAGACGACAGTAATCAGACTGTATCGTCTGGTTCAATGGTTATTGTGTATTTATCCCGGCTGCGGCAATGTTGGCACATGTCCGATAAAACACAGTCAGAGTGTGGGAAGTTACAACGTGGGGCCGATAATAGGTAATTTGGCAGAGGGAGCCGTATCCCCTGGACGGTGGGTACGGGCAGTGCCAGGCAAAGAATTTGGCGCCCTTACTCACTGCCGCAGGCCACTGTGCAGTCACCACCATTGCTGCAGGTCACCTCGCCACCCTGTTTTTATGTTCTACGTTTCCCCAGTCGCAGGGCACCTCGCACGACGGTACCCGCCGCCGTGTGTGTGTGTGTGAGTTAGCGAGCGCAGGGCAGGATTGAGGTGGCCACGATGGTGAGCCGATAACTGCGGGACAAGGTGGGTACTCTGGCAGGGTTAAAGTTGGTTGGAATGTTAAATATAACATTATGGTTTAATTAAAGCGGTGGCCGTTTTACCACCAGTTCGATGTGTGGTTTATTGGGTTTGTACGTTGGGGAGGAAGATGGGGGAGGTGGGAGAAACCTTGACGTTTATAAGGTCATGAATCAGGGGGCTGTGGAGTCACCCATTTGGAAGCTACAATGTGTCTCGATGATGTTATAGCTTTCTACTCATCGCTAGAGTGAGGCTGACATCAGTGGCCATATTGTTTCTCCCGGACAAGAATTCTTGTAATGTTTCTAAATTAAATAACGTGTGTGTGTGTGTGTGTGTGTGTGCGTGTGTGCGTGTGCGTGTGCGTGTGCGTGTGCGTGTGCGTGTTATAATATATAAAAACAAGCAACACAATAAAATGGATACAATTTTTTTTTACATTTGTCTGATTGTAAGGTGCACCAAGCAACTACATTTACCCTAATAAACATGTCACTGTACTTAATTCACTTTAATTCTAGAAGGGACTGACCCTTTAACAATAAGCTTAGTGGATATACCTATCAGAGTTCCTTTGTGTTAGCAGCTCTGAGCACAGTACTGTATATGCGGCACAGAAGTTACACCTGCAGCCACAGCGTCCCTCTTCTGCTGAGCTTGGCCAGGATCAGAAGTCTTCTCTAGTACGTGGGTTAAGAGGTCACAGCCTCCGCAGGCTGTTTATACTGAGCATGTAGGATCTCTGACCCCAGAGCCCCACAAGGTACCTCACTCTGGGATACAGAGCTTCTAACACCCTGTCACTGCACTGGATCCTATGACTGTACAAATACATATCAAGAGGTTTCTGGATAGCAGATCTTCCTCTCTGTCAAGGAGGACAGCTATACTAGTGTTTTTCAACCAGGGTTCCTAGGAACCCTTGGGGTCCCCGTGCATCCCTAAAGGGTTCCCTGTTATTTTCAGGTCTTTTTAAAATTGTACCAAAATGCAGTAGAACTTACAATGCATCTGATCTCAGATGTGCTATTAGAGAGGGTTGGGGTTCCTTACAATGCATCTGATCTCAGACTCGCTATTAGAGAGGGTTGGGGTTCCTTACAATGCATCTGATCTCAGATGTGCTATTAGAGAGTGTTGGGGTTCCTTACAATGCATCTGATCTCAGATGTGCTATTAGAGAGGGTTGGGGTTCCTTACAATGCATCTGATCTCAGATGTGCTATTAGAGAGGGTTGGGGTTCCTTACAATGCATCTGATCTCAGACGCGCTATTAGAGAAGGTTGGGGTTTTTTACAATGTATCTGATCTCAGACGCGCTATTAGAGAGGGTTGGGGTTCCTTACAATGCATCTGATCTCAGACACGCTATTAGAGAAGGTTGGGGTTCCTTACAATGCATCTGATCTCAGACGCGCTATTAGAGAGGGTTGGGGTTCCTTACAATGCATCTGATCTCAGACGCGCTATTAGAGAAGGTTGGGGTTCCTTACAATGCATCTGATCTCAGACGCGCTATTAGAGAAGGTTGGGGTTCCTTACAATGCATCTTGTCTCAGATACGCTATTAAAGAGGATTGGGGGTTCCTCAGAATTTCGCATAGGGTTCCTTAACCAAAAAAAGTTTGGAAACCACTGAGCTATAGACTACTATGCAATGATTATTCTAAACATTAATGCCATGGCTGGCACTGAACTGGTTAAATAGTATCAATCTATCAAGACAACTGAAGCTAAATTGACACAGTTCTTGTTATCATCAGTGAGGTTTAGCTACTAAAACTGGGGCAAAAGAAAACAGCACCAGGTGTGTGAGATCAAATGAAACATTTTCAAAGCAATTAGAGTTTGTCCTTTGATAAATCTGATGCTGTTTTTTTGCATTGGTTTTGACCCAGTTCTGCAGATGAGAGAAGTTGGGAAATACACCCCCAAAGTATTTCCTACCACATGGGCAGTGTCACAAGGAGACATCACATTACACATTTTAAATGGCTAAGAAGGGTGGGGGGCCGTGTTGGTCCTTTCTTCCATGTAGTAGCAAAGGAAGGAGAGGGTAACCCAATGAAGGACCCCGAGAGGTTTGAAAGCTTGTAACATGTTAACTACTTGTTGGTCCAATAAAAGGTATTACACCCCCTACTCCCTCTCTCTCCTTCAATGTTACTACATCCATTTAAACGGGAAGTATTTAATCCTGCTAAGCGTTTTATTAAATCAAAACCTCCTCCGGTTCTGGGAAGGTGAAAACCGCTCCCTGTAACCAGCTGATTAACAGGTTTCTCCAATCTGACACAGCCGTGAGCAGAAAATCTCGCAGGGCATCGAGATATCTCAAAAGCATCAAAAGCAGCTACTGTAGATGGAAAGTTGAATGGAGTTGGGGGTGGCAGGGAGTCTGAGGACAGCGCAGTCACTGGGGATATCCTGACAGAGTGGGCCAGCTGTCCCTATCAGTACATGCCAAGCATAGCTCACTGCCAGGCCTCTGCTCATTTACCTTATTAGTTCACAAAGACTTCGGGAGGAGGGGGTAGGAGCCCACCATATCAATTGGGATCAATGGAGTCTTTGGAAACCCTCCTGTCTTCCTGGACCTTTACTCAATTCAGAGTATCCCCAGTGAAGCTTTTTCACAGGTTCAAAGAGCCAAGTGAGATTCCGAGGTTCGAGAATTTCAGCCATAAATGACCTCAGTGTACAAGCCCGCTAACGACTATGAGGCCGTCACTGTGTAGGGGATAAGTGGGACGTGCCTTCAATGAGTCAGACTCAGCGTGGATAAGTAAGACTGCCTTCCAAGGGAGTGGGACTCACTCCAAACCTTCACCACTCTAGCATCCCTTATGGTATTAAATGCGCATATGCTTAGAAAGCAAATAGAAGCATATAGCAGACATACAAGCCATCACTTTTATAATAAAAATGTATTATTTTTACCCACCTAAAAATATAGTACTGTATGTATATATATATATATTTATATATATATATATTTCCTTTTTTTTTAGTTAAACTACATATAACAGGGGGTTTATATATATGGGATACACATCATGAAAACAAGTGAATAGAGCGTAGCACTGCTTAGTGATTATTGCCCTTTTTAAAATCTTTTGATGTATAACATGGGAGTCAGGGGGGACATAACGGGTTGGGGCTTGAGCTCATGTGTATGCTATCTGCTCCATAAGAAGAGCTCAAAGATCTCAATATCCCAACACACTCGGGGGCAGATTTATCAAGCACAAGTACAGATTAGCACACACCCAATCCAGCATTCATTCCCATTCAAGTCAATGCCAGTTAACTCTGGATCGAGTGCACTAACCCAGGGGTGTGCAAACTGGAGGGCGCTAGATTTTCAGGGGGGGGGGGGGGAGGCAGTTCTAGAGGTCCCCCGCTCTCCCCTCAGGTATTTAAATGCCGGTGAACTGCGCGAGGCCTTTATAAACACATTTACCATCCCTGCCAGCGACGTGTCGTTATGGTAACCCGGCATCAAATGACGCAGCGTGGTCACGTGACGTCCCGTTACCATGGCAAGCGGGGGGGGGGGGGTTGCGAGGTGCCGAGGAGAGCAGGGGTGCACATGGGGAACAGTTTGCGCACCCCTGCACTAACCCATATTGGCACTTTGTGAATCTTCCCATATTGGCCATATATCACTAAGCAGTATTATCCCTTCGAGCGCCAGAAAAAACCTCACAGCCAAATGAAGTTAATGTGACATATGGCAGAACACTGCTTAGTAAATATGGGCCTATTGTATACCACATACAGATGTACCCAGCCCCCTTATTCCCTAAATATAATAAGCTGGGGAGACCGTGTGGAAAGATGAGGATGATTACATTGTAAACATGGATTCCCTTCTTACAATGATTACCTTTATAGCCAGTACTCCTGTCCCTGTATCAAACCTGAATTCCTATATATTAGATTGTAAGCTCTTATATCTGCTGCTCTGCTCTCTGTATTGTATCTGTATTCATCTATAACTGTCCGTGTGCTTACTATATACAGCAATGTGTCCATGATTACCACTGCACAAAGAATAAGAACGGGTAATAATAATAACCGTTACAATGACACAACTCTAACAACGGTGACCACAGGGATCTACACAGAGCTGTGTTCTGGACAACACTGGATCAGTATATGCACACATGTGCACTATTATTTATATATGACCACACCATATACACAGAGCTTCAACGACATCGGGTTAAGTTCTATATAGTCCGCAGTGGCAGTTCGATGCATTTTCGGACACGAATCCCCAATGACTTTATTGGGGCATTTTGGGTTGAAAATAGCCCTGATGGCCATTTGGGTCTATATACAATGTAACCCATAGTATAAAGTACAGGAAATTATGATGAAATAAATGTATTAAGGAAAAAGTAACCCATGAGAAAAAGGAGTCTCTGCCCCGAAGAGCTTACAATCTAAATGGTAGAGTGGGAGAATGACACAAGCAGTAGTAATACATGTAAGCGCGTGGGCTAGTTCTACGGGCAGAAAGTGACTCTGAGGCCGCCATACGAGCTACCAAGACCCTAAATATCACTGGTAAAGATAAGCAAAGAAAGGCATTTCATACGCAACAGCTGTTATCTGTTATATTACATGTATATGTGACTCATTACGTACTCCGCGCTTTACAATACAAACACACGCGTGGACAGCACCAGCTTTCATGCTGAGCCCATAAAAGGTTCTGTACCATGCAGGAAACACACAGGGAGTTGGGGACTTTGAAGTTCCCTGGAATAAAATGGTGACAACATCTGGAGGAATGAAGCCGGTTGCAGAGCTTTGTCTGTGTCACCATATATGCCCCATATTGTGCCGTTGCCCTGTGCCAGCTGTGCCTGCCATAGCAAAGGGGTGATGTCACAGGGCTGGGCTGGGTGTCTGAGCCCCTCTATATATGGGAGATGACACAGGGGCACTTCATGGCAAGATTTGCCCCCACCCCCCAACCCTCACTCTCTGTTTTTCTTTCTCATGCCACCTGACCCCCTCACCCACAGCTCAGACTAGAGCTGATTGCTATTTTAAACTGATCTGTGGTGTCCCTGCAGGCCGGACACCCCTCTGGGAGCAGGCGGCTCTCTCTACATCTAGCGCTCTGTCTGCGTGAGAGTTACACTGGATTATAGTTGGATCTGTATGAAAACTAGTAACACAGCCAGTTTATACATAGTCCATGACAGCAGGGGTAGGAAGGGCCCCACGGGAGGAGAGCTGGAGGCGATGTGCATCAGGGGTGACTGCAGGAAGCTTGGAAAACCATCTCAAAAACCCAGTTACTTTTAGATACCTGGGTGATTAGGTAGCACTGTAGTCTGTAGTCACAGGGACTGGATCAACAGCAGGAGTGTGGTTACCTATTAGAGACTCCCTGTCTGATGGTAACTAAACTCCTGCAGTGTGAAAAGCTACAAAATTCCTCCTATTAATGGAGGCCTACAGAGTGCAGTGATCAAGTGGCTCAGTGTCTGCATTTATTGAAGCACTCCAATAATGTAATTAGGACACGCTTTAGAAATGTACAAAATGTGAAGTCATA
The DNA here is from genome assembly GCF_040206685.1 of Ascaphus truei. Lineage (NCBI taxonomy): Eukaryota > Metazoa > Chordata > Amphibia > Anura > Ascaphidae > Ascaphus > Ascaphus truei. The sequence continues at coordinate 22,631,380 of NC_134489.1, forward strand.
CTCACTGTTGTTTTACACTGCAGCATGCTCACTTCTAGAGGTCTGGAACTGCAATCACTGCTGTAAGGGGGACTGGGATACACTGAGTCACACCCAGGTGACCCCTCTCCTTGCGATTAGAACCCCTACCAAACTGCACCTCCGCAAGGAGCCTGCATATCCAACGGCTTTGCAATATGTTGCCAGCCCGTAAGGCAATGAAGAGGTTAAGCAGTGCTCTGCTAATGGGCTCAGGGTATCTGAGTGCTTGACAGCAGCACCAGGTGACAGGACAGCTGGGAGGCCCCTATTAGAGGCAGGGCCAAGGAACTCCATGTGACGTGTAACAGGGGACAGTGGAGCAGCCTAAACCGGCTTTCCCAGGCCTGGCTCATTCTTTGCATTTGGCCTCTAACCCCTTGTGTACCAGAGAAGGACGTGTGCGGTCAGACACCCTGGCACCGAAAGGGTTAATGAGGGAAGCCGCTGTCTCATAAAATGCCTCGGGTGCACGCCCAGCGCCAGCCGGCGCAATCGATATTGGGTTTCGATCTCCTATTAGTGACGAGCAGAGAGCGGGAGAAAAGCACAACGTGTGATTGGTTGGAATAAATGTTGCGTTTTTGCACCGGTTCTCCGGAGTGCCGCGCTCTTCTCTTCAATAATAGGAGATTTAAACCCAATACCGAAAGGGTGAAGCCAGGGGGTTCTCAACTCTAGTCCTCAAGACCACCCCCCAGCCCCCAACAGGTCAGGTTTTAAGGATATCCTTGCTTCAGCACAGGTGGCTCAATCAGTGGCTCAATCGAAGAGCCTGCTTCAGCTGAGCCACTGATTGAGCCACCTGTGCTGAAGCAAGGATATTCTGAAGACCTGAACTGTTGGGGGGTCTTGAGAACTGGAGTTGAGAGCCCCTGTGTTAAGCTACACAACTCTCTGCATGGTTCAAACACCCCCCCCCTTCCCCCCACCGCTCCTCACCCCCCCCCCCCCACTCCCCCAATGCCAATACCAACAAAGGCTCCCGCCAGGACAGTTGTCATGATAGAGAGACAGCAGCTGGTATGACCTCTCCTCACTGAGCCCTATCTCTACCACAACGATAGCAGCAAGATAGATTAACCCTTTCTTTGACAGAGTGGCTAGCAACATATTGCTATGCAATGCATTGCTGGCCTCCATGGCAGCAAAATTATTACATATGGCTCCCTGGATGACATAAAATAAACCAGATGCACCAGTCCCCAGAACTCACCTCCCGAGCTATCTGATTCAAGGTATGGTCCTCAGCTGATAGTCTCTCCCTGTTGGGGTGTCTCTTTCTTCCAGGGCCCTGGGTGCCCATCTCCTTCCGGGGGTGTGTATGTGGGGGTGCTCAATCCAATATCTCATGCAGCCCGCTCCAGAAAAAAATCACAGGGCAGAGCTGCTCCCACTGCTTGTCCTACAAGTGAAAGGGTAACCGTGATAAATACTATGCAGATGCTCTCCTTAGTACAATGTCACCTGTCTCCGTCTCCTGTGCTGCTCTCCTTGGTACAGTGTGACCTGCCTCTGTCTCCTGTGCTGCTCTCCTTAGTACAGTGTGACCTGTCTCCGTCTCCTGTGCTGCTCTCCTTAGTACAGTGTCACCTGTCTCCGTCTCCTGTGCTGCTCTCCTTGGTACAGTGTCACCTGTCTCCGTCTCCTGTGCTGCTCTCCTTGGTACAGTGTGACCTGTCTCCGTCTCCTGTGCTGCTCTCCTTAGTACAGTGTCACCTGTCTCCGTCTCCTGTGCTGCTCTCCTTGGTACAGTGTGACCTGTCTCTGTCTCCTGTGCTGTTCTCCTTGGTAGTGTGACCTGTCTCCGTCTCCTGTGCTGCTCTCCTTACTACAGTGTGACCTGCCTCTGTCTCTTGTGCTGCTCTCCTTAGTACAGTGTGACCTGTCTCTGTCTCCTGTGCTGCTCTCCTTGGTACAGTGTGACCTGTCTCTGTCTCCTGTGCTGCTCTCCTTGGTACAGTGTGACCTGTCTCTGTCTCCTGTGCTGCTCTCCTTGGTACAGTGTGACCTGTCTCTGTCTCCTGTGCTGCTCTCCTTGGTACAGTGTGACCTGTCTCTGTCTCCTGTGCTGCTCTCCTTGGTACAGTGTGACCTGTCTCTACCTCCTGTGCTGCTCTCCTGGGTACTGTGTGACCTGTCTATGTCTCCTGTGCTGCTCTCCTTGGTACAGTGTGACCTGTCTCTGCCTCCTGTGCTGCTCTCCTTGGTACAGTGTGACCTGTCTCTGTCTCCTGTGCTGCTCTCCTTGGTACAGTGTGACCTGTCTCTGTCTGTCTCCTGTGCTGCTCTCCTTGGTACAGTGTGACCTCTCTCTGTCTCCTGTGCTGCTCTCCTTGGTACAGTGTGACCTGTCTCTACCTCCTGTGCTGCTCTCCTGGGTACAATGTGACCTGTCTCTGTCTCTGTCTCCTGTGCTGCTCTCCTTGGTACAGTGTGACCTGTCTCTGTCTGTCTCCTGTGTTGCTCTCCTTGGTACAGTGTGACCTGTCTCTGTCTCCTGTGCTGCTCTCCTTGGTACAGTGTGACCTGTCTCTGTCTCCTGTGCTGCTCTCCTTGGTCCAGTGTGACCTGTCTCTGCCTCCTGTGCTGCTCTCCTTGGTACAGTGTGACCTGTCTCTGTCTCCTGTGCTGCTCTCCTTGGTACAGTGTGACCTGTCTCTGCCTCCTGTGCTGCTCTCCTTGGTACAGTGTGACCTGTCTATGTCTCCTGTGCTGCTCTCCTTGGTACAGTGTGACCTGTCTCTGCCTCCTGTGCTGCTCTCTTTGGTACAGTGTGACCTGTCTCTGCCTCCTGTGCTGCTCTCCTTGGTACAGTGTGACCTGTCTCTGTCTCCTGTGCTGCTCACCTTGGTACAGTGTGACCTGTCTCTGCCTCCTGTGCTGCTCTCCTTGGTACAGTGTGACCTGTCTCTGTCTCCTGTGCTGCTCTCCTTGGCACAGTGTGACCTGTCTCTGTCTCCTGTGCTGCTCTCCTTGGTACAGTGTGACCTGTCTCTGTCTCCTGTGCTGCTCTCCTTGGCACAGTGTGACCTGTCTCTGTCTCCTGTGCTGCTCTCCTTGGTACAGTGTGACCTGTCTCTGTCTGTCTCCTGTGCTGCTCTCTTAGTACAGTGTGACCTGTCTCCAACTCCTATGCTGCTCTCCTTGGTACAGTGTGACCTGTCTCGGTCTCCTGTGCTGCTCTCCTTGGTACAGTGTGACCTGTCTCTGTCTGTCTCCTGTGCTGCTCTCTTAGTACAGTGTGACCTGTCTCCAACTCCTATGCTGCTCTCCTTGGTACAGTGTGACCTGTCTCGGTCTCCTGTGCTGCTCTCCTTGGTACAGTGTGACCTGTCTCTGTCTCCTGTGCTGCTCTCCTTGGTACAGTGTGACCTGTCTGTCTCCTGTGCTGCTCTCCCTGGTACAGTGTGACCTGTCTCTGTCTCCTGTGCTGCTCTCTTAGTACAGTGTGACCTGTCTCTGTCTCCTGTGCTGCTCTCCTTGGTACAGTGTGACCTGTCTTGGTCTCCTGTGCTGCTCTCCCTGGTACAGTGTGACCTGCCTCTGTCTCCTGTGCTGCTCTCCTTGGTATAATGTGACCTGCCTCTGTCTCCTGTGCTGCTCTCCTTGGTACAGTTATACCTGTATCTGTCTCCTGTGCTGCTCTCCTTGGTACAGTGTGATCTGTCTCGGTCTCCTGTGCTGCTCTCCTTGGTACAGTGTGACCTGTCTCTGTCTCCTGTGCTGCTCTCTTAGTACAGTGTGACCTGCCTCTGTCTCCTGTGCTGCTCTCCTTGGTACAGTGTGACCTGTCTGTCTCCTGTGCTGCTCTCCCTGGTACAGTGTGACCTGTCTCTGTCTCCTGTGCTGCTCTCTTAGTACAGTGTGACCTGTCTCGGTCTCCTGTGCTGCTCTCCTTGGTACAGTGTGACCTGTCTCTGTCTCCTGTGCTGCTCTCCTTGGTACAGTGTGAGCTTTCTGTCTCCTGTGCTGCTCTCCTTGGTACAGTGTGACCTGTCTCTGTCTCCTGTGCTGCTCTCCTTGGTACAGTGTGACCTGCCTCTGTCTCCTGTGCTGCTCTCCTTGGTACAGTGTGACCTGTCTCTGCCTCCTGCGCTGCTCTCCTTAGTACAGTGTGACCTGTCTCCGTCTCCTGTGCTGCTCTCCTTGGTACAGTGTGACCTGTCTCTGTCTCCTGTGATGCTCTCCTTGGTACAGTGTGACCTTTCTGCCTCCTGTGCTGCTCTCCTTGGTACAGTGTGACCTGCCTCTTTCTCCTGTGCTGCTCTCCCTGGTACAGTGTGACCTGTCTCTGTCTCCTGTGCTGCTCTCCTTGGTACAGTGTGACCTGTCTCTGCCTCCTGCGCTGCTCTCCTTAGTACAGTGTGACCTGTCTCCGTCTCCTGTGCTGCTCTCCTTGGTACAGTGTGACCTGTCTCTGTCTCCTGTGCTGCTCTCCTTGGTACAGTGTGACCTTTCTGCCTCCTGTGCTGCTCTCCTTGGTACAGTGTGACCTGCCTCTGTCTCCTGTGCTGCTCTCCCTGGTACAGTGAGACCTGCCTCTGTCTCCTGTGCTGCTCTCCCTGGTACAGTGTGACCTGTTTCGGTCTCCTGGGCTGCTCTCCTTGGTACAGTGTGACCTGTCTCTGTCTCCTGTGCTGCTCTCCTTGGTACAGTGTGACCTGTTTCGGTCTCCTGGGCTGCTCTCCTTGGTACAGTGTGACCTGTCTCTGTCTCCTGTGCTGCTCTCTTAGTACAGTGAGACCTGCCTCTGTCTCCTGTGCTGCTCTCCCTGGTACAGTGTGACCTGTCTCTGTCTCCTGTGCTGCTCTCTTAGTACAGTGTGACCTGTCTCTGCCTCCTGTGCTGCTCTCCTTGGTACAGTGTGACCTGTCTCTGTCTCCTGTGCTGCTCTCCCTGGTACAGTGTGACCTATCTCTGTCTCCTGTGCTGCTCTCTTAGTACAGTGTGACCTGTCTCTGTCTCCTGTGCTGCTCTCCTTGGTACAGTGTCACCTGTCTCCGTCTCCTGTGCTGCTCTCCTTAGTACAGTGTGACCAGGTCTCCGTCTCCTGTGCTGCTCTCCTTGGTACAGTGTGACCTGCCTCTGTCTCCTGTGCTGCTCTCCCTGGTACAGTGTGACCTGTCTCTGTCTCCTGTGCTGCTCTCTTAGTACAGTGTGACCTGTCTCTGTCTCCTGTGCTGCTCTCCCTGGTACAGTATGACCTGTCTCTGTCTCCTGTGCTGCTCTCCTTGGTACAGTGTGACCTGTCTCTGCCTCCTGTGCTGCTCTCCTTAGTACAGTGTGACCTGTCTCCGTCTCCTGTGCTGCTCTCCTTGGTACAGTGTGACCTGCCTCTGTCTCCTGTGCTGCTCTCCTTGGTACAGTGTGACCTGTCTCCGTCTCCTGTGCTGCTCTCCTTAGTACAGTGTGACCTGCCTCTGTCTCCTGTGCTGCTCTCCTTGGTACAGTGTGACCTGTCTCTGTCTCCTGTGCTGCTCTCCTTAGTACAGTGTGACCTGCCTTTGTCTCCTGTGCTGCTCTCCTTGGTACAGTGTGACCTGTCTCTCTCCTGTGCTGCTCTCCTTGGTACAGTGTGACCTGTCTCTGTCTCCTGTTCTGCTCTCCTTGGTACAGTGTGACCTGCCTCTGTCTCCTGTGCTGCTCTCCTTGGTACAGTATGACCTGCCTCTGTCTCCTGTGCTGCTCTCCTTGGTACAGTGTGACCTGTCTCTGTCTCCTGTGCTGCTCTCCTTGGTACAGTGTGACCTGCCTCTGTCTCCTGTGCTGCTCTCCTTGGTACAGTGTGACCTGTCTCTGCCTCCTGCGCTGCTCTCCTTAGTACAGTGTGACCTGTCTCCGTCTCCTGTGCTGCTCTCCTTGGTACAGTGTGACCTGTCTCTGTCTCCTGTGATGCTCTCCTTGGTACAGTGTGACCTTTCTGCCTCCTGTGCTGCTCTCCTTGGTACAGTGTGACCTGCCTCTTTCTCCTGTGCTGCTCTCCCTGGTACAGTGTGACCTGTCTCTGTCTCCTGTGCTGCTCTCCTTGGTACAGTGTGACCTGTCTCTGCCTCCTGCGCTGCTCTCCTTAGTACAGTGTGACCTGTCTCCGTCTCCTGTGCTGCTCTCCTTGGTACAGTGTGACCTGTCTCTGTCTCCTGTGCTGCTCTCCTTGGTACAGTGTGACCTTTCTGCCTCCTGTGCTGCTCTCCTTGGTACAGTGTGACCTGCCTCTGTCTCCTGTGCTGCTCTCCCTGGTACAGTGAGACCTGCCTCTGTCTCCTGTGCTGCTCTCCCTGGTACAGTGTGACCTGTTTCGGTCTCCTGGGCTGCTCTCCTTGGTACAGTGTGACCTGTCTCTGTCTCCTGTGCTGCTCTCCTTGGTACAGTGTGACCTGTTTCGGTCTCCTGGGCTGCTCTCCTTGGTACAGTGTGACCTGTCTCTGTCTCCTGTGCTGCTCTCTTAGTACAGTGAGACCTGCCTCTGTCTCCTGTGCTGCTCTCCCTGGTACAGTGTGACCTGTCTCTGTCTCCTGTGCTGCTCTCTTAGTACAGTGTGACCTGTCTCTGCCTCCTGTGCTGCTCTCCTTGGTACAGTGTGACCTGTCTCTGTCTCCTGTGCTGCTCTCCCTGGTACAGTGTGACCTATCTCTGTCTCCTGTGCTGCTCTCTTAGTACAGTGTGACCTGTCTCTGTCTCCTGTGCTGCTCTCCTTGGTACAGTGTCACCTGTCTCCGTCTCCTGTGCTGCTCTCCTTAGTACAGTGTGACCAGGTCTCCGTCTCCTGTGCTGCTCTCCTTGGTACAGTGTGACCTGCCTCTGTCTCCTGTGCTGCTCTCCCTGGTACAGTGTGACCTGTCTCTGTCTCCTGTGCTGCTCTCTTAGTACAGTGTGACCTGTCTCTGTCTCCTGTGCTGCTCTCCCTGGTACAGTATGACCTGTCTCTGTCTCCTGTGCTGCTCTCCTTGGTACAGTGTGACCTGTCTCTGCCTCCTGTGCTGCTCTCCTTAGTACAGTGTGACCTGTCTCCGTCTCCTGTGCTGCTCTCCTTGGTACAGTGTGACCTGCCTCTGTCTCCTGTGCTGCTCTCCTTGGTACAGTGTGACCTGTCTCCGTCTCCTGTGCTGCTCTCCTTAGTACAGTGTGACCTGCCTCTGTCTCCTGTGCTGCTCTCCTTGGTACAGTGTGACCTGTCTCTGTCTCCTGTGCTGCTCTCCTTAGTACAGTGTGACCTGCCTTTGTCTCCTGTGCTGCTCTCCTTGGTACAGTGTGACCTGTCTCTCTCCTGTGCTGCTCTCCTTGGTACAGTGTGACCTGTCTCTGTCTCCTGTTCTGCTCTCCTTGGTACAGTGTGACCTGCCTCTGTCTCCTGTGCTGCTCTCCTTGGTACAGTATGACCTGCCTCTGTCTCCTGTGCTGCTCTCCTTGGTACAGTGTGACCTGTCTCTGTCTCCTGTGCTGCTCTCCTTAGTACAGTGTGACCTGTCTCTGTCTCCTGTGCTGCTCTCCTTAGTACAGTGTGACCTGTCTCTGTCTCCTGTGCTGCTCTCCTTGGTACAGTGTGACCTGTCTCCTGTGCTGCTCTCCCTGGTACAGTGTGACCTGTCTCTGTCTCCTGTGCTGCTCTCCTTGGTATAGTGTGACCTGTCTCTGTCTCCTGTGCTGCTCTCCTTGGTACAGTGTGACCTGTCTCGGTCTCTTGTGCTGCTCTCCTTGGTACAGTGTGACCTGTCTCTGTCTCCTGTGGTGCTCTCCTTGGTACAGTGTGACCTGTCTCTGTCTCCTGTGCTGCTCTCCTTGGTATAGTGTGACCTGTCTCTGTCTCCTGTGCTGCTCTCCTTGGTACAGTGTGACCTGTCTCGGTCTCTTGTGCTGCTCTCCTTGGTACAGTGTGACCTGTCTCTGTCTCCTGTGCTGCTCTCCTTGGTACAGTGTGACCTGTCTCCTGTGCTGCTCTCCTTGGTACAGTGTGACCTGTCTCTGTCTCCTGTGCTGCTCTCCTTGGTACAGTGTGACCTGTCTCCTATGCTGCTCTCCCTGGTACAGTGTGACCTGTCTCTGTCTCCTGTGCTGCTCTCCTTGGTACAGTGTGACCTGTCTCTGTCTCCTGTGCTGCTCTCCTTGGTACAGTGTTACCTGTCTCTGTCTCCTGTGCTGCTCTCCTTAGTACAGTGTGACCTGTCTCTGTCTCCTGTGCTGCTCTCCTTGGTACAGTGTGACCTGTCTCCTATGCTGCTCTCCCTGGTACAGTGTGACCTGTCTCTGTCTCCTGTGCTGCTCTCCTTGGTACAGTGTGACCTGTCTCTGTCTCCTGTGCTGCTCTCCTTGGTATAGTGTGACCTGTCTCTGTCTCCTGTGCGGCTCTCTTAGTACAGTGACCTCTATCTTCCTGTCTCCTGGTCTCTCCTTGCTATGTGTGTGTCTCTTTCCTGCTGTGACGGCCCTTGCCTTGCTCCTGGACACAGTGTTGCAGTCTGTGTGCTACAGTTCTTGCTGTGTCAGGTCTCTTAGTTTCACCCTGTCCCCCCTGAGCTAGTTATTATAGTACCAGCCCGGGTTACATTGTCACAATGTGTCTGTCCTGATATCCATGCTGAGTACCTGATGTGGGGATGAGCCTCTTCCTGTGCTGCTCTTGTCACGATGGGTCCTGTGCTGATCCTGGATATTATGTGCTCAGCTTTGGATGCAGATACCGGACTGTCAGGGCTTCTGGTTGATGGCTCTGTGTCCCCCTCTTGTCACAGTGTCCCCCTCTCTGACACACAGGCTGCCTCTTGCACTGAGCTTGCAAGAGGAAATGGGTCAGCTGTTCTTCCTCTCTGCAGGGTGCAGCCCTCCCCTCTCCCTCTTTCTTCCTCCCTCCTCTTTCTCTCACCTCCTCATCTCTCCTCTCCCCTCTAAACACTGCGGCTGACATCAGACGCAGGGGGAGTGGAAGAGAAACAGAAGAGGAGGAGGGAGGGGAGACTGAGTATATATAGTCATTATACAGCAGTGACGTATTACACACTGTCACTCATTATACAGCAGCCTCACTCATCATAAAGCAGTCACACTTATTACAGTGCACTCGCACTCATCATAAAGCAGTCTCACGTATTACAGTGCAGTCTCACTCATCATAAAGCAGTCTCACTTATTACAGTGCACTCTCACTCATCATAAAGCAGTCACACTTATTACAGTGCACTCTCACTCATCATAAAGCAGTCTCACTTATTACAGTGCACTCTCACTCATCATAAAGCAGTCACACTTATTACAGTGTACTCTCACTCATCATAAAGCAGTCACACTTATTACAGTGCACTCTCACTCATCATAAAGCAGTCACACTTATTACAGTGCACTCTCACTCATCATAAAGCAGTCTCATGTATTACAGTGCACTCTCACTCATCATAAAGCAGTCTCACGTATTGCAGTGCAGTCTCACTCATCATAAAGCAGTCTCACTTATTACAGTGCACTCTCACTCATCATAAAGCAGTCACACTTATTACAGTGCACTCTCACTCATCATAAAGCAGTCACACTTATTACAGTGTACTCTCACTCATCATAAAGCAGTCTCGCTTATTACAGTGCACTCACTCATCATAAAGCAGTCACACTTATTACAGTGCACTCTCACTCATCATAAAGCAGTCTCATGTATTACAGTGCACTCTCACTCATCATAAAGCAGTCTCGCTTATTACAGTGCACTCTCACTCATCATAAAGCAGTCTCGCTTATTACAGTGCACTCTCACTCATCATAAAGCAGTCACACTTATTACAGTGCACTCTCACTCATAAAGCAGTCACACTTATTACAGTGCACTCTCACTCATCATAAAGCAGTCACACTTATTACAGTGCACTCTCACTCATCATAAAGAAGTCTCACGTATTACAGTGCACTCTCACTCATCATAAAGCAGTCTCACGTATTACAGTGCACTCTCACTCATCATAAAGCAGTCTCACGTATTGCAGTGCAGTCTCACTCTTCATAAAGCAGCCTCGCTTATTACAGTGCACTCCCACTCATCATAAAGCAGTCTCGCTTATTACAGTGCACTCTCACTCATCCTAAAGCAGTCTCGCTTATTACAGTGCACTCACTCATCATAAAGCAGTCTCGCTTATTACAGTGCACTCTCACTCATCATAAAGCAGTCTCGCTTATTACAGTGCACTCTCACTCATCATAAAGCAGTTTCGCTTATTACAGTGCACTCTCACTCATCATAAAGCAGTCTCGCTTATTACAGTGCACTCTCACTCATCATAAAGCAGTCTCACTTATTACAGTGCACTCTCACTCATCATAAAGCAGTCTCACTTATTACAGTGCACTCTCACTCATCATAAAGCAGTCTCACTTATTACAGTGCACTCTCACTCATCCTAAAGCAGTCTCGCTTATTACAGTGCACTCACTCATCATAAAGCAGTCTCGCTTATTACAGTGCACTCACTCATCATAAAGCAGTCTCGCTTATTACAGTGCACTCTCACTCATCATAAAGCAGTCTCACTTATTACAGTGCACTCTCACTCATCATAAAGCAGTCTCACTTATTACAGTGCACTCTCACTCATCATAAAGCAGTCTCACTTATTACAGTGCACTCTCACTCTTCATAAAGCAGTGTCACTTATTACAGTGCACTCTCACTCATCACAAAGCAGTCTCACTCATTACAGTGTACTCACTTACTACAGTGCAGTCTCACTCAGATAACATATAACAGTGCAGTCTCACTCATTATGAAGCAGTTTCACTCATTAAAGTGCAGTCCCACTCATTGCAGTACATTATCAGTATTAGACTTTAAAAAACATCATTATACTTTGCCCTTAATGGAGTAAAGATACACACTGGTGTGCATATCACACAGATACCCCCACTGCTGTATATTGCATGCTACTGTATAAAAAACAATTTCATATTATTTTTAATTATATATCAATGTTACACTGCGTATATAACACTCATGTTACAGTTATACACGACTCTTCATATTCACATGCCACTATAACGTAGATATTACAGTGACATTACGCTGTGATTTGCAGATACAGTTTGCTCTGCAAATAATACTGAATCATATTGCTCAATTCAGGTAATACAACTTTCTCTAGAGTAAATGCACATTGTACTGAATGAGTCCCTGGCAGTAGTACTGCGGTTCATTTATTACACTGGTGTTACAGTGTGACACACAGATCTGCAATAACCTCGTCCCTCCCTTTCTCCTGCTATAAATGTGTGAACTTTACTCTTTCTGACAATCCAACGTCTCATTTCCTGGGGAGAGGACCTCAGCTTGTCTCTGCCTGGGGGATTAATGCAGGGGTCACTCTGGTGCTGTGACTTCCATGTAGTGTGACTGTCCACAAGATAACTTCAACCTGAGAGAGGACACTGCCACAGGTGAGCAGACACTTCAAAAGGAACCAGCAGGTGACAGCTGGCAGACACTTCATGCTGTCCCCTTACACACACCCTGCCCTGATAAACCTTTGCTTTACATAAGTACAGATCAAGAGTGACCTTGTGATTACTTTGCTGGCCTCTGAAGTGTGCCACCCCAATTCAGGATCCAATGCTGCCTGTGTGGGACCTCTAGTCACCTGGGTACATACCTGGGTTCCCTGGCAGTGTCTTGTCATAGTGATGGGCTGCATACCCTTTGTCAGCTAGAAGTCTGATATACAGAACATCTCATATTATACTATAATAATATTTATTTTCTGTGTACAAATCTTTGTCCTATAAGATTTGCAAGCCACGGTCCCTGTGCCCAAAAGAGCTTACAATCTAATTTTGGATCCTATGGGGGGAGGTAAAGTAACTTCCCCAAGGTCATCTTAAACCCACAGGAGTCTCTGCGCTCCATCTTAAAATGACGGTTTCAACCAACACTGGGTTTAAAATGTGGATGGGAGACTTCAAGGCCTAGGCCAGCTGAATCTCTCCTTTTAAAAAGAGAAGCATCAGACATTTAGGAGTTTTAATCTCAGACTAAAATTGGTATTTTAATTTGAGTCATTTATCAAAGTCTCTTGGCTGCAAAATTGGGGCAAAAGCTCTTCTCTAGGTTTATCAATGAAGAAAACCACACTGGATTCGGTGGGAATGTGTTTCCTTGATAGATGTGGTGGGGCATTCTTTTGGCCGTCAGGAGACTTGGATTAGGAAGAAGGACCTCCCAACTGTCAGATGCCAACTGAAAGGAACCTCAGAGTGTTCCATAACCAGAGGTGGTGCTCAGGCTCAGCACGATGCCCAGCGGTGCTCTCCCTCCTTAGAAGACTGGCTGCACTTCCCCTCATCCTAACTGGGGCACCAGGGACTGGAGATACAGGACCTGACAGGTATAAAGTGTCTGGGTACCAACTTCTATTAGTCCCAGCAGCTGCCTGGCTGGCAGCATAGAGTGGGTCAAAGTGACCACCTGACTGCAGATATACTGTAACACCAGGAGCCAGGGTCTGGAGAGGGGTAATACCAGTGGGCAGTGTTGTATTGGTACTGTGCCTGGTTTAAAAAAGTTTGACATGGGTCAAAGCCCTTTGGACTGTAATTAGGAAAGGGTTAAACTAAAAACATAGGAAGTGCAAGTTTGTAAATAAACAAATAATTGTACTGAGGATGAGAAGATTAAAAAAAAAGTAGCAGTACTACGCTTCACCTGGTAACATTACCCTACGACCACTGGGTCATACAGAGCCAGTTCAGGGTTCAAATTCCCAATTGTTTTAGTGAACTGGCCATGCCTGTCATGTGATGGGAGACCAGGTGGAGCCAGAAGTGCAGTGAGAAGTCCCCTCGTCTCCAGAGCTCTCTTCCCATCAGCTCCTTCCCTCCCCACCTCTAAGGCTGCGCTTATACTGCCGGCGACGCGACCGATGATGTCACCCGTCGCCATTGCGATAGTTGTATTTAAAATGTAGGCGACGTCGCTGGCTACAAGGCCAGTGACGTCAGAAAGGGGGAGGGCAGAGGGACGGAGAAGCTCTCCGATTGGCCAAAAGGGGAGACCGTCGTTGAAAAAAAATCAAATAACAGCGACTACCAGATTTTTGGTAGCGCTGTCGCTAGGTCGCGCCGTTGCGTGCACTATAAGCGCCGACGATGGCGACAATGCATTTGTTTTGACGCGACATTGCGTTGTTGTCGCCGGCACTAAGGCTTCATTGAAACCCTACATTTTCTTTACACCAATCTCTTTATACTTAGAGAGGGCAGGTTATATATTTAAAGCAACAATCCAACCCAAATATATATATTTATTTATATTTAGAATTGCTTTCCAGTGTTACTTCCTGGGTATTTAAATGGCCGTCCAATAGGAAGCTGCAATCAATGATGTTGTGGCTTCCTATTCGCCCGCAGGACCTGCGAGTATTTGGCGGCTATTTTAAGCTTCTGAAAGGGCAGGAGAACGCCAGTAACTGCACCGGAGTATCGCCGGAGATAAAATGACATGGTAATCAGGGAGCCCCCGTGATAAAAAATATATATATTTTAAAAACGGAGAACCCGGGATTGAAATTTTAATTGAACATTAACACTAGATCAAGGTGCTATAATAAAAAGGACTGGTTATATAATGACATAAATGTCTGTAACAAAACCAAAAACACTAGAACGGGGCTCAATCTACATTATTATAAAACTTTTAAATAACATATAGTAAAACTTGTTATTTTCAAACACCCAGTCCATGTAGGGGTTCCTTATTGTAGCTAATCTTAGTTTTAGTGTATGATTTATTAAAGGTTAAAGCTGCAGACCAAGCAGTATCCTACATGTGTTTTTATTCAAATAAATCAATTCTGTACTATGAGAAAATATTGTAGCATTTTTTTTTAAAACAACTCTGAATTACATTTTTATGTATTATAATGTAACAAGCATTTTTTGTTTCTATAACAACCATTAACAAAGTCACACCCCCTTCCTCTTCTGAAACAGGCTCTGGCACACCCCTTTTTGAGCTCTTCCCTCTCTCTAGCAGTGCACCAATTGTATCTAGTGACTGCATGGTCACATGATCTTCCCCACAGAACTTTGCATCTTTGGTCCTCTTCTGCTGCACTGACAGCCATTTAGTGAACCCCCCCCCCCAAGCCGAATCTTCGCCGATCGATCACAGGAGAACGGATCGATCGGCAACTTAGCTAATTAGTTATCATTGTGTGAATTGTATTGATGCACGTACAAAAGGGGATTTTTTTTTAAATGGCAGCTTGGACTGCTGCTTTAAGGCTTACACTAATATGTGTTGTTGTGGACTGAGAGACAGTTCCTGTGTTATTTTGTATATTTATATAAAGGTTGGAGATCTACTAAGCAGTGTTATTCAATAAGACACCTTCTCATGCCAGAAGACACTCTATGGACAATTCAAATGTAAATAGGGTAATGAGATCTGTAATCATGAACCTACTGTCCAGAGCTTCTCCCATTTATAAACTCTATGTAACTATTCACTCTTCGAAGATCAGGTTATGTCGTTAGAGAGCAAGGAGGACGCTATCATTTCCAGCCATCTGGGAGCAGACTGCTGATGTGTCCGTACTGTGTTCCCCTGCAGGGATGGAGCCGAGTTTGGCCCACTCAGTGCCGCCCGGTGAGGAGGGGGCAGGCCGGGTTTATAAGCTGGTGTTACTGGGGAGCAGCGATGTGGGCAAATCTAGTGTGACCCTGCGATATGTGAAGGACGAGTTCCGAGAGTCTATCCCCACCACAGGATGTAAGTTACCACGCCTCCTGCCCCTTCCATGCCCCCTCAATACGGCCCCCAACGAGACAGGGTTTTACAGGAACCCCCACTCTGTGAGAGTCCTACAAGAAGCAAAACTTCACGGAGAGGTCGGGTTACTCTTACAAACATATAAAGGAGCAGTACACCCTAACTAACCTATTTTCACCTGAAAGGACTCCCCCCCCCCCCCAGTTCCCGAGATAATTTTTGGAGAAATTACCGGTATTACTTCCTGGTGTTTGAAGGGGATATAAATGGCCGTCCAATAGGAATCTACAAGTGATGATCTTGCAGCTTCCTATTGGCCAGAGATTTGGCAGCCATTTTGTTTCCCCATAGAGAGATGTAAATCTGGTAACTTCACAGGTAAGTATCTCTGGAGCCAGGGGGTCCCCAGAGATGAAAATAGTGACATTTGACTCAGGGGGACCCCTGGTTCCCAACCTGTAAAATGGAGGCTACAAAAAAAAAAAAAAACCAGTAGGGGAACTGCTCCTTAAACTTCTTGTCATGGCTTTGCAATGCGTTGCTGTCCGCTTTGGCAGTGAAAGGGTTATATATCTGCGGTGTTTACGTCGCTGTCACATGTAGTAACATGACGTCACAACTAGAGGGGACTTCTCAAGTTTATTTATCACAATTTATAGAAAGATGGTTCATTCTCATTCACAGAAATGTGTCACCACGAGAAATTGGGCAAACGTGTCAACATTCGATTTGCTTTTTATTCTTCATTTCCCACATTTTTTTTAAATAGCGAATTTATATATATATAAAATGGTTTTTTTCCCCTCACATTTTTATTTTTTTCTGTAATTTTCATTTATTTTTGTATTTTAAAAAAAAATCGGATATTCTCTTAATTCCTTTAAACAAATGATCCACATTTTTTGAATAATGGCGGGGTTTTTTTTTTTTTTTTAAAGTGTGAAAAACCACAGTTTTCCTAGCAAACGTAAATTAGGGCGAAAGAATGTATCTATCTCATGTTTATACCTGCAATCATGTAACATTCTTAGCATTACCACAGCCACAATTAGACAGAAATAACTATAATTAAATGTAAGACATCACAGACTGTGAAAACAACACTCCTCTTTACTAATACATTGCCCCAGTGGAAGAAGTGCCTTAAAGCAGCAGTTCCAGCAATATGCTACATGTGTAGTTTTTTAATAAATCAGTTCTGTACTATGAGAAAAAACTTGTAGCATTAAAAAAAAAAATGTTTTAAGACATTTTTACTGTTTCTAATGTAGGAAGCCTTTCCAAAGTGACAGCCCCTTCTCCTTCTGATTGGCTCTGGCTCTTGAGCCCCGCCCTCTAGCAGTGAACCAATTGTATCTAGTAACTGCCCAGTCAACCGTTTTCCAGGAACTACATTGCCCACAATGCTGTGCAAGAACTGAATTAAATCAGCTGAGCAAGCGATCAATTACAGGAGAACAGATCGATCTGCAGCTTAGCTAATCACTTGTCAGTGTGCAGATTGCAATGATGCACATATTGAATGGGGAAAAAAAAAATATATTTTTAAAAACGGCAGTTTGAACTGCAGCTTTAAAAAAGTAGTGGTACTGTTCCCTGCAAACTCCCATTTTTTTTAACATGAGTGTGAAACAGGGTCCCCCCTCCCCAGAGCTGAACTGTGTTAATTTCAATATATATATACGGTACTTCTGTGTATTTAAATCCCATGCATCACATGGGCCAATAGGAAGCCACAAGGGATAATATCGCAACTTCCTATTGGTCAGCGTGTAGCGAGAGATTTCAGCTTCCATTTTGTGTCCGCTAGAGGTTATGGTCCCGGCGCTATATTTACAGGTATGTCGCTCGGAAACCAGGGGGTCCCCAAAGCTGAAAATAGCGCCTTTTAGCACCGAAGACCCACTGCTTCCCACCCATCTAAAAAAAAGGAGGTGGGTAAAAAAATAAATGATAAAAAAAGAGTAGGGGGTATTGCCCATTTAAAGAGAGAGTTCTACTGTATGTAGCCATCAAATTATGGTGGTTTTGTAATCATTTTGCAAACAAAGAAACAGAGCGAAGTGAACAATTTTGATGACTGGCAAACAGTTTTACCACCAAAATACATTAGATGAAGATTGTAAAAAACACCCAGAGCTTTTGTTTAACCATGTAAATGTTAGAAGCTTAAAAATACTGATCTGGTTATTTAAGGTGTCAGTCATTTAACCTATTAAGCAGGACTGTTCTAGGCAGGACTGCTTAAACAAGGGGGCACCACTGTAAGACTGCGGCCCCGCTAGCGCTGAGCGCGCTGGCGCTCAAAGCATGCGTGGCGGGTGTCCTGCGTCTGATCGCGCTCGGGGGGAGGGAGGGCGGCATTGCCGAATATGGAGCGAGCGGGAAAGTATAAAAATGTTATTTACCTAAGCGCATACCCGCGTGCGCCTCGCGTGGGAGGGGACTTGCATATATATATCTATATATATGCAAGTCACCTCGCCAAGCAACGTCCGCTCAGCTCGCTCAGCTCGCTCAGCGCTAGCGGGGCCGCAGCCTTATATGGAGATGTTATAGGGATGTTTAGGGTATACGACCATGATGAATGAAATAGGAATAACTGTGTTAGTCCAGTGCAAAATAAATTAAATGGGATATCTCACCGCCGGCTGTCTGCTGCTAAGGCAAGTTATTAATGGGTTAACTTGAGGTGTTTAGGGTAAGGGATTAAGCTTTTTAGGGTAAGGGGTAAAGTGAGGGAGTTAAGGTTAGGGATTTTAGGGTAAGTAAACTAGTCAACAGTGAGAGCAGAAGTTAAGCTCCACCCAGTGGTGACACAGCAGTACTGTGTCATAGGAGGTGTAAAGGAGAGGAGCAGAGGATTCTGGGAGAAAGTTCCAGCGAGCAGAAGAAGAGAGACTTCAGAGGTAGGGAAGATAGGATCCAATAGTATGGCCAGAAGAGAGAAGAGCATGTCCCAGTAACGGGAATGCAGACATGCCTCAGTGGGCCAAGCAGAAGTTTCCCCAATGATGCCTGGGGATCAGCCCTACCTGCGGACCCCCACCCACAGTATTCAGCACCCCCTGAGGAAGTAGCAGTTCCAAAGCAGGGGTTGGAAAGCAACCGTAACGTTGCGCAGAACAGGCCAGGACCTCAGCAGGGGCCCACAGTAAAAGGAACATTAAGGATATTGCTAGGAATGGGGGCCCAGTCAATCAGAGGATTATCAGTAAAGTAACACGTACCTACCTGCACCTCCCATGTGTGTTAAGAGTGGGCACACAGGGAAGACCTGGGTAAAGAGTGATATCAGTATGGCTGAAAAGAAGTGCAACTATGTCAGACTACATGTACTGTGACTGCAGTGTTCCCAAGCCTGGGAACATTGCTAAAGATTGAGGGTGTACTATAAAACCTCCTGGTGCCCCATCTTCTCCATCACCCAGCCAACCCCTGAGACCTGGTAAATCAATGCGGATATCTAATACACCACGACACCAATGCAACCTCCTTAGGGAGCCGGGCAGGGAGAGTTACATGACATAACAAGGTAGCAGTGCTCAGTACTCAGCGGCTCGCGGCTCCATCTCACTGACTTCCCCTCTGTCTCTGTGTCCCAGGTGCCTTTTTCACGCAGCGGGTTTGTCTGCAGAACAGGACCCTGCAATTTGAGATCTGGGACACGGCCGGGCAGGAGAGATACCACAGCGTGTGCCACCTGTACTACCGTGGGGCTAACGCCGCCCTGCTGGTGTATGACATCTCGCGCAAGGTCAGCAGATTACGCGTGACACAGAATCTAATCAGAAGGATTAGAATAAGTAGCACTGGTCAACGTGGCTTAAAAAATAGTGGTAGTGTCTGATTTAAAAAAAAAAAAATCTACATTGATTAAACATTTGGGAAAAGCTATTCTGACAGCACGTGAGTAAAGAGAAAGGAAGATAGTTTCTCTATAAGAAACCCATGTGTCTTTATATATCTAGTGGAACTGGAATTGGGCAAATAAAAAAGTAGTGATACAGTAATTCATACCGCCCAGTACCATCACACGGATAATAGAATCTTTAGACGCTAGGATTTTTGATTGGTCTAAATTCTGGGCATTAAAAGTCTAGAAGAGACCAGAAATTTGAACCATCTGTTAACATTAAAATGAATATTGGCATCAAAAAGAAAAAAAAAATGATTACAATTAATTTAGTCTGTAACAGTAATGATGACATTGCCTGGCTGCTAACTCCTCTGCCTGATACAGGCCCTAAACATCTCCTCTCCTCATCTTCCCTCCCGTCCCGTCTCTTCTTCTCTGCGTCTCTCCCCTCTCCTCCTCTCTCCTCCCCCTCACCCAGGAGACTTTCCTCAGGGCTCAGCTTTGGTTGCAGGAGCTGGAGAAGTGTTTCCCCCACGGGGAGCTGGTTATTGCGCTGATTGGGAACAAGAGTGACCTGCAGGAGGAGAGGCAGGTCTCACGAGAGGTACCATTTTGTCTCCCAGAGTGCACTGCATAGAGAGATGTCTTTATCCCAATGTTTGTATGTGCAATGTCCTCTGTATTGTAGGTAGGGTTGCCAGGTGGCTTCTCCAAAAATACTGGACTCAATGGTGAAAGGTGCGTCAGGTCACTATGTCCAGGGAGGAAAATACCAGACACATACCTGTCCAGTATTACAGTATCGCTCATTTTTTACTGGGCAGAGTATCCAAATACAGGACAGTCCAGTACAATACCGGACACCTGGCAACCCTAATTGTATGTAGAGATGAGGCGGGGGGGGGGAAGACCTATTTGGAAACACCCAGTGACATATATACCATCCTAAACACTCCTTATATGCCTTCCTAAACCTCAGTACAACACGTGGAGAGATACCTTTAAACAAACCTGGGGGAAAATCCTAATTTGGATATTCATAGTATATTCAAGTGATTGAAATTAGCATATCTCAGGTGTGTTCACAGACGCCAAAAACTATTACAGGCATACCCCACATTAACGTACGCAATGGGACCGGAGCATGTATGTAAAGCGAAAATGTACTTAAAGTGAAGCACTCCTTTTCCCCACTTATCGATGCATGTACTGTACTGCAATCGTCATATACGTGCATAACTGATGTAAATAAGGCATTTGTAACAGGCTCTATAGTCTCCCCACTTGCGCACAGCTTTGGTACAGGTAGGGAGCCGGTATTGCTGTTCAGGACGTGCTGACTGGCGCATGCGTGAGCTGCCGTTTGCCTATTGAGCGAGATGTACTTACTCGCGAGTGTACTTAAAGTGAGTGTACTTAAACCGGGGTATGCCTGTACAATGTTTGCAAATACATTTTGGACAGTATTTGTATAATCATTTCCCTTACATTAACCCACTGGGGCCTCACTGCACCTACCTAGCGTTCCCTAAATATTAAAGCGTTTATCACCCATTGCGCTGCAATATATCGGGGACGGGCCGCGCCTGTGTGTTGATCTTCTCTGCGCCATTCTCTTGCATGTTCTGTAACAATATTAGGGATTTGTGGAGCAAGTGGGTCCTTTATTCCCGTGCATGTATTTGTTGCTAACGTTCCACAGTGGGATGAGCGCAGTTCCGTTTGCATGTTGGCGCCGGGATATACATGACAAAATGTGCGGCTTACGTTACTTTAGTTTACGTTTTTCTGCAGTGTTTCCTCCATTAAAGGTGGTTTAGGAAATGTTTTAGCGCACAATTGTTGTGCAAAAATGCACCAAATTCTAAAACAGCATAACTTCTCCTAATACATATGGAGCAAATCACGCGAATCCATTTTTTTAGACACAAATGCTTCAGCGCAGAGCCACTTTCTCATACATCAACCTCATTGTCTTTGCAAACAAGTGTCACAGTTACTTTACGGGTAATTGAATCTGCAGCCAATGACACTATGCGGGGATTTCCCATTCGCATCACATTGCAGGAGGGGAGGGGTTAAGCAGATGCCGTGTCTTTCTCAGGATGGACAGTCCTTCGCTGACACAAAGCAACTGTTCTTCATGGAGACTTCAGCTCGGACGGGGGCGGGAGTGCAGGAGGCGTTTGAGGCTGTGGGTGAGTAAATGTCTGAGAGGAGCAGAGTATCTATATGGCTATATTTATGTGTATGTACTGTATGTATGTATATATGTATGTATGTATGTATGTATGTATGTATGTATCTATATATATATATATATATATATATATATATATATTATATATATATATATTTCTCAAACCGTCGTATGTGTGTTTGTCTGTCTGTCCTGTCCCTAGGGGCACTCGCATTGGACCTTTGGCCCGTCAATCCGCCTCAGGCCAATGAGATGGCTCCCTTGGCCCGCCCGCCCCCGCACAACTCTCATTGGCGGAGTGACGGGCCAAAGGTCACACACACACACACACTCACACTCTCACACTCTCACACTCTCACACTCTCACACACACACACCAGCCGCCACCTCTCGCCCAGGTACAAAATGCTGCCTCACACCACTGCGCTTCCCGCCTCAACTTATGGCACCAGTAACTCACCTATTTGAGGCGCGCAACCTCGCGCCTCAGGCCAGGACCCAGGCCCACACATGGCGCTTCCTGCCGCCGCCTGCACGCGCCTCCGTCAGCCGGACGACCCATCGGGGGACGGGGGGGAGGCGGCGAAGAGCGAGCCCTGTGCCATGGGGAATGGGGGGGGCGAAGAGCGAGCCCCGAGCCATCGGGGAACGGGGGGGGGGGGGGCGAAGGGTGAGCCCCGAGTCACGGGGAACCAAGAAGGGGGAGCGGCCAGCCACCGAGCCAGCGGGGGAACGGATGCCCGGACGGGGGGGGGGCAAGCAGATACATAAATTATGACAATACATATGCCCCCTGCTCTCCACCCCCCACTCCCCTTTCCCACCCACCCCCCACTCCCCTTTCCCACCCCCCCACTCCCCTTCCCCCCCCCCCCACTCCCCTTCCCCCCCCCTTTCCCACCCCCACTCCCCTTTCCCCCCCACTCCCCTTTCCCCCCCACTCCCCTTTCCCACCCCCCCACTCTCCTTTCCCCCGCCCCACTCCCCTTTCCCCCACACTCCCCTTCCCCCCCCCACTCCCCTTTCCCCCCCACTCCCCTTTCACCCCCCCTTTCCTCCCCCCCTCAAAGTTGCTCCGTGCAGGATTTGGCCTCATCGAGCTCAGCGTGATGCGTCCTAACGCGTTTCGTCACCAGGTGGTGACTTCATCAGAGGTAAATGGGAAAAGTCTAAAATGGTGTTTAAATACCCTAAGATTGGCCGGAAACCAGGCAATAAGGAAAAAGCAGAGGTATTAAACAAATTTTTGCCTCTGTGTTTTCCAGGGAAGAATCAATTTCAATAGTAGTGCCGCAGGAGGAAGCCACAACCTCCATATTAATGAACAATTGGTTAACTGAGGAAGAAGTTCATAAGCGGTTTGAACAATTTAAGTAAATAAGGCACCTGACCAGATGGCCTACATCCAAGAGTTCTCAAGGAGTTAAGCTCAGTAATAGCTAAACCATTATATTTAATATTCAAGGACTCCATTTCCTCAGGCTCAGTACCACAAGATTGGCGTAAAGCAGACGTGGTTCCTATATTTAAAAAGGGAGCTAGATCACAACCGGGGAATTACAGACCTGTAAGCCTGATTTTAATAGTGGGGAAACTACTTGAATGTTTAATACAGGATAATATTCAGAAATACCTAATGGAAAACAAAATCATTAGTAATAGTCAGCATGGATTTATGAAGGATAGATCATGCCAAACTAACCTTATTTGTTTCTTTGAGGAGGTAAGTAGGAATCTAGACCAGGGTAATGCAGTTGATGTGGTCTACTTAGATGTTGCAAAGGCTTTTGATACGGTTCCACACAAGAGGTTGGTGTACAAAATAAACAAAATTGGACTCGGTAATAATGTATGCACCTGGATTGAAAACTGGTTGAAGGACAGACAACAGAGGGTTTTCATAAATTGAACTTTTTCAGGTTGGGCTAAAGTCGTGAGAGGAGTACCTCAGGGATCGGTACTGGGACCCCTGCTTTTTAACTTGTTTATTAATGACCTTGAGGTTGGTATCAATAGCAAAGTCTCCATCGTTGCTGATGATACTAAATTGTGTAAGGTAGTAGAATCAGAGCAGGATGTAATTTCTCTCCAGAAGGACTTGGAGAGACTGGAAACGTGGGCAAGTAAATGGCAGATGAGGTTAATACAGGTAAATGTAAGGTTATGTATTTGGGATGCAAGAATAAAAAGGCGACTTACAATTTAAATGAGGATAAGTTGGGGGAATCCTTGACGGAGAAGGATTTAGGAGTGCTTGTAGACAGCAGGCTTAGCAATACTGCCCAAAGTCATACAGTAGCTGCAAAGGCAAACAAGATCTTATCTTGCATCAAACGGGCAATGGATGGAAGGGAAGTAAACATAATTATGCCCCTTTACAAAGCATTAGTAAGACCACACCTTGAATATGGAGTACAATTTTGGGCGCCAATCCTAAGAAAAGACATTATGGAACTAGAGAGAGTGCAGAGAAGAGCCACCAAATGTATAAAGGGGATGGACAATCTAACTTATGAGGAGAGGCTAGCTAAATTAGATTTATTTACATTAGAAAAGAGGCGTTTAAAAGGGGATATGATAACTATATACAAATATATTCGGGGACAGTATAAGGAGCTTTCAAATGAACTATTCACCCCAATGGCTGTACACATGACTCAGGGGCCATCCCTTAAGGTTGGAGGAAAGTAGATTTCACCAGCAACAAAGGAAAATATTCTTTACAGTAAGGGCAGTTACAATGTGGAGTTCATTACCCATGGAGACTGTGATGGCAGATACAATAAATTTGTTCAAAAAAAGGTTGAACATCGTTTTAGAAAGGAAAGGTATACAGGGATATACCAAACAAGTAAACATGGGAAGGATGTTGATCCAGGGAGTAATCCGATTGCCAATTCTTGGAGTCAGGAAGGAATTTATTTTTCCCTTATGAGATATCATTGCATGATATGACACTGGGGTTTTTTGTTTGCCTTCTTCTGGATCAAGAAGTATAGATATAGGATAAAGTATCTGTTGTCTAAATTTAGCATTGGTTGAACTTGATGGACGTACATCTTTTTTCAACCTCATCTACTATGTAACTATGTAACCAATTGCCAACTGGCATACACATATGGAAACCCCTTGCATACTGATTTCAGCAATAAAACATATTAAATACATTTTAGCTGCAAGGGGGCATTATTGTATTGTATTGTATGTCTTTATTTATATAGCGCCATTAATGTACATAGCGCTTCACAGCAGTAATACATGTGGTAATCAAATAAATAACAGATAATATAAATAACAGATCATGGGAATAAGTGCTTTAGACATTAAGGAAGAGGAGTCCCTGCTCCGAGGAGCTTACAGTCTAATTGGTAGGTAGGGATAACATACAGAGACAGTAGGAGGGAGTTCTGGTAATTGCGTCTGCAGGGGGCCAAGCTTTATATATCATGTGTTTACATGAGGCTTTTTACAGAGCTCTCATTAGTCCAGGTGGAGACTAGTTAATCGAGTGGCTGCAATTAACTATCTCTCTGCTGGAGTCTCAGAGCTCTGAGGCTGCTTTATTTAAACCGGGATAAGTCCCTGTTACAGGGTTAAAATGGATTTGAAGGTAAAGGTGACGCTGTGCTCATTTGCATGTCATTTCCCAGAATCCCTCGCTGCAGTGGAAGCAGTGTAGGCTAAGAGATAATGGGGAAAGGCAGGGGTGCAGACCTGTCTGACATGTGTGAATGTGCTCACAACGTGGGATATTTATCTACTTTATTTTTATATTAGAATATAACGTGATAACACTTGATGTAAATATTGTCAAATCCAACATGTATTAAAATTCAAATGAATAACAATACTGTATAAAGAAAATGAAAATGTATTTTAAAACAATTACAAATAAATAAATAAAAAAGTGTAAATGCATATTAGATCAAAACCAATGAAACTATATGCATTAATATCATATTAATTTACACAATTATATTGCAAAATTGCACAGCGAAGATGGACAGACCAAACTGGTATATTAGAGGAATATTACAACTATTTATTGTATATTATAAATCATAAATCAATTCATGATTATAGAAACATAAATGTATTCTCATGACTTCTAGTTGTATAAATATATCTATATTAGAAGTCTCCTGAGGTAGAAACAGATGGAGTTATATAGGAGAAGAGCTAGTAGATTTATTGACTTTTCGATGTCACAAGGCAGGGTGAACAGAGGAAGAGAACCAGAAGACACCAGGAGACCATAGGAAGGTACTAGTATCGAGGCATTCATTGTATTCACCAGGAGACATGGTGCCCAATTGGTAGATCCAATAAATTTCTTTTTTGCACAGGCTCTTGGTTCTATCACCTCCCAACGTAAGGGGAGATATATGTTCTAATCCTATCATTGTTAGTGATAGAGGATCCTTGTTGTGCATAATGGAGAAATGTCTCGATACACTATCAGACTTGTTCCCATTGATGACATTCTGTCTGTGCTCTAGAAAGCGAGTACTGAGCGGACGTGTAGTGCGGCCCACATATTGTAGGTCACAACTCCACGAGAGCATATAAACAATGTTTGTACTGAGACAATTAATATTGCTCTTTACTTTGAAGTTATTACCTTTTCTAAAAGAAGTAAACCTGGACTCACAGGAAGGTTGAAACCTAGATGGGGGGTCATACCTAAGTATTTTCCAGTGCCGGTTCAGAATGGCCGGAATGGACTTGTAGGATTAGTTAAAAGTGGGGATGAATTTTGGAACCAAGAGACCCCTATTGTCAGAACCCCTTGAAGGGTGATATTTTGAATTATCAATTCTTTTAGCCCTTGATTTGGCAAGTAGGGTAGATTGATCCAAGGCTTGAACTTTGCTCAAGGAATCAGTGATAAGTATCTGATTATAACCCTTATCTACAAATTGTTCACTTATCACCTGCGATTGTTTGAGAAAGTCCCTATCTCTGTAGCAGTTTCTCCCAATGCGATGGAATTGTCCCGTAAGGACAGAGTTTAACCATTTGTTGTGATGATTGCTCCTAGCATGGACATAATTGTTAACCGATACTGATTTAAATTGAGTATCGGTAACTATATTTAGTTCTTGATCATATGATAGTATAAGGTCTAAAAAAAACAATAGAGCTGGAGCTGATCTCAAATTTGAAACCTAAATCATTAGCATCAAATGTACCAAGAATATTACGTAAGACAGCCTCCTCATCTTCCCAAATAATAATGATGTCATCCATCGGTGCGCAAACTGGGGGGCACGCCCCCCAGGGGGGCGGGAGATTTGTCTGGGGGGGCGCGGGCAGTTGCAGAGGTCCCACGCTCTTCCCCCAGGCATTTAAATTAAATGCCGGGGGGATCGCGTAAGGCCCCTGCAACAAAAAAAGTACCTGTAATCAGATGCTGTGACGCGTCTCCATGGCAACAAGGCATCAAATGACGCGGCGCGGTCATGTGACGCCACAGGCGTTAAACGACACCGTGGGTCACGTGACCCCGGAGCGTCATTTGACGCAGTGGTAAAGGTAGGATGGGGTCGCGAGCTCCGGAGCAGGCAGGAAGCGGGGCACAGCCATTAAAGTTTGCGCTCCCCTGATGTAATCTATGAAACGGCCTGGTACACAAGGATCTACCAATTGGGCACCATGGCCCCTGATGGATACATTGAATGTCTAGATACTAGTACTTTAGTTTGAATCTTCCTATGGTCTCTTAGTGTCTTCTGGTTCTCTTTCTCTGTTCCCCCTGCCTAGTGACATCAAAATGTCTAAATTTAAATCTACTTGCAAATATACTCTACTCCTATATAACCCCATCTGCTCCTACATCAGGAGACTTATTATATATATATATATATATATATATATATATATATATATTGTGACAGAAACCAGGGGTTGGTAATAAACTCCATATACAGGGCTCCCAGGATACTGAACAGTTTCTGTCCTGTCTAAGCTGAACAGGGCAGCCTCGTGGTACAGGCACTCCATTCCACAGTTTGTCTGCTGCCTGTTTTCTGTTACCTGTCATGCTGATTAGAGTTCAGGTATATAAGACCTGTTTCCTGTTTCCTCTGAGCCCCGCCCAAGAGCCTGGAAGGCTGCTGAACTGCAGAGGGGTGAGAAAGCCTCTTTCCCAAATCGCTTCATTCATTCTGTTAGTTTGTCTAAAGACTGCAAAGGTACTTATTTTGTTGGTGGAAGTGGACAAGCCACTTCCAACTCTGAGTCAGGGACATCTAAGTTTAAGTTATCGCTCAGACGAGCAGCTTTTTGTTTGGCTTTGTTTTCTGTTTAAACTGTGGCAGTCTCAGTGCCTGGGACTGAATAAACCAGGCATAGCCTGTTTAAAGGAACAGTACGTGACGTCTCATCATTTAACCTACCCTAAAAGACCGTATTCTAACAGTCCCGGACAGACGGCGGAGCCCCGGAGTAAGCCGTTTGTCACATATGGTGGAGAATGCGGGCAGAACACTGAAAGGTCTGGGGGTTAAAGAACTTTAAAAAAAAAAAAAAAAAAAGAAGGTTTTTTTTTCTCTCTCTCCAAACAAGATGGAAGACGTGGTGAGTGCGCTGGTACGCAATGTCGCTGTCCAGAAAGACGCGAATGAAGCCCAGCAACAGGCGAGTGAAACCCAGCGACAGCTGTTAATAGCCCAGCAAGAGACTAATGCAAACCAGCAAGAGACAAACCGCCTGCTGAGAGAGGAGCAAAAGCGGTTCGCTCAGGGCTTACAGCAGGAACTCGAGATCCTGAGGGGGACTATCAGTAACCTTCCACTGGCAGAGGCAGCCCCAGTTCCGAAAATGACCAGGGCAAGCCACTACCTTCAGAAGATGGGACCCTCGGATGATGTGGAAGCCTATCTTCTCACGTTTGAACGCACGGCACAGAGAGAGGGATGGCCAGAAGCTGAGTGGGCTGGTCTAATCGCACCCTTCCTAAGCGGCGAACCCCAGAAGGCTTACTTTGATCTAGAGCCAGCCGAAGCTAACGTCTATGCAAAATTGAAGTTCGAGATCCTCGCCCGCCTCGGCGTAACCACGGCTGTTCGTGCCCAAAGGTTTCACACATGGTCCTTCACGATGGATAAAGCCACCCGAAGCCAGATGTATGACCTCATCCACCTCGACCGGAAGTGGCTACAACCCGAGATCAACTCAGCAAGCCACATCGTGGAACGGTTGGTCATGGACCAGTTCTTGAGGAAACTTCCCTCTGCCTTACGCCGTTGGGTCAGTCGGAGTGACCCCCACAATGCGGATGAGCTTGTGGCCCTTGTAGAAAGGTACAGTGCAGCAGAAGAGCACCCGCAACCCACAGTCGTGGAGCAACCCCACTACCCGAGGTTCCAGGACTCTTCCAGAGACGGTAAAAGGGTACCGGGGTTAAGGGGCGCTGAAGAGCGGCGACCACCTTCACGCCGCTCCAGCAACAGTGGTTCGCACACTAAGGGCAATAGCCAACATGGGGAGCCGGGAAAAGGCTCTAAGTGGGACACAGACTATGTACCTAAATGTGTAAATTGTCATGAGAGGGGCCACACAGCAAAAATCTGCCCACTAAATGATGAGCCCATGCAATGCAACAGCGTGGAACCTTATTCGCTGTTGTCCCAATGTATGGGCCCTAGCCCAGAGGACCCCTTGAATAACCATCTGTGGGCATTTGTAAAGGTTAATGGTAAGAGGGTTCGGGCACTTCTTGACTCTGGGAGTATGGTCACACTAGTGTCCGAATACCTATTGCCCATTAAGAAGAAACAGGTAAACAGTTCACAAAGAGTGGCAATTTGTTGTATACATGGGGATAATCATGAATATTCCACTGTTGATGTTTTTTTTTAAACAGAATTTGGTTCTTTAGATTTCAAGGTGGGTGTTGTACCCAAACTGGCACATGATGTGTTAATAGGGACCGACTTTCCCCATTTTCTAAAAATGTGGTCCCCAGCTCAGAATAGCGCCCAGAGTTCAATAGCAGACCATAACGAAGTGTTAGAAGAAACAAATCCTTTCCCTTTTTCAGAAATGGAGGTTGACGAGGGCCCAAATAAGAAGGGGGAAAAGGAGGAGTGCTGTGAAATTCCCTTCCCCATCACTACTTTGGTAGGGAATACCCCAAATCAAGATGTTGATCAGGCACTTACCACCCCAGTACAGGATAAGACCCTCGCTGACCTAGAGGTCAGTCCTGGGAGTTTTAAGAAGGCCAAGTGGGAGGACCCCACATTAGCGGTAGCAAGGGGAAATATACGGGACCAGAATAGTACTCATGGCCAACCAGATAGGTCACTTGCTTACCCCTACTTCGAGGTAGAGAACGACCTAGTATATCGGGTTGATAAAAGAAAATCAGTTACAACTAAACAATTGTTGGTACCACGGACATTCCGTAACGTAGTATTACACCTCGCACATAGTCATCCATTGGGGGGACACCTAGGGGTGGAAAAGACAAAAGAAAAGGTTCTCCGAAGCTTTTATTGGCCTGGGGTTCTGGCAGAAATTACAAACTATTGTTCCTCATGCCCAGAATGTCAGATCACCGCCCCGTTCAAAGCATACCGCAGCCCATTGGTACCCCTTCCCATAATAGAGGTACCATTTGACCGGATTGCTATGGATCTAGTAGGACCCCTAATAAAGTCTGCTAGGGGACATCAGCATATATTGGTAATATTAGATTATGCTACCCGATATCCGGAGGCAGTTCCCCTACGTAGCACCTCTGCTAAAAACATAGCAAAAGAGTTAGTACTTCTGTTTTCCCGGGTCGGAATTCCTAAAGAGATCTTATCTGACCAGGGAACACCATTTATGTCCCAAGTAACAAAAGAGCTATGTAAACTCCTAAAAATCAAGCATCTCAGAACCTCAGTCTATCATCCACAAACAGATGGTTTAGTGGAAAGGTTCAATAAAACCTTAAAGAGCATGTTACGCCGGGCGGTCGATAAGGATGGGAAAAACTGGGACTGTTTGTTACCATACCTGTTATTTGCCATTAGGGAAGTTCCCCAGTCATCCACAGGCTTCTCCCCGTTTGAACTATTGTATGGCCGACATCCAAGGGGCTTACTGGATATAGCCAAAGAAACTTGGGAACACGAGGTTACCCCTTACAGAAGTGTAATAGAGCATGTTGCCCAAATGCAGGACCGCATTGCTGCAGTCCTACCCATAGTGAGGGAACACATGGAGAAAGCTCAAGAAGCACAAAGGAATACGTATAATAAGGGTGCTAGGGTCAGAATTTTTTTTCCAGGTGATAGGGTACTAGTTCTGGTTCCCACCGTGGAGAGTAAATTCCTTGCTAAATGGCATGGGCCATATGAGGTCTTGGAAAGAGTGGGAGAAGTAAATTATAAGGTAAGGCAGCCAGGTAGGAGGAAACCTGAGCAAATTTACCATATAAACCTACTCAAGCCCTGGAAAGATAGAGAGGTCTTGTTAACCCTAGTACCCCCAGGTCCGTCAGAGAATCAAGAAACTGACCCAGAGGTTAGCATAGCTGAAACACTGTCCGTGCATCAGAAACGAGAGGTCCAGAGTTTAGTGAGAAGGAACAAAGAAATCTTCTCTACACAGCCAGGTAAAACTAACGTAATTAAACATGACATAGTCTCTGAACCGGGGGTCCGAGTTAACCTTAAACCGTACCGAATCCCAGAGGCCAAGAGAGAGGCTATAAGTTTAGAGGTTAAAAAAATGCTAAAACTAGGCGTAATTGAGGAATCCCAAAGTGGGTGGAACAGCCCTATAGTTTTAGTCCCAAAGCCAGACGGTACAACAAGGTTTTGTAATGACTACCGGAAACTAAACGCGGTGTCAAAATTTGATACTTATCCTATGCCCAGGGTGGATGAACTTGTAGAGAGACTGGGCAAAGCCCGATATCTCACAACCCTAGACCTAACAAAAGGGTACTGGCAGGTTCCCCTCACAGAAAGGGCAAAAGAAAAAACAGCCTTCTCAACCCCAGACGGCCTCTTTCAATATAAGGTGCTGCCTTTTGGCTTACATGGAGCTCCCGCCACATTCCAAAGAATGATGGATAAAATTTTAAAACCACATGTTCGGTACGCTGCCGCCTACCTGGATGATGTGGTAATCCATAGTGAAGATTGGCAGTCCCACCTTCCAAAGGTCCAAGCTGTGCTCGACGCAGTTCGGTCTGCTGGACTAACTGCTAACCCCGCTAAATGCACTATTGGTCTGGAGGAGGCCAAGTATCTGGGGTATTTTATTGGTAGAGGGTTACTCAAACCACAAACACTCAAAGTAGAGGCGATACAAAATTGGCCAAGGCCAGTCACAAAAAAACAAGTAAGGACCTTTTTGGGGTTAATTGGCTACTATAGGAGGTTTATTCCCAATTTTGCAACTAAGGCAACCCCACTAACCGACCTCACAAAAGCAAGAGGACCGCTAATGGTAAAGTGGTCCCCCGAAGCCGAACAGGCCTTTAGAAGCCTGAAAGAAGCTCTCTGTGCCCAACCAGTGTTGGTCACACCTGACTTCTCCAAAGAGTTCGTAGTCCAAACCGACGCATCTGAGGTAGGGCTGGGGGCGGTACTCTCCCAGGAGTCTCAAGGGGAGGAGCACCCCATCCTTTATTTAAGTAGGAAACTAAATCCCCAGGAGAAAAATTACTCCATAGTCGAGAAAGAGTGTCTCGCAATAAAGTGGGCTGTAGAGACACTCAAGTATTATCTGTTGGGGAGAAAGTTCCGATTGGTCACAGATCATGCACCCCTTACCTGGATGTGTCAAAATAGGGAGAAGAACGCTAGGGTGACCAGGTGGTTCCTAAACCTACAGCCCTTTAAATTTTCTGTGGAACACAGGTCGGGGCACAAACATGGCAATGCCGACGGGTTGTCAAGGATGCACTCCCTAATATCCATGGTCGCTCACCCCTCGAGGTCTGAGCTGGGGGGGAGGATATGTGACAGAAACCAGGGGTTGGTAATAAACTCCATATACAGGGCTCCCAGGATACTGAACAGTTTCTGTCCTGTCTAAGCTGAACAGGGCAGCCTCGTGGTACAGGCACTCCATTCCACAGTTTGTCTGCTGCCTGTTTTCTGTCACCTGTCATGCTGATTAGAGTTCAGGTATATAAGACCTGTTTCCTGTTTCCTCTGGGCCCCGCCCAAGAGCCTGGAAGGCTGCTGAACTGCAGAGGGGTGAGAAAGCCTCTTTCCCAAATCGCTTCATTCATTCTGTTAGTTTGTCTAAAGACTGCAAAGGTACTTATTTTGTTGGTGGAAGTGGACAAGCCACTTCCAACTCTGAGTCAGGGACATCTAAGTTTAAGTTATCGCTCAGACGAGCAGCTTTTTGTTTGGCTTTGTTTTCTGTTTAAACTGTGGCAGTCTCAGTGCCTGGGACTGAATAAACCAGGCATAGCCTGTTTAAAGGAACAGTACGTGACGTCTCATCATTTAACCTACCCTAAAAGACCGTGTTCTAACAGTCCCGGACAGACGGCGGAGCCCCGGAGTAAGCCGTTTGTCACAATATATATATATATATATATATATATATAAGTCTCAAATAATGTTTGTGTGTGTGTATGTCTGCTGTACAGCTCATTGGCCTGCGGGCCAGGCAGGGAGAAGCCAGGCAGGGAGAAGAGACACACACGCACACTCTCCTCACACCGTGACCACGTGCGCCTCTGACCAACACACATACCCCCCCCCCTCTCCCAGTGCCCGTCACTCTCCCCCGTCAGCCGGACCGCAGCTCACCTTCCACACACACACACCCCCCCCCCCCCCCTCCTGGTGTCCTCACTCTCCCCCCTCAGCTGGACCGCAGCTCACCTTCCCCCCTCCTGGTGGCCGTCACTCTCCCCCCTCAGGCACAAATACCACTCCCCCCGCCTCACCCAAACCCGGACGCTCCACAACATCCCCAGCCGCACCATCACCCTCACGTGCGCCGCCCTGCACCGGCTCCCGGACGGATGGGAAGCGTGGCGTGGCCCTCCTGCCCAAGCCGCAAACTCCAGGCTCCTCCCCACTCTCTCCAAACGAGGAACGGAGGGGAAGCATGGCGCAGGTCTCCTGCCCCAGCCTGCCACTCTTTCCCCCCCGCCAACTTCCCGAACCCACCTCCTGCCCCAGCCAGATGCCACAGGGATATCAGTGCCAGGAGGGGAACCGTCTGCCGCCAGGAACCACCACCCGGTCAAGGTAAGTCACCCACCGTCTCCCACCCATGCACTGTTACCCACCGTCTCCCACCCACCCACTGTCACCCAGTCAAAGTCAACCACACACACACCCACCCACACACCCACCCAGTCACCCACACACCCACCCAGTCACCCACACACCCACCCAGTAACTCACCCACCCAGTCACTCACTCACCCAACCAGTCACTCACTCACCCACCCAATCACTCAACCACCCAGTCACTCTCTCACCCACCCAGTCACCCACACACCCACCCAGTCACTCACTCACCCAGTCACTCACCCACCCAGTCACCCACTCACTCACCCACTCACTCACTCACTCACTCACCCAGTCACTCACCCACCCAGGTACTCACTCACCCACCCAGT
This sequence comes from Ascaphus truei, assembly GCF_040206685.1. NCBI lineage: Eukaryota > Metazoa > Chordata > Amphibia > Anura > Ascaphidae > Ascaphus > Ascaphus truei. Next base: position 22,664,791 of record NC_134489.1, read on the forward strand.
CACTCACTCACCCACCCAGTCACTCAGTCACCCACCCAGTCACTCAGTCACCTACCCAGTCACCCACCCACTCACTCAGTCACCCACTCACTCAGTCACCCACTCACTCAGTCAACCTACTCACCAACAGTCAGTCAAGTCAGTCACCCATCCACCCAGTCACCCACACACCCACACATTCCGTCACCTACCCACCCAGTCAGTCACCCACGCATCCATTCCGTCACCCACCCACCCAGTCAGTCACCCAAAACCACTCAGTCGCCGACCCCACCCACCCACTCACCGACCCCACCCACCCACCAACCCCACCCACCCACTCACCGACCGACCCACTCACCGACCGACCCACTCACCGACCGACCACCGATCCACCGAACCGACCCACCCAAGCCAGTCACCGAACCCAGTCACGACCCATATAAAGTCATCCAGTCACAGACCCAGTCACCGACCCAGAAAAAGTCATCCAGTCACTGACCCAGTCACCGACCCAAAAAAAGTCACCCAGTCATCGACCCAAAAAAAGTCACCCAGTCACCGACCCACCCACTGCACCCACCCAGTCACCGACCCACCCACTCAGTCAAGTGTACCCACTCAGTCAAGTGTCACCCACCCACTCAGTCACCCACACACTCCCACACCCACTCAGTCACCCACCTAGCTGTCAAGGGGGGGGAAGCCTAACCCTGTCGCCCGCCCCCCCAAAATGACATCCCGGGCAATGCCGGGTATATCAGCTAGTATATATATATATATATATATATATATATATATATATATATATATATATATATATATATATATATATATATATAATACTGAGTTAAGTTATGGTGAGTAAAGTTATGGTGAGTAAAAAAAGTGACAAAAACCCTCCACAGGAAAGCAAATATGCAAATATAACTGTATGCTCATCTGCATGTCTTAGGCAGGTCTGCAACCCCGCCTTTCCCCATTATCACCCAGCATACAGCACTTCCACTGCAGCAAGGGATTCTGGGAAATGACATGCAAATGAGCACACAGTGTCACTTTTTGCCTCAATAACCATTTTTAACATGGTTCCCTATAGGCTTAAGCTTGCTGCATGGTCATAGCCTATCCCATAGCCTCTCTTGCATTCCCAGTAAAGTCAACCCCACACTGATGAGACCCATCAAGGTCGAAACAGTTGTCTGTGGGTGGTTTTCTGGGTATGCACCTTAACCCTGGCTGTGCTCAAAGCTGTGACCATGCAGCAAGCTTAAGCCTATAGGGAACCATGTTAAAAATGGTTATTGAGGCAAAAAGTGACACTGTGTGCTCATTTGCATGTCATTTCCCAGAATCCCTTGCTGCAGTGGAAGTGCTGTATGCTGGGTGATAATGGGGAAAGGCGGGGTTTCAGACCTGCCTAAGACATGCAGATGAGCATACAGTTATATTTGCATATATATATATATATATATATATATATATATATATATATATATATATATATATATATATATATATATAAAAAAAAACAGAAAAAAACCAGGCGCACTCATAGCGTAAAAAAGTATAACAAATTTGTTATGGAGTAGAAGATATAAAGAACACACTCACAAACATAACGTAATAAAAAGCAGTTATGAGTACAACTCAATCACTAGCCAGACGCAAGGACCAGGTAAAAACAGAAAAGACACAGCGCACAACGCTCATAGTGCATTAAATATATTGACATACAAAATAAGGTAAGGTGAGTAATATGCGTACATCAAAATAATTGAACATAAGCAGTTAGGGATAATGTTACCCAACGCCTCAGGAAACCGGAACACGTGTCCTCACAAGGGTTTTGGCGCTGATACCTCGGATGCAGGATCCTAGTAGTTGAAGGGTAAGTATGAAGTCTCTACAAAGTTCTTTACCCCCAGAGCACGAGTCCAACACCTGCTGCTGTCGCATACAGTTCTTTGCCAATGCACAGCTCCACACCGACTGGGTTCTCTCACTCCCCTCCGTGCGAAGCACTTCCGGGTCAATGACGTCACCGCGGGGGAGATGGCTGGTAGTAGCGCCGTGTAGACTCGATCAGCTCGCGTGATGGGGTGGTAGTTAGAGGTAGAGGTTTGTAGTACAATTCTTGACCAATCATCCAACGCGTTTCGAAACCCGTGGGTTTCTTCTTCAGGGAATCCAAGAACCAGGTATTGGGTGACTTCGGTGAAGTTGTCCGGTGTGGGTGAATTGCAGCAGCCTCAATGGTAACCTCCGTGTACCGGGGAACATGAGGGACGCCACCCTCCTCCAAATCCAGCGTCACAGCAGTGAGTTCTCGGCTCCAAATCACGCGAGAACTCGATGACATCACAGGATACAAGCGGTAACAGTCCCCACAGATGCAGCATGTTGCTGGCTGGGATCAGTGTATACCAAATAGTAAATAGTCCCTGTAGACGGACGTTCACAGAGGTACACAATTTGGAGACGTTTATAATGTGAAATTATAATAAGGCTTTATTGTGCCTTTTCCTTTTCATCAGGAAATCCATCCAAAAACAGGGTGGGGAACAAAGCTTCTATTCACTTGGGAGTATTTCTAGTGAAACACTATGCAATAATTCACATCTCCCTTATATATATAGCATGAAATAAGCAGATATAAGCAGTCTCTTAAGAATAAAAGTCTTATCTGTTTCTTGGAGGGAAAATCTTCTCACTTCCTGGTTCAGCTACAGGTGTAGTAGTTTTCCCTGTGTTTTAAAAACAGCTCTGCAGTGCAGAGCTCAAGACTGGTCAGCTCCAAAGGTCAGCTCTCAGTCAGAGCTAAGGAGTCCCTTCCTGTCTGAACAGACAGGTTTTTGTAAACAATCTAATCAGGCAGGTGGTGTTTAGTAATTAACTACCACACTGCTAGATTAAAGGCACATTACTGAACAGGGATAAGTCCCCTGTTACATACCTCCCCTGTTTGTGGGAAGCTCGTGCTTACCACGGCCAAAGCCCATCCTTCCACTCTCATTCTAGATATCTCTGTGACTTGAATGAGAGTGGATGGAGGAAGAGAATCCTCTGTCCCGCTGGGATTGGAGCCCTTGCTCCAGTTTATTTTTGTCTCCTCCCGAAGATGCTTGAGATCAGCACTCCTCAGTCGCTCGAGGAGGACTTTTTCCACGTAAAGTCTTTTTATCGCGTGCGCGGTCTTGAGATTTCTGTTGCGTCGGGCACTCCTCTTTTTGTAGACAAAGTGTATGGCAACAGTTATAGAGCAGTTAGGACTAGCCCTTAGAGTTTTCTGCTCTTGAAGTGGTCTTTCTGCAGCTTCTCCACACCACGGAGTCACCAGTTCAGCTTCTTCAGCTAAGGATTATTCTGGCTTTGATTCTGCACTCCTACCTCTGTTTGTTGCCTGTTGGGCAGCTGTAGGTTTGGCTAGTGCTTTCTTTGGTGGCTCAAACTTCGTAATTTTGTTTTGAAGTTGCGTGGAGTCCCCAACTCTCACTGTACCCTTGTCCTTACGGTCATTAGTTACTGTGGGATACTGGTGCTTGGGCAGAGCCAATACCTTTTTCCGTATTGGAGGAATCTGTATCAGAGTCTCCTTCATATTCTGGAGCTCTGTAATTTTTGTCGTCAAGGTTGCCGCTGCGTCTGTTTTCTCCTTGGTGTACTGACTCAAGGGAATGGAACAGTCTCTCTGTCTCTCCAGCTCTTGCTCCAGTTTCTGAGCCTTCTCACGCTCCCTCTCATACAGAGTCACCTGGTATTGAAGCTCTGCTTCCAACGATGCTCTGAAGACATGCAGCGTGGCCTTTAGCTCCTCATACTGCTCTGTGGGGACGTACTGGGTATTCAGACGTTCCTGCAGCGCTTGTACCTCTTTAGCAGCCTGCAGTTTTTCTTCCTGTAGCGTTTGCTGCTTCTCCTCAGCATACTGGAGGTGTGTACGCAGACCTTGCAGTTGGTTCTGCAGTCGGTGCGCTGCGTCAAATTTTTCCTTGACTTCTTCTGTTAACTGAAAATTTTCTTCTTTCAGTTTAAAGTTTTCTCTTTTTAATCTTGAATTTTCTCATTTTTCAGTCTCTGTATTCTTCAGAGCCTCTTTGCAGTCCTCCTTCCATTTACGCACATCTGCTTTGAGAATGACAATCTCCTGGCGTGAGACTTCCTTCTCTAGGTTGAGGGTCTGAAGCTCCTTCTGAGAGACTTTGAGATCTGTTTCAAGATTACCAATAGTTTCTTTAGCAATGTCCAGCTCCTCAGTGAGACTGTGTAGTTCCTTTCTGGAAACTTCCAGGTCTGTGCGGCAGCTGTTGGTCTCATGATGTGAGGCATCAAGTGCTCTGCGGAGTGTCTGAACCTCTTTCTGAGATACGTCACTTCTATCCGGACACTGTTGACCTCCTGTTGTGAGGCATTCAGCTCTATACGAAGAGTGTGAACCTCTTGCTGGAAGACTGTCATCTGCTTCAGTGCCTCCTCATACTTCCGCTTTAGCGTAGCCACCATTTTATCAGATTGGCTCTGCTTTTCATCCATGGCGGAAATAGTAGCCTTTGCAGTATCTAGCTCAGTCTTGAGATCGTCCAATTCTGTCCTGGCTAAAGAGTAAATTGTGAGCACATCTTTTTGTAGCCTCACGTTATTTTTCTGTAGCTCTGTGTTATCTGCTCTCTCAAATTTCAATTGTTCTTGAAGTAGATCACAGTCACGCCTGGCAATTTTCAGGGCATCTTCAGGGCTGGTCAAGGGATCGTCACTCACTGGTTCCGGCTCCGCTTCCCTGGGATGACTGGTTGAGGGTTCCTCACTGTTGGCACCGGACAGACACTTATTTGGGGTACACGACTTCTCTGCCTTGGGCCCTCTGAATATTCGGTTAACCGCGGGACGAATTTTCCATTTTCTCTAGGCTGCAGGGCAACTCGGTACCCCTTTTCCTCCACAGGATCTGCGGACGTGTCTGTTCCTTCCACGGTAAGTGAAGAACTGCTTTTCTTTTTCCGCCTTTTTGATTTGGATGACATGGTCCCTTCAGGGATATTGGGGTCTCCATCTTCATTTGAAATTTTAGCAGCTTCATTATATACGCCAGGCTTTTCTTGCAGCTGCTTTAGCTGACAGAAATATCCGCTGATCCACTGCTCCCGCTCTGTCTCCTGTTGATCATATCCGTCATAAAAGGGAGCGGTCTTTTCTGTTCGTGCCGAGTTCAGGCACCCCCACCATTCTTGGGGTGTTTTGTGAGTGTGACTCGGTTCGGGTTCCCCATAAGAGATGTCTTCCTCTTTATTGGACTGGAAGGGCCACTCTTCCGTGGAGTAGGGTTCATTACAGGAACGCTGCATCTTGTCCTCCATTTTTAGGCTATCAGGTGTACTTTCCGTCCTGACCTCAGGAGGCGCTATTGCAGCTGTTGCCACTGTATTTGCTAGAACCCCTAATTGTGGTAGTCCTACAGTTGGGCATATTTTGCTTGTAGAGGTCGTAGCTCTCACAGGCATCTCTGTAGATTTTTCTTTCTTGGATAAGTTTTACAATATCAGCAGTACTGTGCATGCATTTTCTCTCATCAGGTATACAAGATGTGCAGTTGCTAGGTGTAATCTTTCATTAGGTATGCTGAATGTGTAGTTGCTAGGAAAAAACTTCTGTTTGCTTTACACCATTTATTTGCTAGGTGCAATCTCTCCGCTTCAGCAACAGAATTTGGTTTTCTGCCTGAGTTCAGTAATTTTCAGTCTCATCTTTGGGTATTATGACATTCACACTTCACACTTTGGGTGTCTGTTTTTGCTCCCAAGATATATATAGGCAGACTTTTTTTTACTTGCAGAAAAAAAAACATTCTTTGTAGTGGACTATTTCTTTCATTCCCGGCAGGGTGACTCAACACTCAGCAATTGGTTTTGAAAAACCTTTTACACAGTTCAGAAATCACTTTTCCCCCTATAGGGCAATTTTACACTCAGCATTTGTTTGCTAAAAATTCCCCTGCTTCAGCACAGTCTTGTATCAATTTTCACACTTTTCTGCATATACTCCATTCACAGCTGGTAGCCCTATGCGGTGTGGCAACCTTTATTTGCAAAATCAGTATCACTCGTGGGTCACCATCTGTATTCACTGCTTCAGCGAAACTTTTGAAAACAACAAACACCTATCCCTTTTTAAGGGCTGACTCACTTCTTGAACCCTGACTATGGCTGGAAGGCAACACCCCTATTTCAATGACCATATTACGCTTTGTGATAGGCAAATAAAGTTTTAGCTGCTTCAGCAGTCTCTCTCCTCTTGGGATTGGGGCAAAGAGTCCATCTGTGGTTTTGTAAGTTTCAATGCAGTGTAAGTTTCAGTGGTGTGTCCCTTTAACTCTGATTTCTGCTGCATGAGGTTGTTTTTTTTTCTTTTTTCTCAGACTGTTTGTAGGCAAAAAGCATCAAAAAAAAAATTTCACATAAAAATCTCCGGTCCTTTTTAACTACAAGGACACCTCTTATCCCACTCTGACAATATATGTAGACGGACGTTCACAGAGGTACACAATTTGGAGACGTTTATAATGTGAAATTATAATAAGGCTTTATTGTGCCTTTTCCTTTTATCAGGAAATCCATCCAAACACAGGGGGGGAACAAAGCTTCTATTCACTTGGGAGTATTTCTAGTGAAACACTATGCAATAATTCACATCTCCCTTAGTCAAGCATTTCTCGCAGCCCCAAAACATATAGCATGAAATAAGCCGATATAAGCAGTCTCTTAAGAATAACAGTCTTATCTGTTTCTTGGAGGGAAAATCTTCTCACTTCCTGGTTCAGCTACAGGTGTAGTAGTTTTCCTTGTGTCTTGAAATCAGCTCTGCAGTGCAGAGCTCAAGACTGGTCAGCTCCAAAGGTCAGCTCTCAGTCAGAGCTAAGGAGTCCCTTCCTGTCTGAACAGACAGGTTATTGTAAACAATCTAATCAGGCAGGTGGTGTTTAGTAATTAACTACCACACTGCTAGATTAAAGGCACATTACTGAACAGGGATAAGTCCCCTGTTAAAGTCCCGTATATAGAATAGTGAGTGATAACAGATAAAACTGGACAATATCACGTCCACATGGCACTCCCTACGCGTTTCATCTCGAAAGACTTCATCGGGGGTAATAGCATAGATGTGAAGCATAGTTTTATAGTAGATTAGACCAATCAAAACACAGAGAAACACTAATTGCTAATTGGATACCAAATGTCTACAAGGGAATAAATTTAACCCCTATACTATCCAAATTGCAAGGGCTGGAATGAACATCAGTAATAAGGGAAATACAATAATGAAATCCTATATGCAACCAAATAAACACATTAATATATTAATATAATATCAGTATACAAATCACTAAAAAATATGCATATACATAATGAATTACAATTAATATAATTAATATAATCAATATAAAAATATAATAATAATACGACATAGGCTGAATAAATAATAAACAGATATATTATAAGATAAATAAATAATAACAAATACTTAATGAATAGTAAACCTATAAATTAATAGAATGTACCTAAAGATTATAACAAAGGAGAGATTCAAAGAGACCAGAGGATGGACAATAATGGTATCATAACCAAGTACATGTGTAAAAAAAGAGGGGGAAGGGGGGCAAGGGGGGGGGGAGGAAAGGGGGGGGAAAGGGGGGGAAGGGGAAGGGAAAAATGCATTGGGGGGGAAAGGAAAGGAAAGGGGGGAGAAGGGGGAAAGGAGGAAGGGGGGGGGGAAAGGCGAAGAATTGTGAGGGGGGGAAGGGAGGGGAAAGGGGGGGAAAAGAAAAGGAGGATGATAATAAATATAACAGTATGCAAATAACAAAATAAACAATAATCAGTATATATAAGAGAGAATGTGAAAGAATCATGATCAATGATGGTCACACGAGCGAAGCTGATATACCCATATATAGATGAAAACTAGATGCACAATGTAATATTGGTATATTTGGGTTAAAATTAATAACACCATATCTAAACAAATGTCAAAGGGACTATCAAATTGACCACTTGAGCTAGTGTGGTTTACGTAAGTCATCACGGAGGGAACGAAGTACATCGTTCAACCCAGACCTCCGTGAGGACCCGCACCCCAACAACCAGCACAAATTAAGTCATTATACTACTGTACTAATATGAATTGTGTCATTGAGACCCCCCGGATACAATGTTCCAAGTACATATATCCAGTAGGTCTCTCTTACACATAATTTCTTGAACCTATCACCCTCCGATATGGAAGGTGGAATGGACTCGATTCCAAAGATGGACAAAGAGCAGGGATCCTTATTATGTGTATTGTCAAAATTACGTGATAGGCAATGTGACTGGAGACCATGTTTAACATTTCTATGGTGTTTGAGAAACCTAGTACTTACAGTTCTCGACGTGCGGCCCACATATTGTAGACCGCAATGACAAGTGATGAGATATATAACATAAGTACTAAGACAATTTATGTAGTTTTTTATCTCATGTACAGAACCGTTAGAAAAAGATTTAAAAGAATGAATCTTCTTTATATGCCCACAAGTGATACATCTATTTCTACCACAAGGGAAATTGCCCCTTGTTAAGATATTACTAGATGTAACAGAATGTAAATCAGTGACAGGTTTAAGTCTACTTGGGGCTATCATGGTCTTCAGACACCTTGCTTTTTTAACGACAATAGGGGCTCGCGTTGGTACTTTAGAGCCTATAATAGGGTCATTTTGAATAATACTCCAGTGTCTATTAATAATGTGTTTAACCTGATAGGCCAACTTATTATACTTTGTAATAAACTTCGGAAATGAATGTAAAGGATTCCAACTAGATCCGTTCATCGATGAATCGAGCCCAGCAAGATCAGATCTGGTCTTGGACCTCTCAAGTAAGGCACTCCTATCAATGGATTTAGCATCATCAAACGCCTTCTGCACCACTGTTCTGTCATAACCCTTTTGGAGAAACTTATTGGTTAGAGCCTCTCCCTGGGCACAGAAATCCGAGTTCAGGGAACAATTCCGACGGATCCTAACGAATTGGCTTCTTGGGATGTTATTTAACCACTTCTTATAGTGGTTGCTACCGTACTGCAGGTACCCATTGGTAGAGACAGGCTTAAAGTGTGTTTTACTATATATCCGCATGTCAGCCCTATCAATGAACAGCTCAAGATCTAAAAATACCATTGTATCCGGATGTATAGAATGGGTAAATTTCAAACCCATATCATTGACATTAAATGAATCTAATATGTCTTTCAGTTGGTCCCTCTCACCATCCCAAATCATAATAATATCATCGATGAAACGACCATAGAAAACCAGACCCGCCATCAGCCGCGCGTTCCCCCAAACATGGATGTTCTCCCACAACCCCATGAAGAGGTTAGCATAACTGGGGGCGAATCTGGTACCCATGGCCGTTCCACACGTTTGTAAATAAAAAGTGCCATCAAAAGTGAAATAATTATGTGTCAAAATCAACTCAATACAAGATAAAATAAAATCTTTTTGTTACACGTGTAAATTCAAATCTAATTGTAAAAAGTGATTGATGGCATCTAAACCCTTAATGTGATCTATACAGGTGTAAAGTGAACAAACATCACAAGTAGCCCAACAAAATGTGTCTTTCCAAATAATCTCGGAGGTGGAGTCAATGACGTGCAACGTGTCCTTAATGTGAGATGGTAATGATTTTACATAAGGTTGCAAAAAATAATCAACGTATTGGGACACGTTCGACGTCATTGACCCCACCCCCGATATAATGGGTCTACCAGGGGGATGTGCAGTGTCCTTGTGCAATTTGGGCAAATTATAAAAAACTGGTGTTCTAGGGTGTCTAATAAACAAAAAAGTGCTCTCTGCCTTAGTGATAATACCCGTGCTAAGTGCTTGGTGAATTAAGTCTTGAAAGGCCAACTGAAACTCATTGACTGGATCTATATCCAGTATACGATAGGATGAACTGTCCATTAAAAGGCAAACCGCCTCGGACACATAGTCCTGTCTGTCCTGCAGAACAATAGCCCCTTCTTTGTCGCCCTGTCTCACAACGATATCTGTGTTCTCTTTGAGGTTGTTTAGAGCCAATTCTTCTCCCCTGCTCAGATTTCTATGTACAAGACGAGTATTGGTCTGGCATAACTGTTCAAGATCTCTCAGAACAATGGTGTAGAAAGTTTCAATGAAATTCCCTTTAGAATGGTATGGGAAATATGTAGAAATAGGATGAAAAGGTGAGTGCTTGAAGTCCACGGCCAGATCCGAATCCTGAACCGGATGTAAGGAAAAATCCTCACACGGGTTCAGGTGACTCGGCTGGAACGCCTGAGAACTAACCGGCTTCCCAACCGAGTCTGGTTCAGAATATGTGGTAAAATTGTGTGATTCAAATGAATAATATGTGTTGTTAATGTGTGTACTCGTAGCAATGTTATTTAAAACTTCAGGTTCAACAAGAATTGAAGTTAGTAATGCACTCCTGTTCCTGTGAGTTATATTTGATATTGGAGGTGTCTAATATGAAAAATGTCTCATCAATGTAAGTTTGCGTATGAATCAGTTAAGGTCCACAAACAAATCAAACTGATTGGGTAAGCTACTGGGTGAAAATGAAAGTCCCTTTGCCAAAAGTGAAATGTGATAAGGTGTAAGTTCATGTGATGATAAATTATAAATACCATACTTCACCATTAATCCCTTCTCCTTCTTTCTCTGTCTCTTTTTTCCTCCTCTGATCCCTCTGAATCTCTTTTTCTCCTTTGTGAATTCTGGGCTGACTCCTGTTTGTCCCACAAGGATATTTCTTCCCTTTCTCGGTGGGTGGGTGTTGGTATCCTTTCTCTAAAAACAAATCTCTATCAATATGTATTTCTTCTTGATTCTGTAGTGGAGAGAACCTGTTAGAGATAGAGCAATTAACCACTACAGAATCAAGAAGAAATACCTATTAATAGAGATTTGTTTACAGAAAATCAGAAGGAAGGGGTGAAGCCTAAATTAAGGGCTAATTTGGAACTAGTTGATTTCTCGCCCAAAAATAAAACATCACCTTCTGTTATTTCTTTTTTAGAACATACTGGACACCTAACAAGCTCCTATTAAACCCCCAAAATAACCACAACATATATATAAGCATATGAGTGTCACAGAGGAGTGCTACTGAGCATGGCAATATATATTTAAAACCAGACACAGAACATAAAACACAGACAAAGCTCAGTTTTAGCACATCCAGTGAGACTCATACACGGTACAGTGCCTAAATATATATGTATAAATATCTAATAAGTAAATGGTCTTTTAGTTTGACATTTTTGGCCAAAATTGTTGTAAGCCCCTGAGCCAACGGCACGGCAGACCACATATCAGGGGTCCCTAACGCTAATATAAATTCTTAATAACCTGTGTAATAACAGGAAGAATGATTTATAGTAAATCTGTCAATATTAGTTGCAAAGTTCTTAGTCTGACTGAAGCTTTTATTAACCTGTACATTACCAGGAAAAGCACTCTGTATTAGAGATGTCACAGCCAAACTGCAAGCAGGCAAGTTCCCCTGAGTGGAAGATGCTATGGAGTGAGCCCATAACCATTTAAATGTGGGAGGGGGTGAGCTTCAATTAGGAAGGAGGTTGCCAACCTCCAATCAGCCATGACTAGCTGGACAAGAATTGTAAAACATACTGGACACCTAACAAGCTCCTATTAAACCCCCAAAATAACCACAACATATATATAAGCATATGAGTGTCACAGAGGAGTGCTACTGAGCATGGCAATATATATTTAAAACCAGACACAGAACATAAAACACAGACAAAGCTCAGTTTTAGCACATCCAGTGAGACTCATACACGGTACAGTGCCTAAATATATATGTATAAATATCTAATAAGTAAATGGTCTTTTAGTTTGACATTTTTGGCCAAAATTGTTGTAAGCCCCTGAGCCAACGGCACGGCAGACCACATATCAGGGGTCCCTAACGCTAATATAAATTCTTAATAACCTGTGTAATAACAGGAAGAATGATTTATAGTAAATCTGTCAATATTAGTTGCAAAGTTCTTAGTCTGACTGAAGCTTTTATTAACCTGTACATTACCAGGAAAAGCACTCTGTATTAGAGATGTCACAGCCAAACTGCAAGCAGGCAAGTTCCCCTGAGTGGAAGATGCTATGGAGTGAGCCCATAACCATTTAAATGTGGGAGGGGGTGAACTTCAATTAGGAAGGAGGTTGCCAACCTCCAATCAGCCATGACTAGCTGGACAAGAATTGTAAAACATACTGGACACCTAACAAGCTCCTATTAAACCCCCAAAATAACCACAACATATATATAAGCATATGAGTGTCACAGAGGAGTGCTACTGAGCATGGCAATATATATTTAAAACCAGACACAGAACATAAAACACAGACAAAGCTCAGTTTTAGCACATCCAGTGAGACTCATACACGGTACAGTGCCTAAATATATATGTATAAATATCTAATAAGTAAATGGTCTTTTAGTTTGACATTTTTGGCCAAAATTGTTGTAAGCCCCTGAGCCAACGGCACGGCAGACCACATATCAGGGGTCCCTAACGCTAATATAAATTCTTAATAACCTGTGTAATAACAGGAAGAATGATTTATAGTAAATCTGTCAATATTAGTTGCAAAGTTCTTAGTCTGACTGAAGCTTTTATTAACCTGTACATTACCAGGAAAAGCACTCTGTATTAGAGATGTCACAGCCAAACTGCAAGCAGGCAAGTTCCCCTGAGTGGAAGATGCTATGGAGTGAGCCCATAACCATTTAAATGTGGGAGGGGGTGAACTTCAATTAGGAAGGAGGTTGCCAACCTCCAATCAGCCATGACTAGCTGGACAAGAATTGTAAAACATACTGGACACCTAACAAGCTCCTATTAAACCCCCAAAATAACCACAACATATATATAAGCATATGAGTGTCACAGAGGAGTGCTACTGAGCATGGCAATATATATTTAAAACCAGACACAGAACATAAAACACAGACAAAGCTCAGTTTTAGCACATCCAGTGAGACTCATACACGGTACAGTGCCTAAATATATATGTATAAATATCTAATAAGTAAATGGTCTTTTAGTTTGACATTTTTGGCCAAAATTGTTGTAAGCCCCTGAGCCAACGGCACGGCAGACCACATATCAGGGGTCCCTAACGCTAATATAAATTCTTAATAACCTGTGTAATAACAGGAAGAATGATTTATAGTAAATCTGTCAATATTAGTTGCAAAGTTCTTAGTCTGACTGAAGCTTTTATTAACCTGTACATTACCAGGAAAAGCACTCTGTATTAGAGATGTCACAGCCAAACTGCAAGCAGGCAAGTTCCCCTGAGTGGAAGATGCTATGGAGTGAGCCCATAACCATTTAAATGTGGGAGGGGGTGAGCTTCAATTAGGAAGGAGGTTGCCATAGCATCTTCCACTCAGGGGAACTTGCCTGCTTGCAGTTTGGCTGTGACATCTCTAATACAGAGTGCTTTTCCTGGTAATGTACAGGTTAATAAAAGCTTCAGTCAGACTAAGAACTTTGCAACTAATATTGACAGATTTACTATAAATCATTCTTCCTGTTATTACACAGGTTATTAAGAATTTATATTAGCGTTAGGGACCCCTGATATGTGGTCTGCCGTGCCGTTGGCTCAGGGGCTTACAACAATTTTGGCCAAAAATGTCAAACTAAAAGACCATTTACTTATTAGATATTTATACATATATATTTAGGCACTGTACCGTGTATGAGTCTCACTGGATGTGCTAAAACTGAGCTTTGTCTGTGTTTTATGTTCTGTGTCTGGTTTTAAATATATATTGCCATGCTCAGTAGCACTCCTCTGTGACACTCATATGCTTATATATATGTTGTGGTTATTTTGGGGGTTTAATAGGAGCTTGTTAGGTGTCCAGTATGTTCTAAAAAAGAAATAACAGAAGGTGATGTTTTATTTTTGGGCGAGAAATCAACTAGTTCCAAATTAGCCCTTAATTTAGGCTTCACCCCTTCCTTCTGATTTTCTGTAAACAAATCTCTATTAATAGGTATTTCTTCTTGATTCTGTAGTGGTTAATTGCTCTATCTCTAACAGGTTCTCTCCACTACAGAATCAAGAAGAAATACCTATTGATAGAGATTTGTTTTTAGAGAAAGGATACCAACACCCACCCACCGAGAAAGGGAAGAAATATCCTTGTGGGACAAACAGGAGTCAGCCCAGAATTCACAAAGGAGAAAAAGAGATTCATAAGGATCAGAGGAGGAAAAAAGAGACAAAGACAGAAGGAGAAGGGATTAATGGTGGCCACACCGGTGAAGTATGGTATTTATAATTTATCATCACATGAACTTACACCTTATCACATTTCACTTTTGGCAAATGGACTTTCATTTTCACCCAGTAGCTTACCCAATCAGTTTGATTTGTTTGTGGACCTTAACAGATTCATACGCAAACTTACATTGATGAGACATTTTTCATATTAGACACCTCCAATATCAAATATAACTCACAGGAACAGGAGTGCATTCGTGCACTAACTTCAATTCTTGTTGAACCTGAAGTTTTAAATAACATTGCTACGAGTACACACATTAACAACACATATTATTCATTTGAATCACACAATTTTACCACATATTCTGAACCAGACTCGGTTGGAAAGCCGGTTAGTTCTCAGGCGTTCCAGCCGAGTCACCTGAACCCGTGTTAGGATTTTTCCTTACATCCGGTTCAGGATTCGGATCTGGCCGTGGACTTCAAGCACTCACCTTTTCATCCTATTTCTACATATTTCCCATACCATTCTAAAGGGAATTTCATTGAAACTTTCTACACCATTGTTCTGAGAGATCTTGAACAGTTATGCCAGACCAATACTCGTCTTGTACATAGAAATCTGAGCAGGGGAGAAGAGTTGGCTCGAAACAACCTCAAAGAGAACACAGATATCGTTGTGAGACAGGGCGACAAAGAAGGGGCTATTGTTCTGCAGGACAGACAGGACTATGTGTCCGAGGCGGTTCACCTTTTAATGGACAGTTCATCCTATCGTATACTGGATAAAGATCCAGTCAAGGAGTTTCAGTTGGCCTTTCAAGACTTAATTCACCAAGCACTTAGCACGGGTATTATCACTAAGGCAGAGAGCACTTTTTTGTTTATTAGACACCCTAGAACACCAGTTTTTTATAATTTGCCCAAATTGCACAAAGACACTGCACATCCCCCTGGTAGACCCATTATATCGGGGGTGGGGTCAATGACGTCGAACGTGTCCCAATACGTTGATTATTTTTTGCAACCTTATGTAAAATCATTACCATCTCACATTAAGGACACGTTGCACGTCATTGACTCCACCTCCGAGATTATTTGGAAAGACACATTTTGTTGGGCTACTTGTGATGTATGTTCACTTTACACCTGTATAGATCACATTAAGGGTTTAGATGCCATCAATCACTTTTTACAATTAGATTTGAATTTACACGTGTCACAAAAAGATTTTATTTTATCTTGTATTGAGTTGATTTTGACACATAATTATTTCACTTTTGATGGCACTTTTTATTTACAAACGTGTGGAACGGCCATGGGTACCAGATTCGCCCCCAGTTATGCTAACCTCTTCATGGGGTTGTGGGAGAACATCCATGTTTGGGGGAATGCACGGCTTGTGGCGGGTCTGGTTTTCTATGGTCGTTTCATCGATGATATTATTATGATTTGGGATGGTGAGAGGGACCAACTGAAAGACATATTAGATTCATTTAATGTCAATGATATGGGTTTAATGTCAATGATATGGGTTTGAAATTTACCCATTCTATACATCCGGATACGATGGTATTTTTAGATCTTGAGCTGTTCATTGATAGGGCTAACATGCGGATACATAGTAAAACACACTTTAAGCCTGTCTCTACCAATGGGTACCTGCAGTACGGTAGCAACCACTATAAGAAGTGGTTAAATAACATCCCAAGAAGCCAATTCGTTAGGATCCGTCGGAATTGTTCCCTGAACTCGGATTTCTGTGCCCAGGGAGAGGCTCTAACCAATAAGTTTCTCCAAAAGGGTTATGACAGAACAGTGGTGCAGAAGGCGTTTGATGATGCTAAATCCATTGATAGGAGTGCCTTACTTGAGAGGTCCAAGACCAGATCTGATCTTGCTGGGCTCGATTGTTTGTCTACAATTTGTTTAATGCATTTTGCCTGATTACTATATGTTGTAATAAACAGTGGTGTATCCAAGCAGTCACTCACTTTCTTAACACTTCCAATTTACACACGCCCCAAATCACATTTTTATTAGATTGTATTATTTTTCTCTTACAACACAATTACTTTTTGTTCAATCATCACTTTTATCTTCAAAAACAAGGCACGGCAATGGGGACTTCTTTTGCACCTTCATACGCGAACTTATACATGGGATTTTGGGAGAACATTCACATTTTCGGTGTCACCAACCCTTTCCGTAACAATATTATTTTCTATCGTCGGTACATTGACGACCTTATACTGATATGGAGGGGAGATTACTCTACACTACAGGAATTTATCAGTTACCTTAATAACAATGTATACAATTTAAAATTTACTTCATCAACTCACATCAATCATATCAATTATCTAGATATTAATTTATATATTGATACTGATTGCAGAATACAGACTAACCTGTTTCGTAAATCAAATGCCCGCAATTCTCTCCTCAGGGCCAATAGCAGTCATCCGAAACCACTTTTACGTGGCATACCAATCGGACAATATCTCAGACTAAGAAGGATTTGTTCCACTGAGGAATCCTTTTTGGAAGAATCTGAGATATTGAGTGAGAGATTTCGAAATCGAGGCTACCCTGAGGAACATATTCAATCTGCATTTGAAAGAGCGCTAAACACAGAGCGAGAACATTTACTAAATAAGTCTTCAGACAAACACAAAAACAAGAGACCAAAGGAATCAGATTCAGAAACACCACTGTTTATTACAACATATAGTAATCAGGCAAAATGCATTAAACAAATTGTAGACAAACATTGGAAGGTCTTACAACTAGATAAAGACCTTAACAAATACGTATCTAACACACCAAGGTTTGTCTACAAAAAGGCAAAAACTATTGGCTATCACTTATCACCGAGTCTATTTTCCTTAGAATCCAGAAACATGAAACTCCCCAAAGGTTTCCATAAATGTGGGAACTGTGCCTATTGCAAGTACGTTACTCCTTTATCAGAAATTACAAATAAACATACAGGACAGAAATATAGAATCAATCATTTCATGACATGTAACACAAACTATGTAGTGTATAAAATAAATTGTCAATGTGGTAAAATATACATCGGAAGGACGATCCGTCCGTTAAAGATTAGAATTTCAGAGCACTTACGCTCTATCAAAAAGAATAACTTGGAATTACCGGTAGCTAAACATTTTCATGAATGCCCACAAGGTTCGTTAAAAACTTTCACATTCCATGCATTGGAACATATCCCCAAACATATTAGGGGAGGCAATAGAGAATTGATTTTGAATCAGAGAGAAATGTTTTGGATTTATACCCTCGGGTCTCTTACACCCGGGGGTATAAATACCGATTGGGAACTGAAACACTTTTTACAATAAAACAATCAATGATATTATAAATATTATGTTATGTACATACTATACATAGATCCATACTCCTCTCTATTATAAGGTACATGGTCATCTCTTTATATCTCTTTGAACCCGACCAATAGAATGTATTATATGATATATTGTTTTCTCTCCAATCTAGTTCTGTGTCATATTAAGCATTACAATTATTGTGTTCCTTTATTAATAACATGTTCTGATGTCCTCTGATAGGATTGCATATGTTCACAATTGTTTTTAATATATCTTGCTTGAAATGAGTTATAAACTATTCAGCAAAGATATTAGTGCAATGCTTGCCCTCATTTGTATAAAGTTTTCACCTCAGGGTTATCCACGGGTTGCCATGACTACATAACTATTATGTCAACAAACCACTGTCATGTGCACCGTAGCGACACGTCACTTCCGGTTTCGTATACATCGAAATTCGGTTAGATTTGACTTGTATTTCATTGCCAAAATTTTTGAATAACCCCCCCCCCATGAGGTTATATGACGCGCAAACTAATGCCAAAATCAGCCGGCAAATAGTAGTGACTCGCATATCGCGACACGTCACTTCCGGTATACTAAGTGAGTCGCGTCACTTCCGGTTTACAAATTTCTCACGGAGGTCCCAAATTAAGCTAATTGGGATCTCTATAAGAGGGCAACCACAGCACACCACACTGTACTCTCCGACGAAGCGCCAGCAAGGCGTGAAACGCGTTAGAGACAGAGGTTTTTTCCTGCACCCATACCTGTCTGCACCATGACTTTTCAATAAAGAACTTTTATTTTTATTATACTACTGCTGTCCTGTGGATCCGGTTCTTTGCTGTGCGCTGCACCTCTACACCTGTGGCTACCCGAATCATATGTACTTGGTACATTGTATCCGGGGGGTCTCAATGACACAATTGATATTAGTACAGTAGTATAATGACTTAATTTGTGCTTGTTGTTGGGGTGCGGGTCCTCACGGAGGTCTGGGTTGAACGATGTACTTCGTTCCCTCCGTGATGACTTACGTAAACCACACTAGCTCAAGTGGTCAATTTGATTGTCCCTTTGACATTTGTTTAGATATGGTGTTATTAATTTTAACCCAAATATACCAATATTACATTGTGCATCTAGTTTTCATCTATATATGGGTATATCAGCTTCGCTCGTGTGACCATCATTGATCATGATTCTTTCACATTCTCTCTTATATATACTGATTATTGTTTATTTTGTTATTTGCATACTGTTATATTTATTATCATCCTCATTTTGTTTTCCCCCCCTTTCCCCTCCCTTCCCCCCCTCACAATTCTTCTCCTTTTCCCCCCCCTTCTCCCCCCTTTCCTTTTCCCCCACCAATGCATTTTTCCCTTCCCCTTCCCCCTCCCCCCTTTTTCCCCCCTTTCCTTCCCCTCCCTTCCCCTTCCCCCTCTTTTTTTACACGTGTATTTGGTTATGATACCATTATTGTCCATCCTCTGGTCTCTTTGAATCTCTCCTTTGTTATAATCTTTAGGTACATTCTATTAATTTATAGGTTTACTATTCATTAAGTATTTGTTATTATTTATTTATCTTATAATATATCTGTTTATTATTTATTCAGCCTATGTCGTATTATTATTATATTTTTATATTGATTATATTAATTATATTAATTATAATTCATTATGTATATGCATATTTTTTAGTGATTTGTATACTGATATTATATTAATATATTAATGTGTTTATTTGGTTACATATAGGATTTCATTGTTGTATTTCCCTTATTACTGATGTTCATTCCAGCCCTTGCAATTTGGATAGTATAGGGGTTAAATTTATTCCCTTGTAGACATCTGGTATCCAATTAGCAATTAGTGTTTCTCTGTGTTTTGATTGGTCTAATCTACTATAAAACTATGCTTCACATCTATGCTATTACCCCTGATGAAGTCTTTTGAGATGAAACGTGTAGGGAGTGCCATGTGGACGTGATATTGTCCAGTTTTATCTGTTATCACTCACTATTCTATATACGGGATGTGACAAACGGCTTACTCCGGAGCTCCGCCGTCTGTCCGGGACTGTTAGAACACGGTCTTTTAGGGTAGGTTAAATGATGAGACGTCACGTACTGTTCCTTTAAACAGGCTATGCCTGGTTTATTCAGTCCCAGGCACTGAGACTGCCACAGTTTAAACAGAAAACAAAGCCAAACAAAAAGCTGCTCGTCTGAGCGATAACTTAAACTTAGATGTCCCTGACTCAGAGTTGGAAGTGGCTTGTCCACTTCCACCAACAAAATAAGTACCTTTGCAGTCTTTAGACAAACTAACAGAATGAATGAAGCGATTTGGGAAAGAGGCTTTCTCACCCCTCTGCAGTTCAGCAGCCTTCCAGGCTCTTGGGCGGGGCCCAGAGGAAACAGGAAACAGGTCTTATATACCTGAACTCTAATCAGCATGACAGGTGACAGAAAACAGGCAGCAGACAAACTGTGGAATGGAGTGCCTGTACCACGAGGCTGCCCTGTTCAGCTTAGACAGGACAGAAACTGTTCAGTATCCTGGGAGCCCTGTATATGGAGTTTATTACCAACCCCTGGTTTCTGTCACATATCCTCCCCCCCAGCTCAGACCTCGAGGGGTGAGCGACCATGGATATTAGGGAGTGCATCCTTGACAACCCGTCGGCATTGCCATGTTTGTGCCCCGACCTGTGTTCCACAGAAAATTTAAAGGGCTGTAGGTTTAGGAACCACCTGGTCACCCTAGCGTTCTTCTCCCTATTTTGACACATCCAGGTAAGGGGTGCATGATCTGTGACCAATCGGAACTTTCTCCCCAACAGATAATACTTGAGTGTCTCTACAGCCCACTTTATTGCGAGAGACTCTTTCTCGACTATGGAGTAATTTTTCTCCTGGGGATTTAGTTTCCTACTTAAATAAAGGATGGGGTGCTCCTCCCCTTGAGACTCCTGGGAGAGTACCGCCCCCAGCCCTACCTCAGATGCGTCGGTTTGGACTACGAACTCTTTGGAGAAGTCAGGTGTGACCAACACTGGTTGGGCACAGAGAGCTTCTTTCAGGCTTCTAAAGGCCTGTTCGGCTTCTGGGGACCACTTTACCATTAGCGGTCCTCTTGCTTTTGTGAGGTCGGTTAGTGGGGTTGCCTTAGTTGCAAAATTGGGAATAAACCTCCTATAGTAGCCAATTAACCCCAAAAAGGTCCTTACTTGTTTTTTTGTGACTGGCCTTGGCCAATTTTGTATCGCCTCTACTTTGAGTTTTTGTGGTTTGAGTAACCCTCTACCAATAGAATACCCCAGATACTTGGCCTCCTCCAGACCAATAGTGCATTTAGCGGGGTTAGCAGTTAGTCCAGCAGACCGAACTGCGTCGAGCACAGCTTGGACCTTTGGAAGGTGGGACTGCCAATCTTCACTATGGATTACCACATCATCCAGGTAGGCGGCAGCGTACCGAACATGTGGTTTTAAAATTTTATCCATCATTCTTTGGAATGTGGCGGGAGCTCCATGTAAGCCAAAAGGCAGCACCTTATATTGAAAGAGGCCGTCTGGGGTTGAGAAGGCTGTTTTTTCTTTTGCCCTTTCTGTGAGGGGAACCTGCCAGTACCCTTTTGTTAGGTCTAGGGTTGTGAGATATCGGGCTTTGCCCAGTCTCTCTACAAGTTCATCCACCCTGGGCATAGGATAAGTATCAAATTTTGACACCGCGTTTAGTTTCCGGTAGTCATTACAAAACCTTGTTGTACCGTCTGGCTTTGGGACTAAAACTATAGGGCTGTTCCACCCACTTTGGGATTCCTCAATTACGCCTAGTTTTAGCATTTTTTTAACCTCTAAACTTATAGCCTCTCTCTTGGCCTCTGGGATTCGGTACGGTTTAAGGTTAACTCGGACCCCCGGTTCAGAGACTATGTCATGTTTAATTACGTTAGTTTTACCTGGCTGTGTAGAGAAGATTTCTTTGTTCCTTCTCACTAAACTCTGGACCTCTCGTTTCTGATGCACGGACAGTGTTTCAGCTATGCTAACCTCTGGGTCAGTTTCTTGATTCTCTGACGGACCTGGGGGTACTAGGGTTAACAAGACCTCTCTATCTTTCCAGGGCTTGAGTAGGTTTATATGGTAAATTTGCTCAGGTTTCCTCCTACCTGGCTGCCTTACCTTATAATTTACTTCTCCCACTCTTTCCAAGACCTCATATGGCCCATGCCATTTAGCAAGGAATTTACTCTCCACGGTGGGAACCAGAACTAGTACCCTATCACCTGGAAAAAAAATTCTGACCCTAGCACCCTTATTATACGTATTCCTTTGTGCTTCTTGAGCTTTCTCCATGTGTTCCCTCACTATGGGTAGGACTGCAGCAATGCGGTCCTGCATTTGGGCAACATGCTCTATTACACTTCTGTAAGGGGTAACCTCGTGTTCCCAAGTTTCTTTGGCTATATCCAGTAAGCCCCTTGGATGTCGGCCATACAATAGTTCAAACGGGGAGAAGCCTGTGGATGACTGGGGAACTTCCCTAATGGCAAATAACAGGTATGGTAACAAACAGTCCCAGTTTTTCCCATCCTTATCGACCGCCCGGCGTAACATGCTCTTTAAGGTTTTATTGAACCTTTCCACTAAACCATCTGTTTGTGGATGATAGACTGAGGTTCTGAGATGCTTGATTTTTAGGAGTTTACATAGCTCTTTTGTTACTTGGGACATAAATGGTGTTCCCTGGTCAGATAAGATCTCTTTAGGAATTCCGACCCGGGAAAACAGAAGTACTAACTCTTTTGCTATGTTTTTAGCAGAGGTGCTACGTAGGGGAACTGCCTCCGGATATCGGGTAGCATAATCTAATATTACCAATATATGCTGATGTCCCCTAGCAGACTTTATTAGGGGTCCTACTAGATCCATAGCAATCCGGTCAAATGGTACCTCTATTATGGGAAGGGGTACCAATGGGCTGCGGTATGCTTTGAACGGGGCGGTGATCTGACATTCTGGGCATGAGGAACAATAGTTTGTAATTTCTGCCAGAACCCCAGGCCAATAAAAGCTTCGGAGAACCTTTTCTTTTGTCTTTTCCACCCCTAGGTGTCCCCCCAATGGATGACTATGTGCGAGGTGTAATACTACGTTACGGAATGTCCGTGGTACCAACAATTGTTTAGTTGTAACTGATTTTCTTTTATCAACCCGATATACTAGGTCGTTCTCTACCTCGAAGTAGGGGTAAGCAAGTGACCTATCTGGTTGGCCATGAGTACTATTCTGGTCCCGTATATTTCCCCTTGCTACCGCTAATGTGGGGTCCTCCCACTGGGCCTTCTTAAAACTCCCAGGACTGACCTCTAGGTCAGCGAGGGTCTTATCCTGTACTGGGGTGGTAAGTGCCTGATCAACATCTTGATTTGGGGTATTCCCTACCAAAGTAGTGATGGGGAAGGGAATTTCACAGCACTCCTCCTTTTCCCCTTTCTTATTTGGGCCCTCGTCAACCTCCATTTCTGAAAAAGGGAAAGGATTTGTTTCTTCTAACACTTTGTTATGGTCTGCTATTGAACTCTGGGCGCTATTCTGAGCTGGGGACCACATTTTTAGAAAATGGGGAAAGTCGGTCCCTATTAACACATCATGTGCCAGTTTGGGTACAACACCCACCTTGAAATCTAAAGAACCAAATTCTGTTTAAAAAAAAACATCAACAGTGGAATATTCATGATTATCCCCATGTATACAACAAATTGCCACTCTTTGTGAACTGTTTACCTGTTTCTTCTTAATGGGCAATAGGTATTCGGACACTAGTGTGACCATACTCCCAGAGTCAAGAAGTGCCCGAACCCTCTTACCATTAACCTTTACAAATGCCCACAGATGGTTATTCAAGGGGTCCTCTGGGCTAGGGCCCATACATTGGGACAACAGCGAATAAGGTTCCACGCTGTTGCATTGCATGGGCTCATCATTTAGTGGGCAGATTTTTGCTGTGTGGCCCCTCTCATGACAATTTACACATTTAGGTACATAGTCTGTGTCCCACTTAGAGCCTTTTCCCGGCTCCCCATGTTGGCTATTGCCCTTAGTGTGCGA
Source organism: Ascaphus truei (assembly GCF_040206685.1). Lineage (NCBI taxonomy): Eukaryota > Metazoa > Chordata > Amphibia > Anura > Ascaphidae > Ascaphus > Ascaphus truei. Next base: position 22,688,599 of record NC_134489.1, read on the forward strand.
ACCACTGTTGCTGGTGCTGCGTGAAGGTGGTCGCCGCTCTTCAGCTCCCCTTAACCCCGGTACCCTTTTACCGTCTCTGGAAGAGTCCTGGAACCTCGGGTAGTGGGGTTGCTCCACGACTGTGGGTTGCGGGTGCTCTCCTGCTGCATTGTACCTTTCTACGAGGGCCACAAGCTCATCCGCATTGTGGGGGTCACTCCGACTGACCCAATGGCGTAAGGCAGAGGGAAGTTTCCTCAAGAACTGGTCCATGACCAACCGTTCCACGATGTGGCTTGCTGAGTTGATCTCGGATTGTAGCCACTTCCGGGCGAGGTGGATGAGGTCATACATCTGGCTTCGGGTGGCTTTATCCATCGTGAAGGACCATGCGTGAAACCTTTGGGCGCGAACAGCCGTGGTTACGCCGAGGCGGGCGAGGATCTCGAACTTCAATTTTGCATAGACGTTAGCTTCGGCTGGCTCTAGATCAAAGTAAGCCTTCTGGGGTTTGCCGCTTAGGAAGGGTGCGATTAGACCAGCCCACTCAGCTTCTGGCCATCCCTCTCTCTGTGCCGTGCGTTCAAACGTGAGAAGATAGGCTTCCACATCATCCGAGGGTCCCATCTTCTGAAGGTAGTGGCTTGCCCTGGTCATTTTCGGAACTGGGGCTGCCGCTGCCAGTGGAAGGTTACTGATAGTCCCCCTCAGGATCTCGAGTTCCTGCTGTAAGCCCTGAGCGAACCGCTGTTGCTCCTCTTTCAGCAAGCGGTTTGTCTCTTGCTGGTTTGCATTCGCCTGTTGCAGGGCTTCATTCGCGTCTCTCTGGACAGCGACATTGCGTACCAGCGCACTCACCACGTCTTCCATCTTGTTTGGAGAGAGAGAAAAAAAACCTTTTTTTTTTTTTTTTTTTTTTTTTTTTTAAAGTTCTTTAACCCCCAGACCTTTTAGTGTTCTGCCCGCATTCTCCACCATATGTGACAAACGGCTTACTCCGGAGCTCCGCCGTCTGTCCGGGACTGTTAGAACACGGTCTTTTAGGGTAGGTTAAATGATGAGACGTCACGTACTGTTCCTTTAAACAGGCTATGCCTGGTTTATTCAGTCCCAGGCACTGAGACTGCCACAGTTTAAACAGAAAACAAAGCCAAACAAAAAGCTGCTCGTCTGAGCGATAACTTAAACTTAGATGTCCCTGACTCAGAGTTGGAAGTGGCTTGTCCACTTCCACCAACAAAATAAGTACCTTTGCAGTCTTTAGACAAACTAACAGAATGAATGAAGCGATTTGGGAAAGAGGCTTTCTCACCCCTCTGCAGTTCAGCAGCCTTCCAGGCTCTTGGGCGGGGCCCAGAGGAAACAGGAAACAGGTCTTATATACCTGAACTCTAATCAGCATGACAGGTGACAGAAAACAGGCAGCAGACAAACTGTGGAATGGAGTGCCTGTACCACGAGGCTGCCCTGTTCAGCTTAGACAGGACAGAAACTGTTCAGTATCCTGGGAGCCCTGTATATGGAGTTTATTACCAACCCCTGGTTTCTGTCACAGGGACTATTTACTATGTGGTATACATTGATCCCAGCCGGCCACTTTCTGCATCTGTGGGGACTGCTACCGCTTGTATCCTGTGACGTCATCGAGTTCTCGCGTGATTTGGAGCCGAGAACTCACTGCTGTGACGCTGGATTTGGAGGAGGGCGGCGCCCCTCATGTTCCCCGGTACAGGGAGGTTACCATTGAGGCTGCTGCAATTCACCCACACCGGATAACTTCACCGAAATCACCCAATACCTGGTTCCTGCGTCTGGCTGGTGATTGAGTTGTACTCAAACTGCTTTTTATTCCGTTATGTTTGTAAGTGTGTTTTTCATATCTTCTACTCCATAAAAATTTTGTTATACTTTTTTGCGCTATGAGTGCGCCTGTTTTTTTTCTGTGTTTTTATAGATATCTTCAAGGAAGTGGTGTTCCCTTCATTCGGGCTGCAGAGACTCTTTTGGATAGCAATTGGAGTATTTTCAGATTTGTATTTTTTATATTTTTTCTGGACTTTATCATTTATTATTATATATTTTTATTTAATTTATTTGTTTATTTTTAATTATCCATCTTGTATAGTATAGGTTCTTTTCATCATTATTTGCTTCTTTACATACAGTGGGTTTAGGTTGGCGTCATTTCTTTTCTTTCTTTGTGCTTGGATATATATATATATACAACTAGAAGTCATGAGAATACATTTATGTTTCTATAATCATGAATTGATTTATGATTTATAATATACAATAAATAGTTGTAATATTAATCTAATATACCAGTTTTGTCTGTCCATGTTCCCTGTGCAATTTTGCAATATAATTGTGTAAATTAATATAGTATTAATGCATATAGTTTTATTGGATTTGATCTCATATGCATTTACACTTTTTTTATTTTTTATATAACTTTTCATTTTCTTTATACAGTATTGTTATTCACATGAATTTAATACATGTTGGATTTACAATATTTATATCTAATGTTGTCACACTGCACACTGCATACACTCTCACTGCACACACTCTCACTGCACACACTCTCACTGCACACACTCTCACTGCACACACTCTCACTGCACACATTCTCACTGCACACACTCTCACTTCACACACTCTCACTGCACACACTCTCACTGCACACACTCTCACTGCACACACTCTCACTGCACACACTCTCACTGCACACACTCTCACTGCACACATTCTCACTGCACACACTCTCACTTCACACACTCTCACTGCACACACTCTCACTGCACCACTGCACACACTCTCACTGCACACTCTCTCACTGCACACACTCTCACTGCACACACTCTCACTGCACACACTCTCACTGCACCACTGCACACACTCTCACTGCACACACTCTCACTGCACACACTCTCACTGCACACACTCACTGCACACACTCTCACTGCAGACTGCTCACAGCACACTGCACACACTCCCAGCACACACTCTCACTGCACACACTCTCACTGCACACTCACTGCACACACTCACTGCACACACTCTCACTGCACACTGCTCACAGCACACTGCTCACAGCACACTGCACACACTCCCAGCACACACTCTCACTGCACACACTCTCACTGCACACACTCTCACTGCACCACTGCACACACTCTCACTGCACACACTCTCACTGCACACACTCTCACTGCACACACTCTCACTGCACACACTCTCACTGCACACACTCTCACTGCACACACTGCACACTGCACACACCGCACACTGCTCACAGCACACACTCTCACAGCACACTATCACAGCACACAGCACACTCACAGCACACAGCACTCACAGCACACTCACAGCACACAGCACTCACAGCACACTCTCACAGCACACAGCACTCACAGCACACTCTCACAGCACTCACAACACACTCTCACAGCACTCACAGCACACTACACAACACCTCCCACTCCCCCTCCCTACCTTTGGTGTCAGCTGCTGAGATCGGAGCGGAACTGGCATCAGGAGGAGGGGGGGGGGGTGTCAGGAGGAGGGGGGGTGGATGTCGGGAGGAGGTGGGGTGTCGGGAGGAGGGGGGGTGTCGGGAGGAGGGGGGGGTGAGTGAGGACTGGATTGAGTCACTGGATTGGTGGATGAAGATCATCCGGAAGTAGTTTGAAAAGGCTGCAAGTACTGATCGGTGTGCTTTAAAATACACATCCCCAATAGCAACTGTGCTAGAAACCAAACTCCCGCTGCATATTCAGCTGCTGAAGCAGCACTAGACTGTGGCTAGATGGGTCCATGGTTTCCACAATGCCTCTCGCGCGCCGCCCGCTCACCGTGCACAGCAAAAAAAAAAATGCGCAGCCCGGGACTCGGAGGGGCGCGTGGGCTATGCCGCGGAGGGCCGGTAGGTGTGGGAGCCTGGGGGGGGGAGGATTTGGATGCCGGTGGTGGGAGGTAAGGAGCAGGTTGCGGCTGGACTCGCCGTTGCTAGGGGACGTGTAGGGCTTCCGGCCACCTCTTCCTTCCTTCCCTCCTCACTCCCTCCCGATCAGGCGCGCGGCGGCCATTTTTTTTTTAAATTAGCGTGACCCCGGGTCTAGCGCGGTCGGATCGGGTGGCCCCCGAGGACCGCGCTATAATGGGGTTTACCTGTAATATGTTTTATTGCTGAAATCAGTATGCAAGGGGTTTCCATATGTGTATGCTGGTTGGCAATTGGTTGCCAGGCAATCTTAGGGTATTTAAACACCTGCGGCACTACTATTGAAATTGATTCTTCCCTGGCAAACACAAAGGCAAATAATTTGTTTAATACCTCAGCTTTTTCCTTATTGCCAGGCAATCTTAGGGTATTTAAACACCATTTTGGACTTTTCCCATTTACCTCTGATGAAGTCGCCACCTGGTGACGAAACGCATTAGGACGGCATTACGTCATCACGCTGAGCTTGACGAGGCCGAATCCTGCACGGAGCCACTTTGACGCCGCGCTACCAGGGAAATTGTTTGCAGTGGGACTTTCAGTCCTCCACACCAGGACTACCACGGTGTGAGGGTCCCACAGATCTGCTTCTACATCTACACTGTGAAAGAACACCAGGTTTGGACTTCTCACAACTTCCACTGCTGGCAGGGATATAATCACAATATGCTGATTTTTAACGTACACTTGTTCCCCCTCCCTTCTCCCCCCTCCCTTCTCCCCCCTCATTCAATGTCACACTTTTATACACTATGGGGCGTGCGCTTTCTTTTCTTCTTTTTCTTTTGGTAATCCATTGGATGTGATTCATCCTTTTGAAAGCAGCCTTGACCTCACCTACTTGAAGCGTTTGTATTTCTAAGAAATATCCATTGGACATTCAACTGGACTGGGTTTTTTTTCTATTTGTGTTGTCTCTTTATCACCTTTTATGGTTACACCTTGTATATATACACATTATATTATATATATTATATTAGCCTAATATCACTTTATTCCACAAAATAGTGGTTAATTATCAATGTATACAAAATTGGCTCTACTATCTATCTATCTATCTATCTATCTATCTATCTATCTATCTATCTATCTATCTATAAATGCAGCAAGCATAAGCTTATAGGGGACCATGCTATATGGTTTTGAAGCAAACGGTTGCACTGTGTGCTCATTTGCATGTAATTTCCCAGAATCCCTTGCTGCAGTGGAAGCACTGTGTGCTGGGTGATAATGGGGAAAGGCAGGGTTGCAGACCTGTCTAAGACATGCAAATGAGCATACAGTAATATTTCCATTTGCTATATATATATATATTTATATATATATGTATATGTATATAATTTTTTTTTTTTACTGTATACCTGTGTATCTATGTGGCTATATAAATTATATGAAGGAGAGTGTACATTGGACGCTATGAATTATATGTTTCATTCTGTGTATCCATGTGTTACTGAAAATTATCTAAATTTAGGATAGGAGGAAGGTTCTAGAAACTCAGGTTTCTCGAGGACAGGAGGAGAGGAGCCTCGGGAAGAGTACTGTAGTTAGAGATGTATTCAGAAAGTAGTAGAACAAACCAGGCCCCCTTTTGTTTATTATATTGTAGACAGGGACAGTGCCCTTTAAGTTAGGATCCCAGAAAATGGTTAGTGGAATCCAGGCGGTTCGAGAGAGGGGAAAGCGACATGCCACAGAGGGCCTCAGAAAGAGGGCTCCTGGGTGTTGGTGGATAGGCTCTACCCGCAAATCCGTATAAGTATTCATCCCAGCCTGTATGAAAGTGGCAGTTCCCAGACAGGACAAAGGTATAATTGACACCTGCATTGGACCGGACAGGATCCCACTAATGGTCCCTGTTAAAACAGGGTACAGCAAAAGTTACTCCGAAACAGAAAAGGCGGAGCCCGGTCTGATACCAGTAAAGCAGCTACGCAGATATTCCTCCCTCTGAGTGTTAAGAGTGGGCACTTACGGAAGCACAGTGTTCATGAATAACTAGAAACAAACAAAAAAGGGGAACCCGCTCTACCTAGGGCGACCCAAGGTCATACATACAGACTGCCCTGGGTGCACTGGGGCAAACCCTTAATGAGCAACGGACAGAGAACACCGATGGAGCATAGACACTACCGGACGGAGAAGTCCCTGTATCGTGCACTCAATGTCTGTGTATGGGACAGTACCTTTACGCAATATGTAAAGCAACATTGACACCGTGATTCTATTCCTATATGTATTGCATAATTAGTGATTAAGTAATACTTAATTTATATACATTAAAATAATCAGACCAGACTAAATTGAATATGGTGAGTACAATAAAAACGTATTAAATAATAGCACTATGTGCTTATGTCCAATACGTTTTCATTGTACTCACCATATTCAATTTAGTCTGGTCTGATTATTTTAATGTATATAAATTAAATAGTTATTTTAACTCACTAATTATGCAATACATATAGGAATAGAATCACGGTCTCAATGTTGCTTTACATATTGCGTAAAGGTACTGTCCCATACAGTACACAGACATTGAGTGCACGATACAGGGACGTATCCGTCCGGTAGTGTCTATGCTCCATCGGTGTTCTCTGTCCGATGCTCGTGAATAACTACATTAAAATTGTCATACGCACAACCCCAGCAAGCTCTAACCCCAAAACCCACCACATCATATATATATATATATAAAATATATTTATGTCAAAAGGAGTGCTGCTGAGCGTGGCCAAATGCATACAACAAAAGACAGAAAAGCCCAATGCTACATCCAATTTGACAAAATATATAGTAAATAATATATAGTTAAAAACTTCAATAAATAATATTCTCTAATTTGGTCATGCCTTGACGTTGGCTTGCAGGCTTATAACGCTTTGGCCAAAGGGTTTACCTAACTGACCCTTATTTTTGAGAATATTACCATTGAAGTATTTAACTATATACTAATGACTATATATTTTGTCAAATTGGATGTAGCATTGGGCTTTTCTGTCTTTTGTTGTATACATTAAAATGGTACAATGTTGTCGCATGTGATTGATCTGTCCCCGTGCCATTAACTGCTCCTATAACTGCTCCCTCTAAGGCCAGGTCCCCGCTGGCTACTGCAGCGCCCGCTGTTGGGGACAATAGCCGCTGCACAATGGGACCGGGCCCGCTGCGAGGGGGGGGGCGCTGCGCTCTGCCGACAGTGACTCCTGCTCGCAAGAGAATTGTGATCAGGAGTCGCGACGGAGCGCTAAGCCACGCCCCCCGGCGGTTCAGCCAATGAGGCAAAACCTGCCGGGTGATGTCACGGCCGCACCCCATCCCTCCCCCATCACGCCCCCCGCCCGTCTTTTGGTCTGCAGCTCCCTGCAAACCAGGGGAATCGGCTGCATGCGCCGCCAGCCTCGCTGACGCGCATGCAGCGCAGGTACTGTGGCCGCAGCCTTACTCCTCTCTACCTGCTCTTATAAATCCTCCTCTAATTGCTCCTACAATATAACAAATCTCTATAAATCCTCCCATAACTGATCCCTATAACCCCTCACTAAAACTGCACCTATAACCACTCCTTATAACTCCTCCCATAACTGATCCCTATAACTCCTCCCATAACCGAACCCTATAGCTCCTCCCATAACTGATCCCTATAGCTCCTCCCATAACTGATCCCTATAACTCCTCCCATAACTGATCCCTATAGCTCCTCCCATAACTGATCACTCTAGCCCCTCCCATAACCACTCCTTATGACTCCTCCCATAATGGATCCTTATAACTCCTCCCATAATGGATCCCTATAACTCCTCCCATAAATGACCCCTATGACTCCTCCCATAACTGATCCCTGACCACTGCCTATTAGTCCTTTCCTAACTGCTCTCAAACCCTCCAGGCCCATCGTTAGGTTACCCAGGGGCCAGGACTGTAGTCCTGACCTGGACCCCTGGCTGCTGAGCACAAGAGGAGAGGGGGGTAGGCCGGGTGATCGAAGGGGACAGATTTGCTTAATGAGCAGAATGGGAGACCGATTGCTTGAGGAGCAGAGGAGGGAGGAATTGGGCACTTATGGAGCGGTGTTGTACAGGCCGGTGAAGAAGCGCCACATCAGGCTGGGGCAGGTCATAGGAGGGAACAGGCAGTTGAGGGCACCTTGGGGAGGGAGGGCAGCTGTTGGCCAGCCTGAGGGAGCAGCGAATGGGTTGGGGAAGCCCTAAACAACCTGGACGTTGGAAATCTGAAAGGGAAAGGAGTGGGAGACACTAGGGAACTTAGGGAGGGAGCAGTGGGCAGGACTCTGGGGGACCAGAAGGGAGCATGGGGCTCCAGGGCTTTGAGGAGCAGCGGGAGGGAAGCTGGTGGAGCAGAGCCGGACACATATTCAGTACCTCATCTGCTGCCCCCAACCTCCTCCCATCCTGTTCCTCACGTGATGCTAGATTCCAGCGCGCAGTGATGTCACACGTTCCTCCCTTTCTGCCAGCACTTGACTTAACCAAAGCAGGGAGGCTGACATGAGAAAATGGGGAGGGCCCTATCGGAGGCGACAGTTAGGGGGCCTGGAGGACAGGGGGGGGGTCTGACTTCTGTGGTCAGCCGGCCGGGGCACCATTCTCCACCGGGCCAGGGACAGCTTTCCCAGCTCTCCCCCCGTCAGCGGTCCTGAAAACCTCTCCCTGTAACTCTTTCTTTAGCTTTTCCTCAGGGCCGGATTAAGACCTTTAGAGTTTAAAAGATTTTGGTGCCCCCATATATATCTAATTCAAAATATAAACAATAATAGACTGTAAAATAAAATGAATGATGTGACGAGTTCATATAGTGATGCGCGTATAATTTCATCATAAGTTGACACATTGATTGCCTCCAAAATCTATGCGGTTAATATTTTGCTCCCCCCAAAAAACCCCAAAGAACAGTTATCTCCAAAATTCTCGCCAAGGCCTTTAGAAACCTCCAAATTTGGAGAAACCCCCCAATCTGGCAACACTGTACTGAACGCCGCTGCACTCACTCTCAGTGGACGACTGAACGGGACAGCCAACATGGCCAAGACAAGGACGATCACGTGAGCCTCGGGGGACCGTGTGGCAGTGTACCAGTTACCAGATTCTAATTTTGTTGTATTCCCAAGATTAATGTATATCATTAACCTCTATTATTACTATTTTATTATTATTTTTATTATTGTGTATATATGTATGTCATTTTTTCATTTATTGCGGGAGCCCCTTTTTGTGGAACCTGGCTCAGCTGCACCATTTGCAGTTTTGCACCATATGGTCCATGGTAAATCCGGCAATGGAAAATGTCTGTGGTGCCCCCCTTGATGCTCTAAGCCAGCGGTGCGCAAAGTGGGGGGCGCGACCCCCAGGGGGGGCGGGAGATTGTGCTGGGGGGGCGCGGGCAGTTGCAGAGGCCCCGCGCTCTTCCCCCAGGCATTTAAATTAAATGCCGGGGGATCGCGTGAGGCCCCTGCAACTGTTTACTTACCGGGATTCAGCCGTCTGTGTTGCGTCGCCATGGCAACGCGGCGTCAATAGACGCCGCGGCACCATGTGACTTGACGCTGCGTGGGCGTGTGACGTCATCTGACGCGAATGAAGGTAGGCAGGGGGGCGCGAGAGCCGGGGGCAGAGTGACAGGGGGGCGCAGCACAAAAAGTTTGCGCTCCCCTGCTCTAAGCAAGTGCTTATTTTGCTTAATGGTTAATCCATTCCTGCTTTTCCTATAACAACCTGTAAGCTCATTTAACCACTCCATATAACTCCTCCCCTAACTGCTCCTATAACCACTCCATATACAGTAACTTCTCCCCTAACTGCTCCTATAACTCCTCCCCTAACTGCTCCTAAAATTCCTCCGCTAGCTGCTCCTTCAGAATCAGACTTTTGTGAGCTCCGAAGCTCCTGCATTGCAGCAGCTATGAAGACCTATCACATTCTTTAAAAGCTACAGTGTATTTCATGTGTGACCTTCTTCGTGTGTTTGTGTGTTTAGAAGCTCCGTGTAGGGTGGAAGTCTGAAAACTGTCCCTTCATTCCAGCCTGTGAGCTGCTGATCCTGGAGCATCAGACAGAAGACCGGACGCGCAGGAGGGACACAGGCGTCAACATTGAAGGGACATGTGTCCCTCATCTAGGGAGGAACTGCTGCAACACTTAGCAACTGACCATGAACAAGGAGAGAGTGACATGGACCATGAACAAGGAGAGAGTGACATCAGGAGGCATTTCCTAATGAGGAGGAGGATGGAAAGGGGGAGTGGGCAAGGGATAGAAAGTTTACAATCTTGGAAGGGGCAGAGGGGGGCAGAGTAAGGGGAAACAGACAGGCTAAGGATAGAACAGCTTGTGTCTTGGTGGGTGACAGACGGGCAGAGACAGTGGCTGATTTACAATGTTGCTGCCCGTAGGCACTTACCTTTTTGCCACCTCCTCTTGCAGCGCCGTCCTCCTTCTGCGGCGTTTAACGGCGTAACATCACGTGATGATGCGTTTCCATGACAACGCGACACCGCGTGACGTCACTTTGTCATGTTAACGCGGCACCATGTGACGCCACGATGCTACAGAAGGAGGAGGGCGGAGCGAAGGAGAAGGTAAGAGACCATTACAGAGGCCCCACGCTCTCCCCCGGCATCAGTAGGGAAGAGAGCGGGGCGTCTGTATACGGGGGGGGGGGAGGGGTGGAGTTTTTTTTTTTACATTTTTCGCCCCATTATTTTGCCCCCCTAATGGGAGATCCGCCACTGGGTACATTGGGAAGGACACAAGACAAACACAGAATGACAGCTGAGAGGACATAGCAGGGCATGGTTCTTGGTTGTTATAACACAGGAGAACAAATTACAAAAAGGTGTTTTCCTTAAGTAAATGTCTTTTTTGTAAAAATATTTCGGTTGGTACAAAAGATCCCATTCTGTAGGAAGATAACACAGCGCTCGTATTTAACAAGAGTTCAAACGGATGAAACACACAGAGACCCGGAGAGAAAGACAGAGGCAAGAGGGCCAGAGAGAGAGAGAAGCAAACTCTATCCCTTCATAAATAATTCCTCTATTTCCTCTCTGGCCACGGGAGAGAAAAACGCACGGTTCTTATGTATGTAGCCCCCGTCTTATTTTGCCTCCAGAGACCCCCTCTGTAGCATGCCGAGCGATCGCGGGTGCCGCCGGAGGCAGCGACGGACCCGCCGGCACAACGCAAAGGTGGGGGCCGGAGCAGGGAGCGCTCCGAGTCCCCGGAGTCTCTGCGGCGTACCCGGCTAGCGGGGGCCGGCATGACAGGTTGCGCGAGCGTGCGCATTGGTCGCGCAGGCGCAGTAAGGGTAGCGCACGCGGTCCCAATGCTAAAGAGATCCTGAGTGGACTACAATTCCCAGCAGCCTCTGGGGATTGCCCTTTCACCCACATCACGTGCAGCCAGCCAGCAGCAAATAGGGTTTTGCAGCTTCTCCTGTGGAGGAAGGCTACAATGTTGCGGGGACCACGTTTGGCAGTTGGAGCTGGGAGCAGGAAGGGGGAGGAAGGGGGTAGGGAGCAAGTGGCTACCAGATAAGGTAGTTCCCCAGATCCCAGGCAGGCCCCAATCCCCACCAGGGTAGGGGGTAGGTACTGAGGGGTGGCCCATAGGTTAGGGACCCAGCCCTTAGGTGTGAGTGTGCAGTCTTGTCAGTGTCACGGCTGGTGCAGTGCGGTTGCTGCAGGTACCGTGTGAGTGCAGTGGGTTGCTGCAGGTTCAGTGTGTGTGCAGTGTAGCTGCAGGTACCAGGTTGGCTGCAGTGGGTTGCTGCAGGTACCGAATGAGTGCAGTGGGTGCTGCAGGTTCCGTGTGAGTGCAGTGGGTGCTGCAGGTTCCGTGTGAGTGCAGTGTGTTGCTGCAGGCACCGAGTGAGTGCAGTGGGTTGCTGCAGGTTCAGTGTGTGTGCAGTGTAGCTGCAGGTACCAGGTTGGCTGCAGTGGGTTGCTGCAGGTACCGAATGAGTGCAGTGGGTGCTGTAGGTTCAGTGTGTGTGCAGTGTAGCTGCAGGTACCAGGTTGGCTGCAGTGGGTTGCTGCAGGTACCGAATGAGTGCAGTGGGTGCTGCAGGTTCCGTGTGAGTGCAGTGTGTTGCTGCAGGCACCGAGTGAGTGCAGTGGGTTGCTGCAGGTTCAGTGTGAGTGCAGTGCGTTTTCTGCAGAGGTTAGGGAGTAGTAGTCAGAGGGGACCCGGGTGGTGAAGAGAGAGGTAGTGTGGGTGCAGGGGGTCAGTGACCCACCTGCATAGGACAGGCTACCCCGTAGGCCCCTAGGAGTGTTCCCTGAAGACACCAAAGGTTGCTGTGCTGCAGGGACGGCCTATAGTAGTATCGAGCATCACCTTACTGCGTACCAGCTAGGGACAAAGGGACAAGCGTGCGGAGCAGGTTTGCTGGCGAGTCGTCTGGGACCAGACAGCTGGACATTGAGACCCAGGAGACAGACCGCTGATTCATCTGACCCTTTGCGAAGAGGTACCGGTCACCGCTGTGACCGGCAGGTACTATAACATCAAGTGCACCAACACCGGTCAACAGGCGCTGATCCCGCCTTAGGCTAAACTCTTTAGCAACACTGAGCGAGTGGTTAAAGAACTGAGCCTATACCATCACATTAATATATATGGACACTGTTGGTTGGGTCACGAGGTGAGGGGACGGAGACGTTGCTCTTAATGAGAGTGGCCGAGCCACTAAGGTTACACGTTAAGGTTATACCGTTAGAGTATAAGTGTACATGTTGTGTTATTGCTACCGTGCATTATTATTAGTAAAACCAGTTACAATCATATGGTGTTGTATGTTTCTTGCCCAGGGGAATCTCACATCACGGGGATCCTGGGTAAGTGGAGGCGCTGCGCTAAGTAAGTGTATGACTGTTACCCCAGGCTCCCAGCTAGCGGAGGCTCAGATCTCCTAGAGGTGTTGTACAGGTGTTGTACAGTGACCAGTAGTTCCTTTGGGAGGGTTCAGAAAAAGGGCTACATGTAAATAAAAGGCAGATTTATTCAGGTGAATTGATTTGTATTAAATGGATAATCTATCAGAAGACAAAGGGTTAAATGTACAGTATCCTGCAGGTGTCTCCGGCGACATGCAATCTCTCGCACGCAATGCTCTGCAGGTCTGTCTCCGTGATGGGAATAAAAATGCAACGCTCTGCAGACCCCCGTAACAGGAGTGGCCAACTCCAGTCCTCAACGGCCGCCAACAGGTCAGGTTTTCAGGATATCCCTGCTTCAGCACAGGTGGCTCAATCAGTGGCTCGGTCATAATGACTGAGCCACTGATTGAGCCGCCTGCGCTGAAGCAGGGATATCCTGAAAACCTGTCCTGCTGGCGGCTCTTGAGGACTGGAGTTTGCAACCCCTGCGCTATAAGTGGTGTGCAGACTTTATTTTCCCAGGTGCAATGATCTGCAGAGAATCTCACTGTGGCAGGTTAATTATAATCAATGCTCTGCAAACTTACAGAGGAAGGTTAGAACGTGCAATGCTCTGCAGGCTGTTGGAGGGAAGGTAGTAAACGTGCGATGCTCTGCAAACCTGCAGCCACAGATACAGCAGATAAATCACACCTGATGTGCAGAGCTGAGATACTCTGCAGGCCTCTCTTGTGCAGTCGGTGTAGATTATAATGCATCGCTCTGCAGACTTACGCCAGGAGGGTGGGGTTCAGCCTGCTAAGGTTCTCAGTGCAGATATATATGAGGGGCACACACATGCCCCTCCAGCCAGGAAGGAATTCCTGGGGTCTTCTGTTAACACTGAATGGAACAAATCTTCTTTTTAAACATGTACAAAGCACAATCAATGATAAGAATTCAGCACTACTGACAAGGGTGCGAGCATTAACCGTGTCACTGCCAGAGAGCTACAACTGGGCACGTCCTGGGGAACCCCTCCTCTGCCAGAGAGGCCTGCAGGGCACTGCTTCATAGCCATGGAACACCACAGGGGCTAGGGTATCACTGACTCAGATATAGGAGGGGTGATGTGATGATAACCCAACTCCTGTAGGGTTTTGTTTCTGTCACAGCCCTATACAGCTGTCATGAGTCCCTCTGAGAGTGAGGAGGTGAGAGGGGGCTGCAAGTCCCCTTCAGGGAGACGTCAGACACACAGGGATGGGGTGAGGTGGCACTTTGTCACACCCTGCGGGGTCTTAGTTGTCCTCAATGAACTCGTTGCTGTCCTCTATGGGGACGCAGGTCTGAACAAGGGGTCTGTACGCAGATTTCTGGGCGTCCCAGGCTGTGCCTCTCCTCCCGAAACGTCCCACGGGACGGATCCCACGTCCAGTGTACCACGAGGGGTCAATGTCCGGGTCTGAGACAGAACACATGGGCATGGGGAAGAGGGGTTACTGTGACAGCGTGTACAGAAAGTGTAAAACAGTGGGCAATATGTGTTTTGTACACGTGTGTGTGTTAGCATGTATACATGTAAGTGTGTGTGTGTGTGTGTGTGTGTGTAATGTGTATGTGTGTAATGACATGTAAAGATGTGTGTGTATATATAATGTGTGTGTTCCTCTATTCATGAGTGTGCAGGTATGCGTGTATATTTGTATGTGTGTGTGTGTATATATATATATACTGTATATATAAATGTTGAGTGTGTGTATATATTTGTATATGAATAATGTTACATACATATTGTGCATGTATGTATTTATGCATGTATATGCTGGATGTGTATATATATAAAACTAGAAATGTGCCTTGATCAATTTGGCTTGCAGCAAGGGATTCTGTGAAATGACATGCAAATGAGCTCACGGTGGAGGTATTTTTGTCGCCTTTTTCACCCACCATAACTTAAAATGTGTATGGTAAACCTACCCAGCCTTGAAAATTGCAAGGCAAGTACAACCAAACTCACACTGATGAGACCAAGGACGGACCAGCTGTCTGTGAGTGGTTTGACTGGCTTTACATCTAATCCCATGCTGTGCTTAAAAGCTGTGTGAACAGCAGAGCATTTACTTATAAGGGTTCCGTGTAAAAATGGATTTTAGGCAAAAGGTGACACCTTACAGCAAAAGGCCATAGCTTAAGATGTGAATGTGCTCACAAGTTATATTCTTTATTATTGGCTATATGCTAACGGTGGAGGTTTTTTGTCGGCTTTTTCACCCACCATAACTTAAAATGTATATGATATATACATACATACATACACCTGTATATAATATCATAAGCCAACTGATAGCGGTGTGCGTTGTGGAGTAATAATAACAATTAATGTGTAACTTGTAAAAGACAACGGAAACTAGTTAACTGGTATAGTCAGTCGAGTTAACTATATATAAGCTTCTAATTTCTGACTGAGAAAAATAGTGGGAGACATGTAAGATGATAGTCCTTCTCCCAATGCCTATAGTAGTAGATTAAAATGTTATATATATATATATACATATATATACACTGTAAAGCAGAAAATAGCCGTGTTAGTCCAGTTGCGATAGTGCAGAATAAATGAGTTCTTCAGTATTAGGTGATACCTTTTTTATTGGACTAACAATTTATGTCATAGGACAAGCTTCCGAGAGTTATCCTCTCTTCTTCAGGTCAGCAATACTGATATACAAAGGATTCAATGGCTAAAACAGTGTAGAGAAACAAAAAAACAAAAACAATAGATATGTACTGTAGATAAGGTAGAGTGTTAAAAGTGTTTGAAGCCAGGGGACGGTGACAAGGGAAGGTGGGGAGGGGGAGGGATGCTGGGGGGGGGGGAGGGATGCTGGGGGGGGGGGGGGGAGGGAGAGAAAGTGTTGATAAGAATGGAGGCAAGCAGGATAATTACAAACAATTTTGATAGGGTGTGAGAAAACCCATGATCGCATTAAGTCCTTTGGTTTTGGTGTCAAAGAGTCTTATCATTCTGAGTTCAAATGTTTTCCGTTCTTGGGTGCGTTTAAACATTCCATTGAGGATTTTGATTTTTAAATCATTTATGGAATGATCTGGTTGTGAGAAGTGATGTCCCACAGGTGAGCAGTATATACATATATATATATATATATATACACACACACACACACACATATATAAATATATATGTATATCCTTAATACTAAATCCAGTAAACTAATCAATCAAATAAATGATAATTTTTTTAAAATACAAAAGGAAAAGATTATATTGTTATTATAATTTTGTTCATGCTTCTCTGGCGACAAGGGAAGGGAGAGGCGGATTTATTAAGACGGGATGAAATATCACCAGATCCGGGGAGAGAGGGAAACCACAACAAGGTTTTGCCTCCAGCCCAGCACCGAGATTCGAGCCCCGGGCAAAAATGTGCTTGGATTCCTTAGGTTCGGGTGTGTCCGATTCTACTAATCCAGACTCGCTCATCTCTATATATAACACACACATATATAAATATACACATATATACCCACGTGCGCTCTGACTTACCGCTCCTCCTCTGAGCTGCAGATGCCATTTTAGGGAACAAGCCTATAGAAGGGTAAGAGATTCCTGTTAGTAATCTGTCACTTCTGCAGGTACTCCATCTTCCGTCCTATGTCCTGACCCCTGTGTGACAGTGACAACCATGTCACACACCAACATATGTCTGCAATAGTCACTAATGGCACAAGAAACCCTTTCACTGGTGCAGATACTGTGTGGGTGTAACGGGCACTACTTGTCTTTGTTCTGAAGTTTATTTGGGTTTACCTGCCGGAGGGCATTGCTACAAGGAAGGGGGTAGGTGTGGAGGTAGTGAGGGTTGTTGATGGGGTTAGGCCTCCTAGGGGTAGGAGTTTAGGCCCCCTGAGGGTAAGGCGTGTTAACCCCTTCTATGCCTTAGCAGTTAGTAAGGCATTACTGCCCCACACCTCTGGACTACCCTTCCCCTCAATATCCGACAAGAACCCTCTCTATCCACCTTTAAGAGCCATCTTAAAACCCACCTCCTTAACGACGCATAATGAGTAGCTCCGTGGCTGATACTTTACACTTCATACATCGACCTTGGCCCCTTGCAGACGCACTTACCAGAACACCTTCCTTTCTACTGTCCCTATACGTTCCTCCTTATACCAATTAGATTGCAAGCTCTTAGGGGCAGGGACTCCTTTTCCTAAGTGTCACTTTTATGCCTGAAGCGCTTATTCCCATTATGTGTTATTTGTATTATTTGTTATTTATATGATTATCACGTGTATTACTGCTGTGAAGCGCTATGTACATGACTGGCGCTATACAAATAAAGACATACATACACAGATACATACATACATACATACATACATACATACATACATACATACATATACACATACATACATACATACACACATACATACATATACACATACATACATACATACATACACACATACATATACACATACATATATACATACATACACACATACATACATATACACATACATACATACACACATACACACACACATACATACATACATACATACACACACACATACATACATACATACACACATACACATACATACACACATACATACATACACACACACATACACACATACATACACACACACATACATACATACATACACACACACACATACATACATACATACATACATGCCAATGAGGCAGCTTCCCGGTTAACGATCTTTCCTAACACAGAAAACTCTCGCCTATATTTGTCTCAAACTCCAGCTAAGAGGATGCAGCATCCAAAGAAACGGTTTTATATGTGGACACATCACCCCCAGGGCTGGAAATTGACCGTTCTTTTCTCTATTCTGTAAATACTTCTAGGGCCGCGCTTATAGTGCCGGCGACGCGACGTCGCGGCAAAACAAATATATTGCCGCCGTCGCGTGCGCTTATAGTAGAAGCGGCGCGACGGATCATTCGCGTTCAGCTCGAAGTCAAGTCAATTTGCTTTTTCCAGCGACCGCAGCGTGACGTCGCCAGCACTATAAGCGCAGCCTAATGATTCATATAAACACCTCCGAATCGCCTGCTCACTGAGTTTAAGCTAAACTGGCCCGTTATGTTAGGGTGTAAATACAATCTAAATGATGTGTTTGCAGTGCATTTCTTTTTTTTAAAGATAAATGCCCCCAATTTTGAGCCCCCCTTAAAGTTCTGCGACAGGGACAGGTGAAGAAATGAAGCAGGTTGGATGCACAGAGGATTTTCCTAGAATAATAAAAAAAATATGCCTTGGCATTTTCACCCATTTACTGCCAGAAGGTTTAACCCCTCAGCAGCCAACACGGTTACATGGGACATTCCCAAGCCTGGTATTACCCGCTGCCAGCGGCTGCAACACACGCCTGCAATGTAATGAGATTATCACAGGAGCAACATGTGGATTCCATAAATAGATGCTAAATTACAGTACTGATAAAAGTCCAAAGGGAGCACAATGCTGGCAGTGTAGGCAAGGGATTCGATCAGATATAACTATATTTATTCATTACTCGGGTACTGTTTTTTTGGTTTTGTTACTTTAGCTTCATTCTGCCAGCACTGAAAAGCTCCGTAACAGTCCTGCTCTGGTTCTAAAGTGTTGTGGGTCATTTTACATGGATGTGAAGCTACACAGGAGTTAGGTCATGACCAGACCTTCCTTAATCCCCTTTTGGGGTTACTGATAACCCCACAACTCACTGCAGGAGATAGGGTATCATGGGTCCCTCTCTAAAGATGAGCACAGCTGTTTGTTACTCACTTCTAATATCCAGGGAGGAGGAGTGCAGCGCCCGGGTCTGTGTCTCGGGCAGTGCCAGGCAGAGCAGCAGCAGGCAGGTGATGAAGGCACACTCCAGTTTCATTCTAGTCCTCTGGTACCCACTGTCTGCAGGTGAAACGCAGCTGGGCACCGGGCAGCCTGCAAGGGGAAGAGGATTTGAGCTGGCACTGACATCCCTCTAGTGCTCTGCAGGTGGCAGAGAGTCTGAGCTGGCACTGACACCCATAGAGTGCTCTGCAGGTGGCAGAGAGTCTGAGCTGGCACTGACACCCCTCTAGTGCTCTGCAGATGGCAGAGGGTCTGAGCTGGCACTGACACCCATAGAGTGCTCTGCAGATGGCAGAGAGTCTGAGCTGGCACTGACACACCTCTAGTGCTCTGCAGGTGGCAGAGGGTCTGAGCTGGCACTGACACCCAACTAGTGCTTTGCAGATGGTAGTGGGTCTGAGATGGCACTGGCACCCCTCTAGTGCTCTGCAGATAGTAGAGAGTCTGAGCTGGCACTGACACCCCTCTAGTGCTCTGCAGGTGGCAGAGAGTCTGAGCTGGCACTGACACCCAACTAGTGCTCTGCAGGTGGCAGAGAGTCTGAGCTGGCACTGACACCCCTCTAGTGCTCTGCAGATGGCAGAGGGTCTGAGATGGCACTGTCACCCATCTAGTACTCTGCAGATACTAGAGAGTCTAAGCTGGCACTGACACCCATAGAGTGCTCTGCAGAGGGTCTGAGCTGGCACTGACACCCCTCTAGTACTTTGCAGATGGCAGAGGGTCTGAGCTACCAGTGACTCCCCTCCAATGCAATGCAGAGGGCAGAGGGCCTGAGCTACCAGTGACTCCCCTCCAATGCAATGCAGAGGGCAGAGGGCCTGAGCTACCAGTGACTCCCCTCCAATGCAATGCAGAGGGCCTGAGCTGGCACTGACAGCCCTCTAGTGTTCATCGTCTTTGCTTTGCACAACACAGACATACATTGCTGGCCCCAAAGGGGTTAGTAATGGGAGCAGTGAAAATATAGTGTTACTGTGCTAGAATAGATGGGACCTTATTGTAATAATGAATTCTTGCACAGCACTTGAAATGTGCCCAGCACTGTGCATGGCACAATACCACTAAAGTAATATAGGTTTGCTCTACTCTGAGCCAAGGTGAGAAACTTGTCTTCCTGTGTCAGGGGCCAGGTTACCGTATGATCAGAGGAGCAGATAAACACAAACACAGGTCCCCTCTGCCTCATTTACTATATCGCTCAGTGATAGAATGCCAATGGGATGGGCAAAGTACCTTGATACACTTAGCCAGGTTGCAAATGAACTAGCTGTGCTCCCCGATACATAGATCCCTATGTCTATCTATAATATGATTGTGTCACAAGGCAAGACTACATTGCATCATTACCAACAGTCAGAGACACCGGGAGAGTTCACAGACGTTTATCATGAACATATTCCACATCAGCTGCTTCTAACAGAGTCAAGACAGAGGTATCTGTATAAAATCGGGATATGATTTAACTTCTCTCTGTGTCATGCTGCGGTGAATCAACCCAATAGTCTGTCTCAGCTCCTCTTCTGCTGAAATCCTGCTCCTGGATTTCTATTAAGTCCCCTATTACTTACAAAATTCTCCCCTCTTTTAAAGCTTTACACTCTTCTGCCCCTCCTTACATCTCATCCCTAATTTCTCGCTATACCCCTGCCCGACTCTCGTTTTCTGTTCAAAGATGTCTTTTTGTATCTAAAGCCCTCTCCCGCCTAAAACCCTTCTCACTGACTGCCCCACACATCTGGAATGCCCTTCCCCTCAATACCCGACTGGCCCCCTCTCTATCCACCTTTAAGGCTCATCTTAAAACACACCTCTTTAATGTAGCATTTAGGTAGCTCCGTTGGCTGATACGACACTGTACATCTCATATGCATTTACCATGACCCCTTGCATTCTCACCATAACACCCGTCTACTGCCTAAGTTCTCCCTACTAACCACTTAGATTGTAAGCTCTTCAGGGCAGGGACACCTTAATGTTACTATCATGTCTGAAGCGTTTATTCCCATTGTGTGTTATATTATTATGTCCCGTGTATTACTGGTGTAAAGCGCTATGTACATTAATGGCGCTATACAAATAAAGATATACATACATACCTACATACCTACATAGGTACATATATACAGTACATACAGTACATACATACAATACATACATACATACATACATACATACATACATACATACATACATACATACATAGAATGGTCTCCAGGTTCCCTTTTCCTATGCCACTCAATGAAATCTATCTCCAATTTGTCTGTCACTCACCCCTGCATAGCAAGGCTGTCCCTGAAAGTATCTTTCACAAGTACTAAGTGCTCACTGTGCATCAGACAGTCATTCACTCATGTACAATATGCTCCATACTATAGCACTAAATACTCACTGTGCATCAGACAATCATTCATGCACGCACACTCAATACTATAGTATTAGATCTGTGCATCAGACAATCATTCACCCACACACGCTCAATACTATAGTATTAGATCTGTGCATCAGACAATCATTCACCCACACACGCTCAATACTATAGTATTAGATGCTCTCTGTGCATCAGACAATCATTCACCCACGCACGCTCAATACTATAGTATTAGATACTCTCTGTGCATCAGAAAATCATTCACTCACACACGCTCAATACTATAGTATTAGATACTCTCTGTGCATCAGACAATCATTCACCCACACGCTCAATACTATAGTATTAGATACTCTCTGTGCATCAGAAAATCATTCACTCACACACGCTCAATACTATAGTATTAGATACTCTCTGTGCATCAGACAATCATTCACCCACATGCTCAATACTATAGTATTAGATACTCTCTGTGCATCAGACAATCATTCACCCACACATGCTCAATACTATAGTATTAGATACTCTGTGCATCAGATAATCATTCATCCACACATACTCAATACTATAGTATTAGATACTCTCTCTGCATCAGACAATCAATCACCCACACACGGTCAATACTATAGTATTAGACTCTCTGTGCATCAGACAATCATTCACCCACACGCTCAATACTATAGTATTAGATACTCTCTGTGCATCAGACATTCATTCACCCACACACGCTCAATACTATAGTATTAGATACTCTCTGTGCATCAGACAATCATTCACCCACACACGCTCCATACTATAGTATTAGATACTCTCTGTGCATCAGACAATCATTCACCCACACGCTCAATACTATAGTATTAGATACTCTCTGTGCATCAGACAATTATTCACCCACACACTCAATACTATAGTATTAGATACTCTCTGTGCATCAGACATTCATTCACCCACACACGCTCAATACTATAGTATTAGATACTCTCTGTGCATCAGACATTCATTCACCCACACACGCTCAATACTATAGTATTAGATACTCGCTGTGCATCAGACAGTCATTCACTCATGTACAATATGCTCCATACTATAGCACTAAATACTCACTGTGCATCAGACAATCATTCATGCACGCACACTCAATACTATAGTATTAGATACTCTCTGTGCATCAGACAATCATTCACCCACACGCTCAATACTATAGTATTTGATACTCTCTGTGCATCAAACATTAATTCACCCACACACGCTCAATACTATAGTATTAGATACTCTCTGTGCATCAGACAATTATCCACCCACACACGCTCAATACTATAGTATTAGATACTCTCTGTGCATCAGAAAATCATTCACCCACACGCTCAATACTATAGTATTAGATACTCACTGTACATCAGATAATCATTCACCCACACGCTCAAGCATCAGACAATCATTCACCCACGCACGCTCAATACTATAGTATTAGATACTCTCTGTGCATCAGACAATCATTCACCCACGCACGCTTAATACTATAGTATTAGAAACTCTCTGTGCATCAGACAATCATTCACCCACACACGCTCAATACTATAGTATTAGATACTCTCTGTGCATCAGACTATCATTAACCCACACGCTCAATACTATAGCATTAGATGCTCTCTGTGCATCAGACAATCATTCACCCACACACGCTCAATACTATAGTATTAGATACTTTCTGTGCTTCAGATAATCATTCACCCACACAAGCTCAATACTATAGTATTAGATACTCTCTGTGCATCAGACAATCATTCACCCACACACGCTCAATACTATAGTATTAGATACTCTCTGTGCATCAGACAATCATTCACCCACACACGCTCAATACTATAGTATTAGATACTCTCTGTGCATCAGACATTCATTCGCCTACACGCTCAATACTATAGTATTAGATACTCTCTGTGCTTCAGATAATCATTCACCCACACACGCTCAATACTATAGTATTAGATACTCTCTGTGCATCAGATATTCATTCACCTACACGCTCAATACTATATTATTAGATACTCTCTGTGCATCAGACAATCATTCACCCACACATGCTCAATACTATAGTATTAGATACTCTGTGCATCAGACAATCATTCACTCACACATGCTCAATACTATAGTATTAGATACTCTCTGTGCATCAGACAATCATTCACCCACACGCTCAATACTATAGTATTAGATACTCACTGTGCATTAGACAATCATTCACCCACACGCTCAATACTATAGTATTAGATACTCTCTGTGCATCAGATATCATTCACTCACACACGCTCAATACTATAGTATTAGATACTGACTGTGCATCAGAAATTCATGCACCCACACATGCTCAATACTATAGTATTAGATACTCTGTGCATCAGATAATCCTTCATCCACACATACTCAATACTATAGTATTAGATACTCTCTGTGCATCAGACAATCAATCACCTACACATGCTCAATACTATAGTATTAGATACTCTCTGTAAATCAGACAATCATTCACCCACATGCTCAATACTATAGTATTAGATACTCTCTGTGCATCAGACAATCATTCACCCACGCACGCTCAATATTATAGTATTAGATACTCTCTGTGCATCAGACAATGATTCACCCACACACGCTCAATACTATAGTATTAGATACTCTCTGTGCATCCGACAATCATTCACCCAGACGCGCTCAATACTATAGTATTAGATACTCTCTGTGCATCAGACAATCATTCACCCACACACGCTCAATACTATAGTATTAGATACTCTCTGTGCATCAGATAATCATTCACCCACACACGCTCAATACTATAGTATTAGATACTCTCTGTGCATCAGATAATCATTCACCCACACACGCTCAATACTATAGTATTAGATACTCCCTGTGCATCAGACATTCATTCACCCGCACGCGCTCAATACTATAGTATTAGATACTCTCTGTACATCAGACAATCATTCACCCACGCACGCTCAATACTATAGTATTAGATGCTCTCTGTGCAACATATAATCGTTCACCCATGCACGCTCAATACTATAGTATTAGATACTCTCTGTGCATCAGACAATCATTCACCCACACACGCTCAATACTATAGTATTAGATACTGACTGTGCATCAGATAATCATTCATCCATATGCTCAATACTATAGTATTAGATACTCTCTGTGCATCAGACAATCATTCACCCATGCATGCTCAATACTATAGTATTAGATACTCTCTATGCATCAGACATTCATTCACCCACGCACGCTCAATACTATAGTATTAGATGCTCTCTGTGCATCAGACAATCATTCACCCACGCACGCTCAATACTATTTTATTAGATACACTCTGTGCATCAGACAATCATTCACCCACACGCTCAATACTATAGTATTAGATACTCTCTGTGCATCAGACAATCATTCACCCACGCACGCTCAATACTATAGTATTAGATACTCTCTGTACATCAGACATTAATTCACCTACACATCCTCAATACTATAGTATTAGATACTCGCTGTGCATCAGACAATCATTCACCCACGCACGCTCAATACTATAGTATTAGATACTCTCTGTGCATCAGACAATCATTCACCCACATGCTCAATACTATAGTATTAGATACTCTCTGTGCATCAGACAATCACTCACCCACACACGCTCAATACTATAGTATTAGATACTCTGTGCATCAGACAATCATTCATCCACATGTTCAATACTATAGTATTAGATACTCTCTGTGCATCAGGCATTAATTCATCTACACATCCTCAATACTATAGTATTAGATACTCTCTGTGCATCAGACAATCATTCACCCATGCACGCTCAATACTATAGTATTAGATACTCTCTGTGCATCAGACAATCACTCACCCACACACGTTCAATACTATAGTATTAGATACTGACTGTGCATCAGAAATTCATTCACCCACACATGCTCAATACTATAGTATTAGATACTCTCTGTGCATCAGATAATCCTTCATCCACACATACTCAATACTATAGTATTAGATACTCTCTGTGCATCAGACAATCAATCACCCACACACGCCCAATACTATAGTATTAGATACTCTCTGTGCATCAGATAATCATTCACCCACACGCTCAATACTATAGTATTAGATACTCTCTGTGCATCAGACATTCATTCACCCACACACGCTCAATACTATAGTATTAGATACTCTCTGTGCATCAAACAATCATTCACCCACACACGCTCAATACTATTGTATTAGATACTCTCTGTGCATCAGATAATCATTCACCCACACACGCTCAATACTATAGTATTAGATACTCTCTGTGCATCAGACAATCATTCACCCACACGCTCAATACTATAGTATTAGATACTCTCTGTACATCAGACATTCATTCACCCACACACGCTCAATACTATAGTATTAGATACTCTCTGTACATCAGACAATCATTCACCCACGCACGCTCAATACTATAGTATTAGATGCTCTCTGTGCAACATATAATCGTTCACCCATGCACGCTCAATACTATAGTATTAGATACTCTCTGTGCATCAGATAATCATTCACCCACACATGCTCAATACTATAGTATTAGATACTCTCTGTGCATCAGACAATCATTCACCCACACACGCTCAATACTATAGTATTAGATACTCTCTGTGCATCAGACAATCATTCACCCACACGCTCAATACTATAGTATTAGATACTCTCTGTGCATCAGACAATCACTCACCCACACACGCTCAATACTATAGGAATAGATACTCTCTGTGCATCAGACATTCATTCACCTACACATGCTCAATACTATAGTATTAGATACTCTGTGCATCAGACAATCATTCACTCACACATGCTCAATACTATAGTATTAGATACTCTCTGTGCATCAGACAATCATTCACCCACACGCTCAATACTATAGTATTAGATACTCACTGTGCATTAGACAATCATTCACCCACACGCTCAATACTATAGTATTAGATACTCTCTGTGCATCAGATAATCATTCACTCACACACGCTCAATACTATAGTATTAGATACTGACTGTGCATCAGAAATTCATGCACCCACACATGCTCAATACTATAGTATTAGATACCTGTGCATCAGATAATCCTTCATCCACACATACTCAATACTATAGTATTAGATACTCTCTGTGCATCAGACAATCAATCACCTACACATGCTCAATACTATAGTATTAGATACTCTCTGTAAATCAGACAATCATTCACCCACATGCTCAATACTATAGTATTAGATACTCTCTGTGCATCAGACAATCATTCACCCACGCACGCTCAATATTATAGTATTAGATACTCTCTGTGCATCAGACAATGATTCACCCACACACGCTCAATACTATAGTATTAGATACTCTCTGTGCATCCGACAATCATTCACCCAGACGCGCTCAATACTATAGTATTAGATACTCTCTGTGCATCAGACAATCATTCACCCACACACGCTCAATACTATAGTATTAGATACTCTCTGTGCATCAGATAATCATTCACCCACATACGCTCAATACTATAGTATTAGATACTCTCTGTGCATCAGATAATCATTCACCCACACACGCTCAATACTATAGTATTAGATACTCCCTGTGCATCAGACATTCATTCACCCGCACGCGCTCAATACTATAGTATTAGATACTCTCTGTACATCAGACAATCATTCACCCACGCACGCTCAATACTATAGTATTAGATGCTCTCTGTGCAACATATAATCGTTCACCCATGCACGCTCAATACTATAGTATTAGATACTCTCTGTGCATCAGACAATCATTCACCCACACACGCTCAATACTATAGTATTAGATACTGACTGTGCATCAGATAATCATTCATCCATATGCTCAATACTATAGTATTAGATACTCTCTGTGCATCAGACAATCATTCACCCATGCATGCTCAATACTATAGTATTAGATACTCTCTGTGCATCAGACATTCATTCACCCACGCACGCTCAATACTATAGTATTAGATGCTCTCTGTGCATCAGACAATCATTCACCCACGCACGCTCAATACTATTTTATTAGATACACTCTGTGCATCAGACAATCATTCACCCACACGCTCAATACTATAGTATTAGATACTCTCTGTGCATCAGACAATCATTCACCCACGCACGCTCAATACTATAGTATTAGATACTCTCTGTACATCAGACATTAATTCACCTACACATCCTCAATACTATAGTATTCGATACTCGCTGTGCATCAGACAATCATTCACCCACGCACGCTCAATACTATAGTATTAGATACTCTCTGTGCATCAGACAATCATTCACCCACATGCTCAATACTATAGTATTAGATACTCTCTGTGCATCAGACAATCACTCACCCACACACGCTCAATACTATAGTATTAGATACTCTGTGCATCAGACAATCATTCATCCACATGTTCAATACTATAGTATTAGATACTCTCTGTGCATCAGACATTAATTCATCTACACATCCTCAATACTATAGTATTAGATACTCTCTGTGCATCAGACAATCATTCACCCATGCACGCTCAATACTATAGTATTAGATACTCTCTGTGCATCAGACAATCACTCACCCACACACGTACAATACTATAGTATTAGATACTGACTGTGCATCAGAAATTCATTCACCCACACATGCTCAATACTATAGTATTAGATACTCTCTGTGCATCAGATAATCCTTCATCCACACATACTCAATACTATAGTATTAGATACTCTCTGTGCATCAGACAATCAATCACCCACACACGCCCAATACTATAGTATTAGATACTCTCTGTGCATCAGATAATCATTCACCCACACGCTCAATACTATAGTATTAGATACTCTCTGTGCATCAGACATTCATTCACCCACACACGCTCAATACTATAGTATTAGATACTCTCTGTGCATCAAACAATCATTCACCCACACACGCTCAATACTATTGTATTAGATACTCTCTGTGCATCAGATAATCATTCACCCACACACGCTCAATACTATAGTATTAGATACTCTCTGTGCATCAGACAATCATTCACCCACACGCTCAATACTATAGTATTAGATACTCTCTGTACATCAGACATTCATTCACCCACACACGCTCAATACTATAGTATTAGATACTCTCTGTACATCAGACAATCATTCACCCACGCACGCTCAATACTATAGTATTAGATGCTCTCTGTGCAACATATAATCGTTCACCCATGCACGCTCAATACTATAGTATTAGATACTCTCTGTGCATCAGATAATCATTCACCCACACATGCTCAATACTATAGTATTAGATACTCTCTGTGCATCAGACAATCATTCACCCACACACGCTCAATACTATAGTATTAGATACTCTCTGTGCATCAGACAATCATTCACCCACACGCTCAATACTATAGTATTAGATACTCTCTGTGCATCAGACAATCACTCACCCACACACGCTCAATACTATAGGAATAGATACTCTCTGTGCATCAGACATTCATTCACCTACACATGCTCAATACTATAGTATTAGATACTCTCTGTGCATCAGACAATCATTCACCCACATGCTCAATACTATAGAATTAGATACTCTCTGTGCATCAGACAATCATTCACCCACACATGCTCAATACTATAGTATTAGATACTCTCTATGCATCAGACAATCATTCACCCACATGCTAAATACTATAGTATTAGATACTCTCTGTGCATCAGACATTCATTCACCCACACGCGCTCAATACTATAGTATTAGATACTCTCTGTGCATCAGACAATCATTCACCCACACATGCTCAATACTATAGTATTAGATACTCTGTGCATCAGACAATCATTCACCCATACACGCTCAATACTATAGTATTAGATACTCTCTGTGCATCAGACATTAATTCACCTACACATCCTCAATACTATAGTATTAGATACTCGCTGTGCATCAGACAATCATTCACCCACGCACGCTCAATACTATAGTATTAGATACTCTCTGTGCATCAGACAATCATTCACCCACATGCTCAATACTATAGTATTAGATACTCTCTGTGCATCAGACAATCACTCACCCACACACGCTCAATACTATAGTATTAGATACTCTGTGCATCAGACAATCATTCATCCACATGTTCAATACTATAGTATTAGATACTCTCTGTGCATCAGACATTAATTCATCTACACATCCTCAATACTATAGTATTAGATACTCTCTGTGCATCAGACAATCATTCACCCATGCACGCTCAATACTATAGTATTAGATACTCTCTGTGCATCAGACAATCACTCACCCACACACGTTCAATACTATAGTATTAGATACTGACTGTGCATCAGAAATTCATTCACCCACACATGCTCAATACTATAGTATTAGATACTCTCTGTGCATCAGATAATCCTTCATCCACACATACTCAATACTATAGTATTAGATACTCTCTGTGCATCAGACAATCAATCACCCACACACGCCCAATACTATAGTATTAGATACTCTCTGTGCATCAGATAATCATTCACCCACACGCTCAATACTATAGTATTAGATACTCTCTGTGCATCAGACATTCATTCACCCACACACGCTCAATACTATAGTATTAGATACTCTCTGTGCATCAAACAATCATTCACCCACACACGCTCAATACTATTGTATTAGATACTCTCTGTGCATCAGATAATCATTCACCCACACACGCTCAATACTATAGTATTAGATACTCTCTGTGCATCAGACAATCATTCACCCACACGCTCAATACTATAGTATTAGATACTCTCTGTACATCAGACATTCATTCACCCACACACGCTCAATACTATAGTATTAGATACTCTCTGTACATCAGACAATCATTCACCCACGCACGCTCAATACTATAGTATTAGATGCTCTCTGTGCAACATATAATCGTTCACCCATGCACGCTCAATACTATAGTATTAGATACTCTCTGTGCATCAGATAATCATTCACCCACACATGCTCAATACTATAGTATTAGATACTCTCTGTGCATCAGACAATCATTCACCCACACACGCTCAATACTATAGTATTAGATACTCTCTGTGCATCAAACAATCATTCACCCACACACGCTCAATACTATTGTATTAGATACTCTCTGTGCATCAGATAATCATTCACCCACACACGCTCAATACTATAGTATTAGATACTCTCTGTGCATCAGACAATCATTCACCCACACGCTCAATACTATAGTATTAGATACTCTCTGTACATCAGACATTCATTCACCCACACACGCTCAATACTATAGTATTAGATACTCTCTGTACATCAGACAATCATTCACCCACGCACGCTCAATACTATAGTATTAGATGCTCTCTGTGCAACATATAATCGTTCACCCATGCACGCTCAATACTATAGTATTAGATACTCTCTGTGCATCAGACAATCATTCATCCACATGTTCAATACTATAGTATTAGATACTCTCTGTGCATCAGACATTAATTCATCTACACATCCTCAATACTATAGTATTAGATACTCTCTGTGCATCAGACAATCATTCACCCATGCACGCTCAATACTATAGTATTAGATACTCTCTGTGCATCAGACAATCACTCACCCACACACGTTCAATACTATAGTATTAGATACTGACTGTGCATCAGAAATTCATTCACCCACACATGCTCAATACTATAGTATTAGATACTCTCTGTGCATCAGATAATCCTTCATCCACACATACTCAATACTATAGTATTAGATACTCTCTGTGCATCAGACAATCAATCACCCACACACGCCCAATACTATAGTATTAGATACTCTCTGTGCATCAGATAATCATTCACCCACACGCTCAATACTATAGTATTAGATACTCTCTGTGCATCAGACATTCATTCACCCACACACGCTCAATACTATAGTATTAGATACTCTCTGTGCATCAAACAATCATTCACCCACACACGCTCAATACTATTGTATTAGATACTCTCTGTGCATCAGATAATCATTCACCCACACACGCTCAATACTATAGTATTAGATACTCTCTGTGCATCAGACAATCATTCACCCACACGCTCAATACTATAGTATTAGATACTCTCTGTACATCAGACATTCATTCACCCACACACGCTCAATACTATAGTATTAGATACTCTCTGTACATCAGACAATCATTCACCCACGCACGCTCAATACTATAGTATTAGATGCTCTCTGTGCAACATATAATCGTTCACCCATGCACGCTCAATACTATAGTATTAGATACTCTCTGTGCATCAGATAATCATTCACCCACACATGCTCAATACTATAGTATTAGATACTCTCTGTGCATCAGACAATCATTCACCCACACACGCTCAATACTATAGTATTAGATACTCTCTGTGCATCAGACAATCATTCACCCACACGCTCAATACTATAGTATTAGATACTCTCTGTGCATCAGACAATCACTCACCCACACACGCTCAATACTATAGGAATAGATACTCTCTGTGCATCAGACATTCATTCACCTACACATGCTCAATACTATAGTATTAGATACTCTCTGTGCATCAGACAATCATTCACCCACATGCTCAATACTATAGAATTAGATACTCTCTGTGCATCAGACAATCATTCACCCACACATGCTCAATACTATAGTATTAGATACTCTCTGTGCATCAGACAATCATTCACCCACATGCTAAATACTATAGTATTAGATACTCTCTGTGCATCAGACATTCATTCACCCATGCACGCTCAATACTATAGTATTAGATACTCTCTGTGCATCAGACAATCACTCACCCACACACGTTCAATACTATAGTATTAGATACTGACTGTGCATCAGAAATTCATTCACCCACACATGCTCAATACTATAGTATTAGATACTCTCTGTGCATCAGATAATCCTTCATCCACACATACTCAATACTATAGTATTAGATACTCTCTGTGCATCAGACAATCAATCACCCACACACGCCCAATACTATAGTATTAGATACTCTCTGTGCATCAGATAATCATTCACCCACACGCTCAATACTATAGTATTAGATACTCTCTGTGCATCAGACATTCATTCACCCACACACGCTCAATACTATAGTATTAGATACTCTCTGTGCATCAAACAATCATTCACCCACACACGCTCAATACTATTGTATTAGATACTCTCTGTGCATCAGATAATCATTCACCCACACACGCTCAATACTATAGTATTAGATACTCTCTGTGCATCAGACAATCATTCACCCACACGCTCAATACTATAGTATTAGATACTCTCTGTACATCAGACATTCATTCACCCACACACGCTCAATACTATAGTATTAGATACTCTCTGTACATCAGACAATCATTCACCCACGCACGCTCAATACTATAGTATTAGATGCTCTCTGTGCAACATATAATCGTTCACCCATGCACGCTCAATACTATAGTATTAGATACTCTCTGTGCATCAGATAATCATTCACCCACACATGCTCAATACTATAGTATTAGATACTCTCTGTGCATCAGACAATCATTCACCCACACACGCTCAATACTATAGTATTAGATACTCTCTGTGCATCAGACAATCATTCACCCACACGCTCAATACTATAGTATTAGATACTCTCTGTGCATCAGACAATCACTCACCCACACACGCTCAATACTATAGGAATAGATACTCTCTGTGCATCAGACATTCATTCACCTACACATGCTCAATACTATAGTATTAGATACTCTCTGTGCATCAGACAATCATTCACCCACATGCTCAATACTATAGAATTAGATACTCTCTGTGCATCAGACAATCATTCACCCACACATGCTCAATACTATAGTATTAGATACTCTCTGTGCATCAGACAATCATTCACCCACATGCTAAATACTATAGTATTAGATACTCTCTGTGCATCAGACATTCATTCACCCACACGCGCTCAATACTATAGTATTAGATACTCTCTGTGCATCAGACAATCATTCACCCACACATGCTCAATACTATAGTATTAGATACTCTGTGCATCAGACAATCATTCACCCATACACGCTCAATACTATAGTATTAGATACTCTCTGTGCATCAGACATTAATTCACCTACACATCCTCAATACTATAGTATTAGATACTCTCTGTGCATCAGACAATCATTCCCCCACGCACGCTCAATACTATAGTATTAGATGCTCTCTGTGCATCAGACAATCATTCACCCACGCACGCTCAATACTATAGTATTAGATGCTCTCTGTGCATCAGACAATCACTCACCCATGCACGCTCAGTACTCGCTGTGTCTCGTCAGGAGTTCCCCTCTTGAGGGTGTCGCTCTCCCCGGCAGTCCTTCCCGACCTGAGGCTGCGCCCCCCACGCTGCCTGGTTTTATTTGGTGCCTGGGGGGCTGACGTCACACATAGCCCCTATCTCAGCTCTCACATCCTCCCCTCACCTGCCTGGCCTCTAAATCCATTATGATAATTTCTTTTTAACCAACTTAAGAAATGGCTTTTAATGACTCACGTGTGGCACTCTTATCTCTCCCCATTACATTTCCCTTCTGAATGCAGAAGAAAGACAGATCTTTCCTCCAGTCCGCTAGTATTAACCAGCCGGGAACATGCACATCACAGCTCCCAAACGTATCTATTTTGACCAGTTTTCTCTGAAATTATATCCTGTTGTATCGACCCCTAAACAACATTTACACATAAAGCCCCAAATGTGCAGGTAAATAAATAACATCTAGGTGATGTCAGATGTAAAGGGTAGGAAGGGAGAGCGAGGGATGAGATTTTCCTATTGTGAGCGGATAAAGAGCAAGACACATTGCTAACCAGCGTTCAGCTGCAAAACAGGGCTGAAAATACTGGTGCTCATGAAGGTTCGACACAAAGTACTGTAAATCAAGATGCATGCAATGAACCCTACGGCTATTAGGAAATAAGGAAGAAAACTAATGATTAATTGTGAGAAGTTACAACGCCAAATGGCCACACGTGCCATCCGCTGCAGAGGATTTTGGAGCATGGAGTGTGAGTTTTGGTTAATTGTTCCATTTCTTAGAACACCATGCACCATTTGTTAGAATTTTGTTTCTGCAGATTGTTTTACCATCTTCAAATTGGCGATGTTTGATGCAGATTGAAGGGGGGAAAGTGATGCTCAGAAACACAGAATACGATTCATGTGATTATAATCTGAGGGCTGTGCAACTCCTCCCAAATTCCTTCTACTGACGCTGCCTAAATCACAAACTCATGCACATGGGACAAAAATTGGAGCATAAAGGTTGACTTTATTTGTATTCATTTTGTGCCAGAATTGCCTCAGTGCAGTAGTTTCCCATGTGTTAATAAAAAGTAATGTGTCTTATTCACAGAGCGGGGGCATCCAATACTTGTGCAATGTTGCTATTCCTGGATGCCTTCAACAGGCATGACTGGAGGTCTCTATTCCAGGTGTTAAGGGCTTTCAGTCTGTCAGATAACTTTGTGACGGCCCCTAGGGCTCTATATCTTTGCCTATAGCAAAGGTCTAGTGTTCAGGACTATTCTCTGGGACAATTTCCATAGCAAATGGCACCAGGCAAGGCTGCCCCGTTTCCCTTTCTCTTTGTGCTCTCCTTTGAACCTGTAGCGGCCCTTATTAGGGCTAACCCAGATATAACTGGCATCCGGGCGGGAAGTAAGGAATATAAATGATCCCCCTTTGCCGATGACGTTCTCCTCTGTCGAGGCCTCTCACGTCACTACCTAATCTGTTCCAGCGGCTCGATCGGTTTGGCAGACTGTCGGGATTGAAGTTTAACCACTCTAATATCGATAGCGCTTAATCTAAATTTGCCAAAAGAAACGGAGAAACTACTATCTATAAACTTTGATTTTATATGGAAGTCGCCCTCTATCTGGGGTTTAATATTTCTGATTCATTTGAGACGCGTTATAAACTTAACTACCCTCAGTTGATTAAAAGCCTTAAAAAAGATCTTGAATGCTAGGCCAAGTATAATATAGCCTGGATAGGAAAGATTATGTGACCCTCTTTGCCCGACAATAAAGGAGTTTACATCGAATTGACTGTGTACATGGCAGGGCTCAGTCTCTCATACCTGGTAAGGGTGCTGGGTCTGTGCAGGTTGGACGTCGATATGCAGATAGAATAAGGATTGGCGCCGATTCACTTTTATAGTACAGAAAGAGCTTTATTCAACATCCGTTTATAACGCTCGCAACACAACGACATACTTCCCTTTAGACATATAAACTAGTGGTAAATCATAAAGTGACTCTGTGCTTCCTCCCCTGGTAGTTCTCAATCCTACGTAATCAGGGTCCCAGCTATCTGAAAGAGCTTCTAGTTCCTTATACTTCTACTCGCTCACTTCGATGTGCAGATGAAGTACTGCTAACAGTTCCCGGAATGACCTTTAATTCCTTTGGGGTTGAACTCTTAGCCACGCTGCTCCTCCTACTGTGGAACCACAACCTATCCAGCATGTAATACTTACAGTATCTTCCATTCTGAATGTTCATCCTATACTGTATGTTATCTGTGGTTTGTTTTATAGCTTCAAATGTACAGTATGTATTTTTTGTAATTGTGAGATGTTTTGTGTCCCATTGGGAGAAAATTGCTATATAAATAAAGTTAATAAATACAGTAAAATGATTGCATTGGAACTTTGCCCTCCCCTGGTCGACATTCCTCCCCCCCAGGGCAGTTACAAAAGGGGGATATGACAGGAGGGCAAGGTCCCTTTAAGAGGAAAGAGTTAAATGGGTTATCAGTAGGTTGGGGAAGGTGTAATAAAAATGGCTGGGAATATGAACTATTTTAATCAATCTGGTACTTCAGGGGTTAACGTTGGTTAGAAATTATGTTAAAAATACAAAGACATTATTTTGATGACAGATCAAGACCCTTCCTGTGTCTGTGCTGATCTACAAAGAAGGCTTAATAGGGGGACTATCACAGATGGCCCACTAACAGTGAAATATGTAGAGTTTAGAAGGCTGTGGACGATTACCAGATCCTGGGCTGTCAGCCTCAAAGAAATCCTTACATTCTTGAAATATCCCCCGTGCATCACAGAGAGAGGTGACAAACAGGGCATCACTTAGCTGAAGGGCTATATTAAATATAGGATATCATGGGATGACATCTATTCTGAAGAATAACATTGAGATATGTGTAATCTTTGCAAGGAGACAGATGCAATAAGGGCAAACACTTGATGTTTCAGAGTTGGCAAGGGACAGATATCCCGTTTGTCGCTCAAATTTAGGAGTAAGCCAGTGAAAATTAGTATTACATTCAGCAAACTCGCCTGAATATGACTCAGGTCTGTCTAAAAATGATGGCCACAAAATTATGAGGCCTTTTACATATTGAGCCAACTTTTAAACATCACAGGACAAGTCATAAATCTCAGCCGGAGCTGATTTACGACAGGGGTGGGCTTATGTTGCTTCAATAGGAGAAGAATGGTACATAAGTCTTAGCAAGAAGTTACTGAAATAAGAATTCAACAAGAGGTGTGTTTTGGGTTCAGACACATGAGTTCTTATCTTTCCTACACAGTGACCTCTCTGGGAAAAACCTATGGTAACGTACTGTATAAGTATTTCTGTTTCGGTTTATCCTTTTATTTTAAGAAACTTCTGCATTTATTGTAGCTGTATGTTCTTGTAATCATTTTCTGTAACATAAGCACTGTATTTTTATATACAGTATATATTAAAACAAAACTTTAATTAGTGATGCTTTGGGCTCTGAGGACTGGATCTTGAGAACAGCGAAAGAAGAAGAGAGCGAAAAACAGTGCACTGCCAGGGAGCCAGGTGGTGGAAAAAATAAAAGTCTATTTATTCCGTAACGCTCAGAAACATAACCCCAGGGGGTGAGACAAAAACTCCTACGCGTTTCGGACAGTAGGTGTCCTTTATCAAGGAGCATTTTTGGCATCTTTGATTGTTACCTTCATGAGGTCACACGAGGGTGCTTATTGGCATCTTTGATTGTTACCTTCAGGAGATGGGTGTTTTGGTGACTCACATATCACATTTTGTCGTTATACCCACTCCTTTATTTACTCTGTCCTCCAGTCCTGATCAATTATTATGGACATTTATATTTGAAGTTCCACCAGCTCTGGAGCACCCATTTCTGCATATACCCCTATGCGTTGGATCTTGAGAACCCCTGTTTTAACCTGTGTATCTTCAAATTGATGTACATACAGTATTCTAACGAAGTCATTCTACTTTGGGAAATGATCACTATACCAGGGTAACTGTTCCAATGGTTCTGAAGAAACATGTTACACTGAAGAAAGAAAATAGATACACTATCTCTATCTCTCTCCTCTCTCGCTCTTTTCATGGATAGCCCCATAAACAGGCAGCTCAGTCCTGTGACTTTCACAGTTAAAGGGAAATTATTTCTAGAACAGAGCTCTGATTTAGTTGGAGTGAGAGGAAATGAACCAACAAGACAGGATGGCTCTGTAAACTCCTCCACTCGTGATTTGTCTGGAAGCCATCTGGAGACAAATAGTTTATATAATGGCTCACTTTTACACATATTATAAAATGTGTACATATATATACACAAAAAGTGACACACTGTGAGAGCTCATCTGCAGGTCATTACCCAGAATCCATGGCTGCAGTGGAAACACATGCTAAGAGATTATGGGAAAAGGCAGGTTTGTAGACCTGGTAAGAAACGTCAGAGAACCAGGCAATCCACAATATAGTGATAAGTGCCAAAGCATAGGTAGGTGAATCAGAATTCATCATTAATCAGTGAGCGTATCCATATAGCCATCACATGAACAATGCTCCCTGAAAACCAGGGGTGAATGGGAAACCCACCACTCTTGATTTCATTGGGAATGTTAATATCTCCTTGATAAAGAACCTGACATTCGAAACGCGTAGGTGGTCTGTACCTATGCTGTGGATTCTCCATTAAAGATTTTTTGGACTATTGGATCCTCTCCTGGCTCCTGTTTTGGCTGTGCTCTACTTTTCTTACCTTCAACAAGCTTTGTAGACCTGTCTGAGAAATGTGAATGCGCAAGTGGTAACACATGGTATTTTTATTTGAGATATATTTATATATATATATATATATATATATATATTTTGTTTACACACACCCTATAATATGTATATTAACATAGAGTGTTATATAGAAAATACACAGCTCAGAATTAACCCCTCTAGTGCTGCAAAGGTCTACATTCTTTACAATGTGTTGCTGGTCTCACATGTATGCACATTTGTCATTGTATGTACACATTATAACAGGAGTACTTAGTGACGAGGGTCCCTATGAGAGATTCTCAGTTTGCTTCATCTGTTCCCTCTCCGAGACATTCAGATTTCCCCTTCCTCACTCCACTTGAATCAGTAATCCCTCCCAACTAGCTGCCCCTTTTTCTGTACAGGTTTGTTTAACCAGGAGGGAGATTAAAACCGGTAACAGGAAGCCGAGGGGTCCCCCGTAGCTGAAATTAATGCGGTTAAACTCTGGCGGAAACCCCCTCCCCCCCCCTCCCCCTCCCCACACTCGAAATCTCCACCCTGTAAAGAAAAATAAACCAACAGCCTGGATTGCTGTGTTATTATATCCCTCCTGAATAATACAAGCACAGACAGTCATGTATTGGAGAAATGTATTGGAAGCTTCAGGACAAGGAGCTGTGGTGTAGCGGTTAAGGATTTTCTGTGGAACGCGCCCACTTGGGGGATTGGATTCCAGACTCCAGCCACTTCCCCTCGTGCTGTGTGGCCCTGTGACAGTAACACTGTTTGTAGTTGTACATTCGATGTATAGGGCGAGTGTTTTCACTCTGTCAGAGTATTTGGTTAGTGGGCGCACTGTGTCTCTCAGCCGCAACGCGGCGGGTGAAAGAAAGCAGGGCTGGGATTTACCATCACTTCCTTACTACTCAGAACCGCAGGTCTCTCTCAGAGCACAGGCCTTCCAGGACCTTCCTATGTGATGTATTTATATCAGTCCAGAAAACAAGGCACTCACAGATATGTAGATAAAGGAGGTATATAGGGCTCAGACCAGCCAGGTGTCAGCAAGGCAGCACATCTGATATGAGAAAACAGGACAGGCACTCCCAAGATACAAAGGTGACATTTATTCCTCAACGTTTCGGCTCCCAACGGAGCCTTTATCAAGAACTCTTGATAAAGGTTCCGTCGGGAGCCGAAACATTGAGGAATAAATATCACCCTTGGAACTTGTCCTGTTTTGTCATTATATATAGATATATATCTTTAGACTTGATACAGGACAAAGCTGAGAACTAACAGATACAGAAAAGCTGCATGGTATAACATAGCGTCTTATAATGCTCTTTGGCTGTTCTAGCTGTAGCAGTAACACCGGTTCAAATAAGCTGTGACATTAACCCCATAGCTGCTGGAGGGCCATGCAAATAGCACGATGGACTGTCTTTGGCCCTTGAGTTAATTATATAAGAAAGGTCTAAGGCCCTAGCAGCTTGGCAGATAAGGGGTTAAAGGTTCTCAGGGACACTGGACGAACTAGAGACGGGCTGGAGAGGACAAAATCTAAATCCCGCGTGCCTCCCCCTTTTATCTCCATCACTTTCAATCCGTTTTATGTACTTCTCTCCTTTTCCCTGTCCTCACTCATCCCCGTTTCACTCCTCCTCTCGTGCTTCTACCAGATTTCGGGGGGGGGGGGGGGTGGTTCCCAGGAGCTGCAGGAATAGAGTCTCCTGCTGCGGTCCTAGTAGGGGTGGATTGGGAAGGTGCAGGGT
The DNA here is from genome assembly GCF_040206685.1 of Ascaphus truei. Lineage (NCBI taxonomy): Eukaryota > Metazoa > Chordata > Amphibia > Anura > Ascaphidae > Ascaphus > Ascaphus truei. Next base: position 22,728,680 of record NC_134489.1, read on the forward strand.
TAAGGGACCCCCGGGTACATCATACAGGAGGGAGCAGCGGGTGTGGGGGAGAGAGGAGTAGAGCCCCATTTGATGCTTCATCTCTGGGTGAGAACGGGTTTCTGCAAGATACAGAACGGAGAACACAATATAATGACCTCTGACCCCATTCCTCCCCTCACCCTGACCGCCTGCTTCCCAGTCTGGCTCTCCTCTTTAACCCTACTCATATCCCCAACTTTGGTTACACTGATTTTCGGCCACTGTGTTGCCTATATTCCACTAGCATGGTCCCCTGATCCTTGTCCCCACCAATCTAATTCACACCTGTGCCCCATAACCATCCCCCGTAGCTCTCTCCTACACCCCTCCCAACACATAAGCTGTGCCCCTCTCCCTCCATCCCCCCTGTTCCTTACAGCAAAGTTCCGGTTGGCCTTCTTGTTCTTGCCATTGGGATTGCGCTGGGTCAGCGACCCGCGGTACAGCACGTTCCGCTCAAACGCCCCATCTGAAACAAGGAACCCAAGAAAACGTAATGGCCCCATCGCTAGATTTAAACAACACATCCCGGGGGAGAGGTGATCATTAGACAGATGATTTCCAGACTCAAATCTCCTCTCTCCCTTCTCTCTGTGCTCCTCTGTTCTCTCCCTCCTCTCCACACTCAACTGCTCTCTCTCTCCCCTCTGCGCTCCTTTGCACTCTCTCCTCTTCATGCTCCGCTGCAATCTCCCTCCTCTCTGCGCTCTCCCTCCTCTCCGCCCCCTTGCTCTCTCCCTACACGCTCCTCTGCTCTCTCCCTCCATGGTCCACTGCTCTCTCCCTCCTCTCCACGCTCCTCTGCTCTCTCCCCCCTCTCCACACTCCTCTGCTCTCCCCCCTCTCCACGCTCCTTTGCTCTCTCCCCCCTCTCCACACTCCTCTGCTCTCCCCTTCCTCTCCACGCTCCTCTTCTCTCCTCCACCTCTCAGCACTCCTCTGCTCTCTCCATGCTTCTCTGCTGTCCCCTCTCTCCATGCTCCTCTGCTCACTCCCCCCTCTCCATGGTCCTCTGCTCTCTCCCTCCTCTCCACACTTCTCTGCTCTCTCCCCCCTCTTCACGCTCCTTTGCTCTCTTCCCCCTCTCCACACTCCTCCGCTCTCCCCTTCCTCTCCACGCTCCTCTTCTCTCCCCCTCCTCTCGGCACTCCTCTGCTCTCTCCCCTCTCTCCATGCTCCTCTGCTCTGTCCCCTCTCTCCATGCTCCTCTGCTCTCCCTCTACTCTCCGTGCTCCTCTGCTCTCCCCCTACTCGTGTGCTCCTTAGGCCTCGGTCTCGCTGCGCTCGGTGGCGCGGGCGGCCACACGCGAGTTCCCACCAGCAGGGGAATCCTGCGGAGCCGGTCCCGGTCCCCCATGGCTGCACAGCTTACTACACGCTGTGACGCGTCAGCCGCTATGGATACAAGAGAATGGTGTTCCCTAGCGTTGACGCGTCACGTGGTGTGGCTGTGAGCCAATGGGGAGGGGAGGCTTCGGGAGGAGGAGAGGCTTCGGGGAGCGGGGAGGAGTGCGTGCGTGCCTGTCTGTGTGTGTGTATGTGTGTGCCTGAGTGCGTGAGTGCCTGTCTGTGTGTGTGTCTGAGTGCCTGTCTGTGTGTGTGTATGTGTGTGCCTGAGTGCTTGAGTGCCTGCCTCTGTCTGTCTGTGTGTGTGTGTGTGTGTGTGTATGAGTGCCTGCGTGTGTGTGTGCCTGTCTGTGTGTATGTGCCTGTGCCTGTCTGTGTGTATGTGCCTGTGTGTGTGTGTGTGTGTATGTGTGTGTGTGTGTGTTAACTTACCTTCAATCAGCAGCCCGAGCCGTGGAGGGAGGGGGGGGAGAGTAGCGGGTCCCTCCGCTCAAGCCACGCCCCCCCTCCCTGTGAAGCCTCCCACTCCCGCCCACCTCCCGCTCCCTACAGACCGCATATCGCGGTCTGTGTATGTCAGCGCACCGCCTGTCTGCAGAGCGGGCGCGCTGACTCTGGGAGCGGGGCCTTAGCCTTACGCTCCTCTTTGCGCTCCTCTGTTCTCCCCCTCCTCTCTGCGCTCTTCAGCCCCCCTCTCCCCTCCACACTCCTCTGCCCTCCTGTACTCTCTCTCCCAACTCCATTTAGCTGCTATTCTCCTCCACGTTCCTCTGCTCTACCCCCCTGCCCTCCCTCGTCCCCATTCTTCTGCTCTCCCCCTCCTCACTCTATCCCTTTCTCTCTTTATGTCACGTTTCTCTCCTGATTCTTCTATCTTTCTCCCCCTTTCTCGCTCCTCTTACTGTACTTCCTATTTTTCTCTGCCAGCCTCCCTCATTTCCCCTTGCTATCCTCCTGAGATCCCCCCCCCCCTCCTTTCCTTCCTTATTGCTCACGCTCTCTCCCCCATCTTGCACTAGAAGGTAAAGAGGAAAACAGACTAAACAGCCGACTCATCTGTGTTCAGACTGACATCAAAACTCGCTCTCATTCTACTAAACCAAGAGTGGCCAACTCCAGTCCTCAAGAGCCACCGACAGGTCAGGTTTTCAGGATATCCCTGCTTCAGCACAGGTGGCTCAATCAGTGGCTCAGTCTTCAACCTGTTGGTGGCCCTTGAGGACTGGAGTTGACCGCCCCTGTACGAAACGGTTCCCCGAGGCCCAACCACCTCAGCCGTATCACGTTCCTGCAGGAAGGAGAAGTAGCGTTGTGTTGTGGTGGAGCCGTTGGTCTCTGAAGTGGAAGACCAGCTCAGTGTCCCCATGGTGCGAGCACTGGAGTGTGAGCTCTTCTGCGTGCCGTGTTACCACAATACGCAGGTAGCTATTAACACATTGTAGGCCGCACAGCATGAATGCAGAAAGGTTCGGCACGACAAGGAAAAGGAGTGATGTGCTGCAGGCAGCTCTGCCAGCCAAGTCATTTAACCCCTTCACGGCTGAGAGTTCTGTAACATTATGTAGTGATGTAGATCTATGAAATATATCCCTGCTATGAAGAGTGGCACCCCCAGAAGTGAAGGGGAGAAGGGCGTAATGCCCTGCGGGACCACCTCCCAGCGAGTAGGTTAGAAGCATAGTGCCTTGCGTGCGTCTGTGGAGGGTGAAGTGAGAGACGCGCGGTAATGAGCGTGTGATAAGGCTCAGCCTCGGGAGACGGGGGAGGTTAATTGAAGCCGTGCGGGTCGAGTGAGTCAGTCCAGGCTGGAGCGGTGATGAGTGGAGATTAAGGAGCACAGAGAGGGGCATGGGTGAGACGGGCTCCTTATCTGGGACCAGAGGTGGCGGACGCGGAGTGTCAGCTCCCGAGGAGGGGGGAGTGGTAACATGCTCTGAGGGGCTCCCCCTGCTTACATGCACATGCTGTGCACACACGCAGCACAAACACGCAAATGTCACATGCATAAAATACACAACGTACAAACCTTACATACAGCACACATCACATACACACGCAAATGTCACATGCATTCAACACACAACCCTTACATACAACATACCTTGCATGCATGTGCTCCACACGCACACATGTGCACACTGCCTTTATATGACCGTGCTCTGAGTAGAGACTCACCTGGCATCTCTGTGTCATTGTTCAACTTCTTTCTCAAGGCCTGCTGCATGGACAGGATCTGAGGGAGCAGACACATTATCCGTCAGACCCTCAGTGCAGGCGGACTATATACAGTAAGGTAAATCACCCAGCACAGCATACTGACTAACACACAACGTGTTCTGCCCCAGCAGGGGGAATAAGAGACATTCGATGATCCTCACACACACTTACTGTACTGCCCTCTGGGGAATGGAATATCACACCTCACACTCATACTGCTGCCTACAAGGGGAATAGCTAGCATTATACTCACCCTCACACGCATCGTGCCCTCGGGTGGGGTATATCTAGCATTACACTGAGCCGTACACACATACTTGCAGGGCTATAACTAACATTACACTCACCATTACACACACCCTTAGGATCCGCGTATAGTGCCGGCAACGGTGACGTCAGGCTGCGGTCGCTGGATAATCAAATTGAGATGACTTCCAGCGATCGACTACCAAGCTGATTGCGGCAATGCATTTGTTTTGACGCGACGTCGCGTCGGTGTCGCCGGCACTATATGCGCAGCCTTACACAGCCCTCTGTTGGGGAATGTGACGGTGATGGGGTAACCGTTCTCACAATAAAGGTTTAAGCTAGTTTGGTTACCTCTGATCCTTGTATTGTGGCACATGAGTATCAGCTCTTGGGCCTAAATGTTGTATAACCTTAGTGTGCAATTATGCGGTAATAAAGTATTTGATGTGTTTTTACCTTTCCAGGAGTGCCAGCGAGCAGAGATTGCTGGGGTGTGAGTTTCAAGGGGAGTTTTGCGGAGAAAGTGTTGTCAGTATGTGCCTAGCTAGTAAGGGTCCAGAGTTGCTGGTTCCCCTAAAAATGTACCCAGGAATCAGGTCAGACTCCTGGTTACATGTAGGCACATGTCCCGGCAACATCTCCCCTTGAAAACACTTTTGTGACTCATCTCTAGGGGTCCCCTGCTTCAGCAGAGACCAGCAAGATAAACGGGGCATAGGGATGTGAGGTGTCCCTGAAACCGTCAAGGGGTCCCTAGGGAAATGGGGGTACCCAGTAAATGCCAGTTCCACAGAACCGGTATAGGGGTTCTGAGGTACTCTAACAATATATATATATATATATATATATATATATATATATATATATATATATATATATATATATACAGTGTTCGACAAACCTATACATTTGCTCGCCCCGGGCGAGTGGATTTAACCTCCGGGCGAGTAAATATTGGCCCAAGCAGCACACGTTTGGTACTAGGTGGAGAGTAGATTTTTTTGTGTGGCGAGTAGATTTTTTGGTGATTTGTCAACCACTGTGTGTGTGTGTGTATATATATATATATATATATATATATATATATATATATATATATATATATATATATATATATATATATATATATATATATATATATATATATATATGCAAATATAGCTGTATGCTCATCTGCATGTCTTAGGCAGGTCTGCAACCCAGCCTTTCCCCATTATCACCCAGCATACAGCACTTCCACTGCAGCAAGGGATTCTGGGAAATGACATGCAAATGAGCACACAGTGTCACTTTTTGCCTCAATAACCATTTTTAACATGGTTCCCTATAGGCTTAAGCTTGCTGCATGGTCACAGCTTTGAGCACAGCCAGGGTTAAGGTGCATACCCAGAAAACCACCCACAGACAGCTGTTTCGACCTTGATGGGTCTCATCAGTGTGGGGTTGATTTTACTGGGAATGCAAGAGAGGCTATGGGATAGGCTAAACCATAATTTATTACCATTTTATATATATATATATATATATATATATATATATATATATATATATATATATATATGGTTCCCCAAAGTATATTCTGTAATAAAGTGTACTTTATAACGTGTTTTGTGTTTACTATAAGGCTCTACGCAGTCAGCCTGGGCATATGTTTAAGGTGCCAGCTAGTCTGCATAGAATCCGTACATGAAAGAGGAGACGGGATGTTGAGGTATCAGGGTGCTAAGTGGTGGGGCAGGGTGGAGTACTGGGGCTGGAGAACAGAGACCCCCTGGAGGGGTGGGGGGGCCTCTTTGGTCTGCTGGACGCAGTGGTGCCTGCCCAGCGGGAGGCAGTGGGCTGGCTAGGGAAAAGATGGCGATCGTAGGCGCTTTTTTGCTATTGGCCAGAACACATGTCCTGCCCACTGGGCGTCCCGAGCCGGCTCAACCTGCCCCCTGCCTCTGACATCATCAGCCAGACGAGCCCTGCTCATATTGGCTGCTGAGAATGTTCTACGCTTCTGATAGGGGGGTTGTATTCTGTGAATTAAACTCAGAAGTATTATAAACCCCTGCGCCAATCAGATTTTCAGTTCTTTAAGATTCTAAGTTTCCAGCAAGAAAGAGTGTGGGCAGGCCTTTCAAAAGTGCTGGGTCAGCAAAATCTGCCTGGAATTTAGTCATCAGGGGAAAATCCTTATTTAGAATTTCCTGCACCTAGGAGAGTCTAGTTTTTTTTACCCCAGTTCCCAAGTAAGTGTCTCTTTTGGCCTGTAGTTTGTGTATCAGTGTGTGTATGCCTTTTCTTGTGAATAAATTTACAATTTATTTCATTAACTTGTTTTGCTCAATGCATGATCCTGTTAAAAAGCTGTAAGTTGCCTGGTCTCCCATGACAGGAAATACTAGCATTACACTGACCCTTACACATATACTGCCCCCTGCAGGGGTATAACACCAACCTTGGCTTCACTGGGTGTTGAAGGCAGACTGTCCAGTTCAGGAGCTGATGGCTGGAATGGTTCTGTGCTCCGGGAGATTGCTGGAGCAAAAACCTGGAGAGATGAGAGGGAGACTGGCTGGGCAGAGGACAGCCACATCCTACAGTAAACTCATAACCCTGCATTATATATAGTGTGGCTATTGTCCTATGATGTACCACATCATACAGAAACTCTGCAACCATCCATGTATACAGGGGATACTGTACTATAATGTCCCACAACCTATAGTAACTCCACAACCCTGCATTATATACACTGGCAATATTGTCTTACAATATACCACATCCTACAGTAAAAAGGAAAGAATCAAGGCGCTAATGTGTTTAAACTCTAAATATAATTATAATTATATTGGTGTATATTTTGCTGCCCAAGTGAAAATTGGGGACTCACTTCCCCAAAAAGATGTGCTCAGGAAAAAAAGGAAGATACACTTAGGCGCATAAATGTAATACTGATGGTTTACTGTAGTACTAATGGTGGTCAAGTTTCCCACAGAATCAGAAGTGTTTATATATAAAATACAGTTTATTAGAATAAAAGGTAAAAATAATAAAATGTACAATCAAAACAAAGATCCTATTAAAGGATCTAACATAACATTGGACCCCTTATTTGATTAAGCTTAATCAACCCGAGTTCACCGAGGTCGTTTCCCCTCATACAGAGGTAAAAGGGAAGGGTTCACAGTGTAGTGTTAGGACCTGAACATTTGGTTATACCTTGACGTTTGGTATGCAGGCTTATGACGCTTTGGCCAAAGGGTTTAACTAAATAACCAAGAAAATTTTATTATTGAAGTATTTTCACTTTATACTTATTACCAGTGGTCGACAAATCACCAAAAAATCTACTCGCCGAGCAAAAAAATCTACTCGCCACCTAGTGCCACATGTGTGCTGCTTGGGCCAATAGGAGCTCGCCACGATGTTAAATCCACTCGCCCAGGGCGAGCAAATGTATAGGTTTGTCGAACACTGCTTATTACCATATACGTTTTGTCAATTGGATGTAGCTTTGGGCACCCCTGCCTTTTGTTGTATACATTTGCCACGCTCAGTAGCACTCCTTTTGACATAAATATATATATATATATATATATATATATATATATATGATGTGGTGGGTTTTGGAGTTTGAGCTTACTGGGAATGTGTGTGCTAATCACCGTTGGTCTATATACAAATGTTATGCTCTTAGAACAGGAAGGCAGGAAGGGTCTCCCAAACAATGAGATCCTACGAGAGAACTTCAGGGTCCAACACCATCATATCTGAACCGTCTGCTCTCCGGCCTCTTACCCGTGGGCTGGATTTCCTTTTGGATTTCCCCGCAGGGGTGACGGTGAGCCCCGCAGCGCTCAGAGCCGCTATCCGAGATTCAATATCCGAGACCTCAAAAGGAAGGGGGGGAAAAGTCAGAAAAAAATCCCCGCCCTCCATGGGTGTGAAAACCCCCCTTCACTGCCTCAGTTTCCTAATGGAAAAGAAGGGGTTAAAGGGGCAGTCCCATCTTGGACCAAAGTGAGATAAAGACAGCGGTATGTTTAATAGGTCAAACCAGGCGTTGAAGTGGCCTAACAAAGTGGGGGTACTCTGCCTGATTACATAACAATTGTCACCTTGTTAAATTATTGGGGAACAGATCTTCGGACCTTGTTATAGAAAGAACGATACAATATTTATAATATAAATACACCAGAGAACAGAGTCCTTCTATAAACCACCCGTTCTATGATGGGAAAGTGACACTATATGTCTGTACATAAAACATGTACTGGTACTCTACACCCCTTGGTGCCATGACGCTTCAGTCTTTGGGTTAAATGTAGGTGATTGCCACCTTTCTAAATAACAAAAAAAAGCACCTTTATACAATGTATTTTTTTCGTTTGCGTGTACTTTTCCATGATAAATGAATCATTTTGAAGACCTTTGATAATCTTTATCCTACTTATTTTGTTGATAAGACTGTTTGGCAGCTATCAGAACCCTAAGTAAAATAGTTTTTTTGGGTTGGTTATTCTGTGTTCATTGTATAGTAATTTTCTGAATCTATCATTAGCAATACAGTTATAAATAAGTCGCTGATATGCTTAAATTCAGCTGCCCCAGAGAAAATCGAAACATATTCATTGTTTACCCGGATACAACCAAGTATTACAGCTACTTAAAGAATGATTGCTTCTTTCTTCAGAAGTTGATTACACTAATATTTTTTTTCTTCTGGCCCTCTAAATAAGATTGCCCCATAAATGATCACATTTACCTTCCCCCATCATATTTATAAAAAGTAAGAGAGAGTTGTTTTGGGAACACAAAAATACATCATAACATGGACACACCTATACCTTATGCCAGGCGGGCTCAACTCCAGTCCTCAAGCCCGCCCCCCCCCCCCCCCCCCCAACAGCTCAGGTTTTCAGGATATCCCTGCTTCAGCACAGGTAGCTCAATCAGTCCCTGCTTCAGCACAAGTGGCTCAATCAGTCTCTGCTTCAGCACAGGTGGCCCAGAGGCTCAGTCTTCAACTGAGCCTCTGATTGTGCCACCTGTGCTGAAGCAGGGATATCCCAAAAACCTGACCTGTTGGGGGAGGTGGGGGGGGGGGGCTTGAGGACAGGAGTTGAGCACCCCTGGGTTACGTTTCCACTCCCCCCTTCCTTTTACATTGTAAGCTCCTTAGGCGAGGACCCCCGTAGTGCGGGTTCATGTTCTAATTGTTCATAATTCACTGTGTATCGGAGAAGTTGCTGCTCTAATTCACTGGCTCGTTCCTCCGCACCGTTCCACCCCGGGGCGGCCTTTCTCTGGCTGGGACACCGCTCCCCGACCCGCCCTCTCACCTCGCTCTCCGCCTGCTGCACCTGCGCAGTCGCTGACGCCACGTTGACCTCCAGCTCTGACAGCTCAGAGTCGGTGGTCCCACTTTGCCGGGCTCGCTCCTCCATGTCTCGTAGCTTCTTCTCCAGCCCGGGCGCTGTCTCTGTCACTATGTACACCTGGGAACAGAGAGGCAACGTCGCTTCCTGCTTTTCTCCACCCGTTATTGTTTTATTCATTTGATGCAGGCCTGCACAACTCCAGTCCTCGAGAGCCGCAAACAGGCCAGGTTTTCAGGATTTTTCAGTTATACTGAGCCACTAATTGAGCCAGCTGTGCTGTAGTAGGAATATCATGAAAACCTGTCCTGTTTGCGACCCTTGAGTACAGGCGTTGTACAGGCTTGGGTTACTGTTTTGGATAAATATTTTTTCTCCCGGGAGCACGTTAAAGATGTCCGCCATTGTGATTTTCTAAAAAATGCTTAAGAATACAGCACTGATTGCTGACAAGGTGGGAACATTTGATACATTTGTCCTGAGTTCATGCTCCAATCCAGCATATAACGGTGCTGTGCTGCCTAGGTCTCTTCCCTCAGGGGTATCCAGGAGCTAGACCATATACATGTCAGCTCTGAGAACCCCCTGTTTCCCGTGATACCTGCCCCACCCCCGTACCATCCCCTGCTGAAGAAACAAAATGGAAGTTTAAATCCCCCTCGGCACGTGGGGCAACACTGAACTGCAACATGTTTTTTAAAAATAAATAAAACAGTTCTGTACTATGACAAAATACTTGTAGCATGTTTTGTTTTTAAAAAATTCTGAATTACATTTTTAATGTATTACAATGTAACAAGCATTTTTTGTTTCTATAGCAACCATTTACAAAGTCACATCCCCTTCCTCTTCTGAAAAAGGCTCTGGCACACCCCTTTTTGAGCCCTGTCCTCTCTCTAGCAGTGCACCTATTGCATCTAGTGACTGCCTGGTCACATGATCTTCCCCACAGAACTTTGCATGTTTGGTCCTCTTCTGCTGCACTGACAGCCATTTAGTGAACCCCCGAGCCGAATCTTCGCTGATCGATCAAAGGAGAACGGATCGATTAGCAACGTAGCTAATTACATATCATTGTGTGAATTTTATTGATGCACATATTAAGGGGGGAAAAATAAATAAGAAAAAATATCGGAAGGTTGGACTGCTGCTTTAAGAACCAGAAAGTACCGGCGGCCCCTCCTCCGGCAAGTATCCCGCGTCCCCAGCGCTGAAATCGATCAGCTCCGGATGCAAAAATGCAAAAACAACTTCCAGAGAACATACCATAATTACTGCCGATTAGTCTCCTGTCCGGGTAAGAAATGCTCGGTAGCGGTTATATATCCAAGTATCCCGACTGCAAAATTGGGACAAAAAACTGCACCAGATTGATGCCATGATTGTATTTTATTTATTTTTGCCTCCGGGAGACTTTGATACATAACCCACAAGGATTCCAGACACGCAGCGATCATGTGGGAATTGCACGAGCACCTGCAGAAAATTCCCACCGGAGAATGTCCCTGGCCATCGGCATCCCTCCGGGGTAGTGAAGTTCACCATGAAGCTCACCAGGAAATTGGGACTTAAGAGGACACTTGGGAAGAATAAAAAACGTACACATTGTTGTTCATGCTAAGTGAATCCGATAGGACTCCCTAATAAAGGGGCGGCCAACTCCGGGCCTCAAGGGCCACCAACAGGGCAGGTTTACAGGATATCTCAGCTTCAGCACAGGTGGCTCAATCAGAGGCTCAGTCAAAGACTGAGTCTCTGATTGAGCCACCCACGCTGAAGCAGAGACTGAATGAGCCACCTGTGCTGAAGCAGAGACTGATTGAGCCACCCACGCTGAAGCAGAGACTGATTGAGCCACCCATGCTGAAGCAGGGACTGATTGAGCCACCTGTGCTGAAGCAAGGATATCCTGAAACCCTGACCTGTTGGTGGCCCGTGAGCACTGGAGTTGGCCACCCCTGCCCTAATAGATAAAGTAGCATAGAAACACTCAGACAAACACGCACGTAACCCGCTCCACGCTTTCTCTTTCATTGGTAGTACCATTAGCCTTAAAGCAAGTGTCTGTCCTCCCTGACTCCATGCTCTCAGGAAGCATTCTCCCGCTAACGCTCCATGCTGAAAGGAGAAAGGGGCTTCGTGTGGGGGGGGACGGACGGACGGACGGAGGGAGCTGTAATTGCCAGCGTTGGCACTGCTCCGGGAGAGCTCTCAGCTCGGGCCTCAGAACAATGCTCAAGTGGCACTTTGATCTCCTGAAGTATTTTCTGCAATGCGCCTGGAACAAAGGCAGCAGCGGCTGCTGGAGAGGGCAGCGAGCTCCCATTAGCAGGTCCTTACTGCAGGGAGGAGGGGGTGTTATTATTATTTGCCTTCAATGTTCTCAGGACCCCCAAGAAAAAATCTTTCCAATACCAGCATATTCTCTCTAACATTAGGATGGCTGGGTTAACTTCTTCCCATCCACAAAATTTCCTCTTACAACAGCTACAGTAGCCCTTCTAAGGGCATCTCCTCATACTGCAGCCCTGGAATTAGAACTCCCCTCTTATAAGAACATCTCTGTATCACAGCCCTGATAAGTTCCTATGGGAAGAGCCCGCTAGAAAAAAATTCCTCTAAGAGAGAAAATAGCACGAGGCGCATGCGCAGCAGCCGAGTGAAAGGAAGCTTAGAGAATGAGCTCCGTTCCTACCGGCACCAATAAAGCACATCATCGGCATTGAAGACTCACGTATAGAGTGGACAATTAGGAACACAGGTATCGGATACCCACAGGATGCCCACTAGATCACAAGCCAGAAAAACCTCCTCCGTGTTAACGGACTATTGTCAAAATAACGATAGCGGGAGGCTCCGGAGCGCCAACCCCACAGGAGGGTTCGGAATCCGACGAAGACAGGTCGGAGGACAGGGGTGGTAGACGGGATCAACATCTAGTAACCAGATGTGACCGGAAGGAATTTTGCGGGGGAAATAAAATCCTTTTTTCAGAAAGAACTGGCAGAACTACGAAAAGAGATCAATAACATTGGGGACAGAACGGATAATATAGACAAATGCTTGGACTCGACCATTAGAGCCCTGCAAAAAACGGAAAAAGACTACTGCCCACCTTAAATCTCTAATCTTTGACCTGCGGACAAGCAGGAAGATTCAGAAAACCGAGATAGACGCAACAGCATAAGGCTGCGAGGGGTCCCGGAGGCCATTACAGACCCTGAAGAATTTGTCACAAAATGGCTGTCACACACCCTACCCGACAGATATAGCACACACCCTACCCGTCAGACCTGCAGCTGGACCGTTGCCATGGGGCGCTTCGGTCCAAGCCACAGCCAGGAGACCCCCCTAGGGACATCATAATGCGTTTCCATTATCTTCGGGTAAAGGACGCACTTTGCCAGATCACCAGGGTTACAGACTCCCTCGAATTCAAAGGGATCAAGCTGCAGGTGTTCCAGGACCTGTCCCACACCACGCTTTCCAAAAGAAAGAATCTCTTTCCTATCACCAGGGCTCTGCGGGATAAGGGGATCCGGTACCGTTGGATCTTCCCCTTCGGTCTTTTGGTACTTAAGAACGGTGCAGCAATCACGTTTAGACACCTGTATGAGGGGGATGCATTCCTTAGAAAACTTGGCCTAAATGAAAGCTCTGCTAACTCTATTAACCTTTCTTCAGCAGAGGAGTCCGCTCCCGACCCGGCGTGGAAGGAAGCGAGAGCTTCAGTGTGTGATCGGAAGGATAAGCCTGATAATTGATAGCAATTAAACCCTTAAAGGGTTCTTGTCCCATTTTGACAGTTTTCTACAGTTTTTGAGTTAAAGTTGCCCTACCTCTTGCACTACACAGCATCGCATGGAGCGGCGGCCATTTTGGATCCTGTTCAACCGTGTGGAGGCCCAGAGGGACTGGAACACACCTGAATGGCCAGGGGAACAGCCGAGCCCGGATCACCCACAGAGGCTCTTCTTGGCAGAGAAGCCCCACCGGCGGTCCCGATGGAGGCGACAGCGTCCTCAGCAGGAAAAAGCACTCGGGAGTGACGGGGGTGGCAGGCAGTGAGCGGTGGGGGGGCTGGACTAACATCACGGGCGACCTAGGCTAGGGGCGCTACACAGGGACTGGGGTATTGGACAGGGGGTCTCTGTACGGGACTGTGGGGTGGTCTGCCGCTTATCCTATCAGAACCTCAGGCCAAGGGGAGTTGTAAGGGCTGAGGGTCGGCTGACTTCAGGGGGCTACCCGACTGACTTGGGGTTCTTTCGCCCAACTGTGACAGCGGCGATATGGACTTGTCCTAGAGCGAACGGCAGGATGGGAAGGCGAGCGAGCGGCGGGATGTGAAATCAACCTCTACATACGGCCTAGTGATCCGGGCCTACTACAGATGCTGAACTCTACCCCAGTGTTCCCAGGGAGAAAAACGTGTAGACAATTGGGACATGCTTAACCTCATAGGATAGAGAACCTGATATATCGCAGTAAGTCTACAAGAATAGGGCACAGAGGCCACATTCAATTAATGCCCCCCCATAGGGAAGGAGGCAGGCACAAGGAAGAAAATTATAAGACACAGCGACATGGCTGCGAGCTCCAATCTAGAGGGAGTAAGGAGGTGGAGCGAGACCTTAAGAGTTACTTAATTAAGTCATTGTTCCCCAGTAAGAGATGATAGTCCACGTTAAAGTTTATGGGGAGGTGTCCAGTATAGGGGATCGGAAGATCAAGACACCCAGGTTACCCCGATAGGAGAGTATGATCACCCCATGGCTGGTTCCCAGAATTAGGCTCTTCATAGGCACTTCAGTAAAGCTGGGAGGTTAGTGAGATGACTCAGTTAGTTAAACCTAGATTTATATTGATCCTGGGCTAGGGAGGGCGAGCGTTGAGGATTCCAAGGTACAGGCACGTGGTTCCGGATGAAGCCCGGATGACAGATCCAGGGGTCCAATACACTATACACACAGCGCTGGCCCATCTGCGCTTTAGATAGCAGAGTGGAGTGGGGCCTGGGAGTCTGATTATATGCACGTAATGATATCATGCTGGACCGAGTTACTAAAGTTTTGCTGTTAATGTATTATTTCTGTATGAGACGCTGTATTATATATAATTGTATATTGGTGTGCTGGAGGTGGGACCACCCGGCTATTTGCCTGTGCCTCGAGATGAGTGACCTGGAGTTTACCCAGGCTCTTGATCAAGACCCTTGGGCCTCTGAGATCCGAGATTATTCGAATCGCTGGACACCTCTTTTGGGTGTACGAGCTGTCAGTCCCATCTCAAGGGCAAGAGAACCAGTTTCGTCACAGACCAAATTTGGTTCTCCCAATATGTTCCCTTCCCTCCCTCCCCCCTCACCTTCCCCAAGGTTGGGTCCGTCCTCTCTAGGCCATTCCAAGAATGTTCGATTCAAATACACAAAAGGTTATGCCAAACATCATCGGGTAAGGAGAACCCTGCGCCGTCTGGATTTTAATTGAATGTTGGTAAATAGTTGGTCAGACGAGCTAAGATGTCAGTGACTATAATTTCCCATAATGTGAAAGGCCTAAACAGCTCAGGGAAACGTCGTAAAGCATTGGCAGAGTATAACAGAAAACATACGGATATAGTTATGCTGCAAGAGACACTTCAGTAATTAAATCTTCCCTAAACACATAGACAAACATTTCACGCAGTTCTATCTATCTTCCGCTAACGAAAAGAAAAAAGGAGTGGTGATACTCTTTCATAATAGATTCCCATTTGTGGTGGACTTGATTAGGAAAGATAGAGAGGGTAGGTATCTGATACTTGCAGGTTCGGTTAATAGTCAACCCATTACGATAGCCACCATTTACACCCCTTGTGAGCACGACCCCTCCTTCTTTACATCAGTCTTCAGTACTCTGAATAAAGTGGCAAAAGAATATCTAATAGTCGCAGGCGACTTTAACTTATCCTTGAATCCTAAGTTAGACAGATCAGGCCCTCATAGAGTCAACAGTAGAGTCAATCCAGCTCCACTGACCAAATGCCTGCGGGGAAACCACCTAGTGGACATCTGGAGAGAGCTTCATCCATTTGAAAGGGATTACACCTTCTCATACTGCACCGACACACTTTATTCGAGCAAATACCCAGTATGTACCTGGCAGATACCTGGAATGTGCCGCTCCTCACCTCTGACAAGCCCCGTTGCGTTTGCCTTCCCAGCCTGGGTTCATGCCTGGCTGATGGGCGGCTGATCTGTTAAATGATAATGATTAGGATTTAATAGGCTGCAATGCTTCGCGTGTCTACCAGATGGCATAAATTCATGAATTGTAATGCAGTTTATATATATATACTGTGCAGTATTGCAGCCAGCGGGAATAAAATGCTTCAATCCCTGCCTGGAAAATACCTCAATGCACTCGGGCAGAAAACAGTCACAAACCTCAATACACCCGGGTATACCCGAATTCGTGGGACTAGCCGAGCTCGAATAAAGTGTGTCGCCAGTGTACCCTCATACAATTTATAGCAGAATCGATTACTTCTTTATATCGAGCAGACTGGTCCCGAAGATCTATCATGCTGGGATCCATGATATTTCATGGTCAGATCATGCGCCATTTGAGCTAGGGTGCACCCAATTTATCCTAGACAGACCTGGAGCAAACTGGAAAGAATCTATCTTGAAAGTCCCAGAAATATCTCAATCAGTAAGTAATGAGATAGACCAATTATTTAGATTAAATAATGGTACCATTGACTCCCATTTGACATTGTGGGAAGCACACGAAGCAACATTAAGAGGTACACTGATCAGTATTGCGGCCATAAAAAAACAAGAGAGGAACTCAAAAATAGCAATCTTACAGACCAAATTAAAGGACCTCTCAAGTAAACATAAAGAAGAAGCCAATGCAGATTGAAAGATGTCAAAATTGAGTTAAAGTTACTCTTAACCTCCCAGGTGGAATAACTCACTGAGTTGGTCAAAAAGGCAGTTTTTTTGAGAAAGCAAACAAGCCAGATACCATGCTTGCGAATAAATTGAGAAATAATCACCCAAATTACAGCATTCAGGCTTTGAGACTAAAATCGGGAGCCACCAAAGCTAATCCAAAATTAATCGTAGAGACATTTAAAAGATTCTACGAAGAGTTATATAATGGAGAAAAAGTGGCACATAACATTAACACAAAACAAGCATTGCGGGATTTTCTGACAAGCTCAAACCTACCGACATTTAATGGTTTGGAGAGAGAAACAATGTGGAACGATTTCATTTTGGAAGAACTTACTCAAGTGATTAAAAACCTAAAGTCCTCTAAAGCCCCGGGTCCAGATGGATTCTTGAATCTCTGCTAAAAAAAAATATATCAAACTCCTGGCCCCCTACCTCCTCCGAATGTTTAACGCGGTGTTGGCAGAACCCCTTTCCCGGAACGGAACACATACTCCAGGCGTCCATTTCCTTTATCTACAAACAGGGAAAAGATCCTCTAGACTGTAAAAGTTACAGACCAATCTACTATATATTTCTGAGTTCACTGTATGTCTGCGTCCCTAGCGGCAATCTCATTGGTCCCTTGGCCTGCCCGCCCCCCGCACCTCTCATTGGCCTGAGGCGGAGTGACGGGCCAAAGGACACACACACACACACACACACAGACACACACACACACACACACACACACACACACACACACACACACACACACACACACACACCACCCCCCCCTCCTCTCCCGGTGCCCCTCACTCTCTCCCCCCTCCCCACCTCACCCAAATCCCCACGCTCTGCAACATCCCCAGCCGCACCATCACCCTCACCGTGCGCCGCGGAGAGCAGCAAACTACAGCCTCCTCCCCCCTCACGTGTGCCGCTACCGGAGAGGGGAAGCGCGGCCCGGGCCTCCTGCTCTCCCCCTCACGTGAGCCGCTCCCGGAGGAAGCGCGGACCGGGCCTCCTGCTCTCCCCTTCATGTGAGCCGTTCCCGGAGGAAGCGCGGACCGGGCCTCCTGCTCTCCCCCTCACGTGAGCCGCTCCCGGAGGAAGCGCGGACCGGGCCTCCTGCTCTCCCCCTCACGTGCGCCGCTACCGGAGAGGGGAAGCGCGGCCCGGGCCTCCCTCCACGTGGGAGCGGCCGGACGAGTGAGCGGCCTTCACCTCCCCTCACCCCCCTTCACCTCCCCTCACCCCCCTTCACCTCCCCTCCACCCCTCCCTTCACCTCCCCTCCACCCCCCCCCCATTCACCTCCCCTCCACCCCCCCCCATTCACCTCCCCTCCACCCCCCCCTTCACCTCCCCTCCACCCCCCCTTCACCTCCCCTCCACCCCCCCTTCACCTCCCCTCCACCCCCCCCTTCACCTCCCCTCCACCCCCCCCTTCACCTCCCCTCCACCCTTCCCTCCACCCCCCCTTCACCTCCCCTCCACCCTCCCCTCCACCCCCCCCTTCACCTCCCCTCCACCCCCCCTTCCCCCCACCACCTCCCCTTCACCCCCCCCTTCACCCCCCCTCCACCCCCCCCCCTTCACCTCCCCTCCACCCCCCCCCCCCCTTCACCTCCCCTCCACCCCCCCCTTCACCTCCCCTCCACCCCCCCCCCCTTCACCTCCCCTCCACCCCCCCCCCTTCACCTCCCCTCCACCCCCCCTTCACCTCCCCTCCACCCCCACCTTCACCCCCCTCCACCCCCACCTTCACCCCCCTCCACCCCCACCTTCACTCCCCCCTTACAACAACCCACCACCTCCCCCCTCCTCACCACCTCCCCCCACCTTCACACCACCTCCCCCCACCTTCACACCACCTCCCCCCTTCCCCCCTTCCCACCACCTCCCCCCCTTCCCACCACCTCCCCCCTTCCCACCACCTCCCCCCCTTCCCACCACCTCCCCCCCCCTTCCCACCTCCTTCCCATCTCCTCCCACCTCCTCCCCCCCCTTCCCACCTCCTCTCCCCCCCCCTTCCCACCTCCTCTCCCCCCCCCCTTCCCACCTCCTCTCCCCCCCTTCCCACCTCCTCTCCCCCCCCTTCCCACCTCCTCTCCCCCCCTTCCCACCTCCTCTCCCCCCCCTTCCCACCTCCTCTCCCCCCCCCTTCCCACCTCCTCTCCCCCCCCCCTTCCCACCTCCTCTCCCCCCCCTTCCCACCTCCTCTCCCCCCCCCTTCCCACCTCCTCCCCCCCTTCCCACCTCCTCCCCCCCCCCTTCCCACCTCCTCTCCCCCCCTTCCCACCTCCTCTCCCCCCCCCTTCCCACCTCCTCTCCCCCCTTCCCACCTCCTCTCCCCCCCTTCCCACCTCCTCTCCCCCTCCACTTCCCACCTCCTCTCCCCCCCTTCCCACCTCCTCTCCCCCCCCCCTTCCCACCTCCTCTCCCCCCCCTTCCCACCTCCTCCCCCCCCCTTCCCACCTCCTCCCCCCCCTTCCCACCTCCTCTCCCCCCCCTTCCCACCTCCTCTCCCCCCCCCTTCCCACCTCCTCTCCCCCCCCCTTCCCACCTCCTCTCCCCCCCTTCCCACCTCCTCTCCCCCCCCTTCCCACCTCCTCCCCCCCTTCCCACCTCCTCTCCCCCCCCTTCCCACCTCCTCTCCCCCCCTTCCCACCTCCTCTCCCCCCCCTTCCCACCTCCTCTCCCCCCCCTTCCCACCTCCTCTCCCCCCTTCCCACCTCCTCCCCCCCTTCCCCCCTTCCCCCCCCACCCCTCCCCCCCCTTCCCACCTCCTCCCCCCCCCTTCCCACCTCCTCTCCCCCCCCACCTCCTCCCCCCCCTTCCCACCTCCTCCCCCCCCTTCCCACCTCCTCCCCCCCCCCTTCCCACCTCCTCCCCCCCCCTTCCCACCTCCTCTCCCCCCCTTCCCACCTCCTCCCCCCCCCTTCCCACCTCCTCTCCCCCCCCTTCCCACCTCCTCTCCCCCCCCTTCCCACCTCCTCCCCCCCCCTTCCCCCCTCCTCCCCCCCCTTCCCACCTCCTCCCCCCCCCCTTCCCACCTCCTCCCCCCCTTCCCACCTCCTCCCCCCCCCCTTCCCACCTCCTCCCCCCCCTTCCCACCTCCTCTCCCCCCCTTCCCACCTCCTCTCCCCCCCTTCCCACCTCCTCCCCCCCCTTCCCACCTCCTCCCCCCCTTCCCACCTCCTCCCCCCTCCTTCCCACCTCCTCCCCCCCCCTTCCCACCTCCTCCCCCCCTTCCCACCTACTCCCCCCCCCTTCCCACCTCCTCTCCCCCCCCCTTCCCACCTCCTCTCCCCCCCCTTCCCACCTCCTCTCTCCCCCCTTCCCACCTCCTCTCCCCCCTTCCCACCTCCTCCCCCCCCCTTCCCACCTCCTCCCCCCCCTTCCCACCTCCTCCCCCCCCCTTCCCCCTTCCCACCTCCTCCCCCCCCCTTCCCACCTCCTCCCCCCCTTCCCACCTCCTCCCCCCCCTTCCCACCTCCTCCCCCCCCCTTCCCACCTTCTCCCCCCCCTTCCCACCTCCTCTCCCCCCCTTCCCACCTCCTCCCCCCCCCCTTCCCACCTCCTCCCCCCCCCTTCCCACCTCCTCTCCCCCGCCTTCCCACCTCCTCTCCCCCCCCCCCTTCCACCTCCTCTCCCCCCCTTCCCACCTCCTCTCCCCCCCCCTTCCCACCTCCTCCCCCCCCCCCTTCCCACCTCCTCTCCCCCCCCTTCCCACCTCCTCTCCCCCCCCTTCCCACCTCCTCTCCCCCCCCTTCCCACCTCCTCTCCCCCCCCTTCCCACCTCCTCTCCCCCCCTTCCCACCTCCTCTCCCCCCCCCCTTCCCACCTCCTCTCCCCCCCCTTCCCACCTCCTCCCCCCCCCTTCCCACCTCCTCCCCCCCCCCTTCCCACCTCCTCTCCCCCCCCTTCCCACCTCCTCTCCCCCCCCCTTCCCACCTCCTCTCCCCCCCCCTTCCCACCTCCTCTCCCCCCCTTCCCACCTCCTCTCCCCCCCCTTCCCACCTCCTCCCCCCCTTCCCACCTCCTCTCCCCCCCCTTTCCCACCTCCTCTCCCCCCCTTCCCACCTCCTCTCCCCCCCCCTTCCCACCTCCTCTCCCCCCCCTTCCCACCTCCTCTCCCCCCTTCCCACCTCCTCCCCCCCCCTTCCCACCTCCTCCCCCCCCTTCCCACCTCCTCCCCCCCCCCTTCCCACCTCCTCTCCCCCCCACCTCCTCCCCCCCTTCCCACCTCCTCCCCCCCCTTCCCACCTCCTCCCCCCCCCCTTCCCACCTCCTCCCCCCCCCTTCCCACCTCCTCTCCCCCCCTTCCCACCTCCTCCCCCCCCCTTCCCACCTCCTCTCCCCCCCCTTCCCACCTCCTCTCCCCCCCCTTCCCACCTCCTCCCCCCCCCTTCCCCCCTCCTCCCCCCCCTTCCCACCTCCTCCCCCCCCCCTTCCCACCTCCTCCCCCCCTTCCCACCTCCTCCCCCCCCCCTTCCCACCTCCTCCCCCCCCTTCCCACCTCCTCTCCCCCCCTTCCCACCTCCTCTCCCCCCCTTCCCACCTCCTCCCCCCCTTCCCACCTCCTCCCCCCCTTCCCACCTCCTCCCCCCTCCTTCCCACCTCCTCCCCCCCCCTTCCCACCTCCTCCCCCCCTTCCCACCTACTCCCCCCCCTTCCCACCTCCTCTCCCCCCCCTTCCCACCTCCTCTCCCCCCCCTTCCCACCTCCTCTCTCCCCCCTTCCCACCTCCTCTCCCCCCTTCCCACCTCCTCCCCCCCCCTTCCCACCTCCTCCCCCCCCCTTCCCACCTCCTCCCCCCCCCTTCCCCCTTCCCACCTCCTCCCCCCCCCTTCCCACCTCCTCCCCCCCTTCCCACCTCCTCCCCCCCCTTCCCACCTCCTCCCCCCCCCTTCCCACCTTCTCCCCCCCCTTCCCACCTCCTCTCCCCCCCTTCCCACCTCCTCCCCCCCCCCTTCCCACCTCCTCCCCCCCCCTTCCCACCTCCTCTCCCCCGCCTTCCCACCTCCTCTCCCCCCCCCCCTTCCCACCTCCTCTCCCCCCCTTCCCACCTCCTCTCCCCCCCCCTTCCCACCTCCTCCCCCCCCTTCCCACCTCCTCTCCCCCCCCTTCCCACCTCCTCTCCCCCCCCTTCCCACCTCCTCTCCCCCCCCTTCCCACCTCCTCTCCCCCCCCTTCCCACCTCCTCTCCCCCCCTTCCCACCTCCTCTCCCCCCCCCTTCCCACCTCCTCTCCCCCCCCACTTCCCACCTCCTCTCCCCCCCTTCCCACCTCCTCTCCCCCCCCCTTCCCACCTCCTCTCCCCCCCCCTTCCCACCTCCTCCCCCCCCTTCCCACCTCCCCCCCCCCTTCCCACCTCCTCTCCCCCCCCCTTCCCACCTCCTCTCCCCCCCCTTCCCACCTCCTCTCCCCCCTTCCCACCTCCTCTCCCCCCCTTCCCACCTCCTCCCCCCCTTCCCACCTCCTCTCCCCCCCCTTCCCACCTCCTCTCCCCCCCTTCCCACCTCCTCTCCCCCCCCCTTCCCACCTCCTCTCCCCCCCCTTCCCACCTCCTCTCCCCCCTTCCCACCTCCTCCCCCCCCCTTCCCACCTCCTCCCCCCCCTTCCCACCTCCTCCCCCCCCTTCCCACCTCCTCCCCCCCCCCCTTCCCACCTCCTCCCCCCCTTCCCACCTCCTCTCCCCCCCTTCCCACCTCCAACCAAACACATAAAGTTGCACTGTACGCAGATGACGTCTTCCTTATGTTATCTAAACCCCTCACCTCGCTACCAAATCTGTTTGACTTGGTGGGGAAATTCAATAAGATATCATGCTCTAAGATTATCCAAACCAAATCAGAAGCGCTGAATATAAATCTACCGAAGGTGACAGAAAAATTAATAGCGATCAACTTTAATTTTAATTGGCAACACAAAGCTATCCAATAATTAGGGATACACATCACCAAAGAATATAAGACCATTTATAAGGCGAACTTTCCCAAACTCATTCAATCTTTAAGAGAGGACATTAGAAAATTGTCAACCCACAATATCTCTTAGATCGGGATAATATATAGCATTCAAATGAAACGCCTCCCACGTATCTAATATTTATTCCAGACTCTACCAGTGCCACTGAGACTGAAGGACATACTCTCGCTTCAGTCTGTGATCTCCAAGTTTATTTGGGGAGGTAAAAAAGCGAGAGTGATGAGGCAGATCTTATTGAAACAAACCTCTCCGGAAGGGCTGGTGGTCGGTACCTTGCTTGTTGTCTTATTATAAAGCGGCACAATTATGTCAAGTTTCCCAATGGCAGACAGACCCAGAATTGAAAAGATGGGTGGCATTGGAGAGAGAGGTTTGCTCCCCCACTGGAGTTAAATAACCTAATTTGGGTCCAAAAATAGCATGGAAGACTGTTAAAACGCCGCTATCCTCAAAGACTAACTCGTCGTCAATCTGGGAAGCCTCCAAATTTAAATGCGCCTTGCCACCTGAGAATTAATTGATGGCCCTTATTTGCAGACTTTGCTCCAGCTATGAACAGCGCCGATTTTCAATCTGGAAACAAAAAGGCTATAAAAGACTTCGAGATCTGGAGGGCAATAATAGCATCAAATCATTCGAACTAATGAGATCAGATAATAACATTCCTCACTCTGAATTCTATAGATATCTCCAGATCAGAGCATTTTACAATAAACTCAATCCCAGCCCCCCCATTGACTACATTTGAAAAGCTCTGTCTTATAGAGACTGACACCCGCGGACTCACATCGCAAATATATAGAGAAGTCACTGGTTCTGGCCCTAAAGTGACACACAAATTAAGCTACATGACACAGTGGGAGGTAGATCTGGGAGAGGTTCTGGAGGCAGAAGAGAGGACGGCGATGGCTAAAAGTTCGATATGCATGACATTAAAAGAGAACGCATATACTGTAAGGTATTAATGAGATGTTATCTCACCACTCAAACTATCTAAGTTTCTAACGGGATACTCCCACTATGTCCAAGACAATGTGGAGAATCCGCTGACCTGTTACATATGCTGAGTTCCTGCCCCCGTATGGGAGAGGATTAGAGAGTGGCTACAGAGGATTTGTTGACCTCGCAATTCCAATGGACCCGTGGCTTTCCCGTCTAAATAGGCCAACACTGGACCTAGCCAAAGTAGAAAATAAAGTGGTTGCTCATTTTGCAACAGCGACAAGGTGTGAGATCGCAGCATTATGGAAACAGAACACAATTCCATCAATCCCTAAAATTCTGGGACAGAATTTGGTTTGTGTGCCAGATGGAAAAATTGACAAGTCTATTCCATGACACTGGCGTAGATTTTTTAAAAGTCTGGATGCCTTGGCTGGCACAGACAGACATCCCAGGGGTGGAGATGACCACAATTTGGCTTTGATAGTTTCAGATGTGTTCTCGTTTGATGGTAGCGATAGATGTTGGGCATCCAGGGACTCAGAGTCTGTTGAGGGGCGAGAAGGAGCTGAGACCGTGCAGGGAAAAGATGCACATATACAACCCGAGTTCGAATATATTTTTACCTGATATGCTGTCACAAGAAAGAGGTGCTAGACAGGGGATCGTTCCCTCCCCCCCCCCTCTTATTTTGGATTCTACTTTTCTTTGGATTTGTTGTTAAACAGGATTGGTGTTGGTGTGTTAAAAGAAACAGCGGATGTATGTTTTTGTACTGCATTAAAAAAACAATTAAAATCTAAGTTCTAAAAAAAATAGAGAGAAAATAGCACAAAGACGCAATTACACCAACACCCTCCAACTCACAGACTATCTCGGTAATCACACACACTCACATTCACAAACTTGTGCACACATACATACACACACACACACACTAATACATAAATATACACTCACACATACTGTACTCGCATACACACACACTCATATGCATGCACACTTCCATAAACATACACTTGCATATATAAACACATGCACATACACACACATACTGTACTCGCATACATAAACACATGCATACACACATTCGTACATAAACGCATGCACACACAAACAAACACATACACACACGCATACAGAAACACATGCAGACACACAAACAAACACATACACACATACTGTACTCGCATACAGAAAAACATGCATACACACACACTCGCATACATAAACACATGCAGACACACAAACAAACACATACACACACATACTGTACTCGCATACATAAACACATGCATGCACACATTCGTACATAAACGCATGCACACACAAACAAACACATACACACACACATACTGTACTCGCATACAGAAACACATGCATACAGAAACACATGCATACACACACGCATACATAAACACATGCAGACACACAAACAAACACATACACACACATACTGTACTCGCATACATAAACACATGCATGCACACATTCGTACATAAACGCATGCACACACAAACAAACACATACACACACATACTGTACTTGCATACAGAAACACATGCATACACACACGCATACATAAACACATGCAGACACACAAACAAACACATACACACACATACTGTACTCGCATACATAACACATGCATGCACACATTCGTACATAAACGCATGCACACACAAACAAACACATACACACACACATACTGTACTCGCATACAGAAACACATGCATACAGAAACACATGCATACACACACGCATACATAAACACATGCAGACACACAAACAAACACATACACACACATACTGTACTCGCATACATAAACACATGCATGCACACATTCGTACATAAACGCATGCACACACAAACAAACACATACACACACATACTGTACTTGCATACAGAAACACATGCATACACACACGCATACATAAACACATGCAGACACACAAACAAACACATACACACACATACTGTACTCGCATACATAAACACATGCATGCACACATTCGTACATAAACGCATGCACACACAAACAAACACATACACACACATACTGTACTTGCATACAGAAACACATGCAGACACACAAACAAACACATACACACATACTGTACTCGGATACAGAAACACATGCATACACACACACTCGCATACATAAACACATGCAGACACACAAACAAACACATACACACACATACTGTACTCGCATACATAAATACATGCATGCACACACACTCGCATACAGAAACACATGCATACACACACAAACACATATACACACATACTGTACTCGCATACATAAACACATGCATACACACACACTCGCATACAGAAACACATGCATACACACACAAACATATGCGTACACACACCCTGAGGGCCTCTTTATTTGTATTAAAAGAACCTCTCCTTTTGTCTCCTTGGCGCCTTGATGATGTGCGATAGTTATAATGGCCCCATGAGTAAGAAGTGGCAACCTGTGTAACCCTCAGCTTCACAAGCACCTCTTAGCGCATCAGGAGAGCTCCTCACCAGGACCCCATTAGCAACAACCAGGAGTGCTGACCCGAGCCCTCCGCTAATGGAGCATCAGAGAGACGCGCACAGCACAGGAGTGGAGTTATTTGCAACCTCCTCCCATATGCATAGTCAGTGCTTACTGAGAATCAGCAGCAAGAACACACAGTACCCAGTGACTGTGTGAGACATTTGGGGGCCCTGTCAGAGACGTGTTCAGAGGTACGCAGAGATAAGTCCCTGTTACAGGCCCAAATTTACTCATGCGCACTATTCCTTGTGTCTTCACTCCCCTCCTAGATTGTAAGCTTCCTGGGGCAGTGACCTCCTTATTGTCTTAGTTTTTCTTAACATCTACTGTATGTACTCTTTTGCCTAACATATATGTACTCTTTTGCCTAACATATATGTACTCTTTTGCCTAACATATATGTACTCTTTTGCCTAACATATATGTACTCTTTTGCCTAACATACAGTATATATACTCTTTTGCCTAACATATATGTACTCTTTTGCCTAACATATATGTACTCTTTTGCCTAACATGTATGTACTCTTTTGCTATTGCCCGCTCACATTGTATTGCAGGGCAGAATTATACTGTGCTATTCCACAAGACACCTCCTGGCGTATTCACGTGAATGGGCAGTTACGTCCCTCACAACACCTTCAGTAAAAAATAATATATATACTCCATGTGAATGTTGGAATAAAAAAAGATGCAGATTGTCTACATGCTGGCCTTGGTAACACTATTGATGCTAGAGGCCTGCCTTGCATTGCAAAACCTGTTTGAGCACGTGTGTGTGTATGTGAGTGACTGCCAATCTCTATGAACAAGTCAGTGTGGGTGTCAATGTGTGTGAGAGAATGAATGTGAATGTATATGCGTAAAGTTCCACGTGTGTGCAAAGAACATCTCTTTCTCTATTGCTTGCTCTGTCTCTCTCACCCTTTGTTGATGGATATACTTATCCCATATTATGTAT
The DNA here is from genome assembly GCF_040206685.1 of Ascaphus truei. NCBI lineage: Eukaryota > Metazoa > Chordata > Amphibia > Anura > Ascaphidae > Ascaphus > Ascaphus truei. The sequence goes on from NC_134489.1 coordinate 22,755,255, forward strand.
GTATATTGATCCACGGGTGACAACCTCCAATTCTTCTGCGCAAACGCAAAGGCCCACATGCGCTTGATCGCGGCGATAGCCGCATCTGTGCATGCGCGAGCCGACAATGTCTGCGCATGTGCAAAGGCCCGAGGACCCTGCTGTATGCCGAGCCGACGGCTACTGTGCATGTGCGCCGAGCCAACGGCTTCTGCGCATGCGTGTGCCCACACTGACGTGCACCGACGGCCTCTTTTGCTCTCATGACGTCACTTCTGTCTCCAACTAAGGAAATTCACTCCTGCCGCCAAAGAAGTTTCACTTCAAAAGTTCCCTCGAAAGTTCCTTGTATTAAATGTGAATATATTTGTAAATAGGTATTATATTCCCTGTTAGATGCCTCTTTTCTAATGTAATCAAACCTAACTTGGATAGTGTTTCCTCATACAGTAAGTCAGACCTTCCATCCCCTTTATTAATTTGGTGGCACGTCTCTGCACTTTTTCAAGTTCCATAATGTCGTTTATATGAAACGGTGCCCAACGGTGAAGGTGTGGTCTTACCAAGAAATTATGCAATGGCAAAATTATGCTATCTGTTTTTTTGCACGATAATATCCTGTTGGCCTTTGCAGCTACTTCCTAACATTGAGCACTATTGCTAACCCTGCTGTCTACTCCTAAATCCTTCCCCGTCAAGGATTTACCTCATTTTATTCTATTTAGTTTGTATGAAGCATGATTATTCTTGCTTCCCAAATGCATAACCTTACATTTATGTGCAATAAACCCAATCTGCCATTTACCTGCCAAGCTTTCAGTTGATCCAAGTCCTTCTGTAGAGATATCACTTCCCTGAAATACATTTTTAGGACCCTCCATCTTCCTTTAACTTTGTTATTGTTTCCAACGAATCCCAGTCCCTCCCAACAATCTCTGTACCTGATCAACAATATGCTGAACCCAAGTAGCCGCAACACAACATACTGTACGGTTCATGGGGTCATAGCAACAGATTGCCCTATGTACCCCACTACTGGTTGATCCCCTATCCCCACAACCTGCCTAGGTCTCTGAGTATCCAGAGTCCCCTATGTGCTGGGGACTGTTCCCCTGGCTGCTAAAGGAATCAGTCTCCCACAAGCCTTGCCATTCCGGCCCTGACACTCCCCCAATATCTCCACTCAATCTGTAAAATCTATTGTGATTGGTCAGCTCAGAACAGGCCTGCCTCTTCCTTTCTAGTCCCAGTCAGACCCTGTTCATAAACACTTTTCAATGTTGCTGATGTCACTCAATGTTGCAAATTGCCTATTCAGATCAGCAAACGGAGACACCAAAGAGAGCACCTGTACACACTTCCCACAGAGGTATACTCCCGGAACAGCTGCTCCACGTGCACATACATGTGGCAAGATGTGCAGAGTGGCATTCTTCATCCTGCTCCCACTCATTATGCTGCTTACAAACTCAGGACAAACCTCTGTTTAAATCACATCTACACACCAATCATGTGTACCAGGAAAGCGATTAACTCTCAGACACCCACACCTACCGCAATGTCTCACGGCAGTAGAATTAGATTTTATGCTTCAGCAGTGTAGGGAGAAGAAGGGGTTGGTAGCCAGAGCCCATCCACACCCATTAGGTGATAGAGTGAGAGGCCAATGGAGGAAAGACGCCCAGCCAGGCCCCACTCCTCTGCTGTGCCTGGAATGGCTGTCCCGGTTCTCCCCCCGTCATCGGCCCTACTATCACCAGCTCGCAGACACACTCTCTCTCTCTTTCCATCCCTCTCTGTCTGTATCACTCTCGGAGAGATTCACCAACATCGGGTAGTGGACCTTGATCCCATGTTAAAGGGACATTCAAGTCAATGGCAATTAAAGCAGGATTGAGCTGTGATACCCTTTATTAGAGCGTAGTGAATCATGGGCCTCTGTCTCTCTCTGTTTCTGACTGTCTACAGTTCTCTCTCTTTGTTTACCTTCTGAGCTTGGTTGGACTGTCCCTCGCTGGAGGAGCTCAGCGCTGCTCTGAGTTTCATGTTCTTTTCCTCCTCTGAGGACCCTCCCTTGTCACTGATGTTGCTAGCGAGCTCTCCTATCTTCCTCTTCAATGTCTTCTCCTCCAGGTCAGCATCTGTGAGCACCCCGAGGCCTGTGGACTGAAGGATTGGATGCTGTCAGACTGGTGCATGGGTTCTTGCTCTCGCCAAAACCCTTAGAACCCAGAGGACAATGTTATAGGGGAAACCACTGAACCCTTTGTCCATATAAATGAGAGAATTCAGATAAGCTAAATAAGCACATTCAACTGTCCTTCTTACAACATGGTGTAGATGTTATCACTGGAGACCACAAAACACACGTTATCATTAGAAAGCAAAACTATTCATTCCTGTGTGAAGAAAGCTGCCATTTAACTCCTTAGTGCCAGCAGAAACAATGACGTCTCTCCACAGATCTACAGCATGAAAAGAAAAAGGTGAGATTTTGTAGCGTGTATACAAAAGTTACTAAGCTGTTGAACTGGTATTGTGATTCGTCTTTTCTAATAAGAGTATTTTGGATCAATATTATACCATTGTAGTGCTGTTATTCATGGGGCAATGTCTGTATTAGATACCAGGCATCTTCCTACAGAGGTGAACGACTGAAGACAGCTCATTCAAAGTGACACACAAGTTGTAAGCAGGTTGGGCAGTTCTGTGAGGTATATACAGTAGTACGTGTGGAAGGTACTGTCTGCAAGCACCAGAATGGAGGGAGGGGGTTACCTCATCTGAATGTCCTGATATTCTCTCCTCTAGACGGTTCAACATCCGTTCAATGGCGAGCATACGCTTGTTGAGCTCAGTGATCTGCGAAATAGGACAGAGAAGCAGATAGGAAGGATCCCACCACCAGAAGATCTCAACACCAGGAGAAGATCCCAGCACCAGGAGAATGCATCCCACCACCAAAACCAACCCAAGAGGAAGCACAGACAGACAGATGCAGGAGGAGTGTAATAGTCTCATGCTCTGGAGGCCAGAAGAATACTCCAAGTCCTTGTTTGTGGATTGCAAGTTCTTCGGGTCAAGGAGTCACTGTACCTGTTCATATTTCCATGTGCTAATATGGAATTAGTTACACTGAAAGAATAACTATTATAATTGCCAACAGGCAAAAATGTACGTGCAAACTCGTCATTCTTATAGTGTGATCGCTCTGTCCTGAAAGTCTCCATGTCTCCAAGACCCAGCATTTACCTGGATCACCAGCACCCTCACTGCTCTTCCGTCTAACGCAGGGGTGGGCAACTCCAGTGCTCAAGGGTCACCACAAGTCAGGTTTTCCGGATAACCCTGCTTCAGAAAACACACACAATCCCAGCACGCTCTAAACCCAACACCCACCACAAAAATAAATAATAAATATATATATCTTACTATATATTTGTGAAAGCGTCATATGTTTCTATGTCTGTATGTGTCTCCCTGTGTCCCTCCCTGTGTCCCTAGCGGCAATCACCTTGGACCTTGGGCCAGGCCAATGAGATTGCTCCCTTGGGCCGCCCCCGCACATCTCTCATTGGCCTGAGGCGGAGTGACGGGCCAAAAGAGAGACGGGGACACACACACACACACACACACCACCCCCTTCCCCCCCCCCACCCCCACGCTCTCTGCGGCTCTCCCCTCACATAGGCCGCTCCCCCAGCTGACCATCCCCGAGAGCACTCCCCACGGCTCTCACCACCCATAGGCCACTCCCTCACCCGGCGCTCTCCCTCACCCCCCACCAGCTCCCTCCCCCCGCTCTCCCCCCCGCTCACGCCCCCCCCTGTTTACCCCCCGCCCCGCTTATCCCCCCCACCCACACACACAGAGCACGCTCTCTGCGGCTCTCCCCTCACACATGCCACTCCCCGTCCCCGCGGGCGCTCCTCCGGCTGTCTCCGCCTCTCCCCGCGGGAGGCACAGCACCTCCTCACCGGAGCGTCTCAGCCTCTCCGCTGAGGAGCCCGAGGTGGAGGAGGAGGGCGGCCGGGACCCGCGCGGCCATGTGCAAGGTGTGTACACGCAGGGGAATGGGTTATTTAACACGTCCCTGACTCACCCTGCCCTTTGCCCCCCCCCTACCCTCCCTGCCCCCCCTACCCTCCCTGCCCCCTGCCCCCTCTGCTGCCCTCCCTCCCCCTGCCCTTTCCCCCTGCCCTTTGCCCCATGCCCTTTGCCCCCTCCCTCCCCCTGCCCTTTGCCCCCTGCCCTCCCTCCACCTGCCCCTCCTCCCCATGCCCCCCAGCCCTTTGCCCCCTGCCCTTTGACCCCTGCCCTTTGCACCCTGCCCCCCCTGCCCTTTTCCCCCTGCCCTTTTGCCCCTGCCCCCCCTGCCCATTGCCCCCTGCCCTCCCTCCCCCTGCCCTTTGCCCCCTGCCCTCCCTCCCCCTGCCCTTTGACCCCTGCCCTCCATCCCCCTGCCCTCTGCCCTCCCTCCCCCTGCCCTTTGCCCCCTGCCCTCCCTCCACTGCCCTCCCCTGCCCTTTGCCCCCTGCCCTCCCTCCCCTGCCCTCCCGCCTTTGCCCCCTGCCCTCCCTCCTCTGCCCTTTGCCCCCTGCCCTCCCTCCCCTGCCCTTTGCCCCCTGCCCTTTGCCCCCTGCCCTTTGCCCCCTGCCCTCCCTCCCCCTGCCCTCCCTCCCCCTGCCCTTTGCCCCGCTCCTCCCCTCCCTGCCCAACCCGCCCCTCCCTGCAACCCCCCACCCCCCCGCCCCTCCCTGCCCCCTGCCCCCCCGCCCCCACCCCTCCCTGCCCTTTGCCCCCCCGCCCCTCCCTGCCCTTTGCCCCCCCCACCCCTCCCTGCCCTTTGCCCCCCCCACCCCTCGCCCCCCCTCCCTGCCCTTTGCCCCCCTGCCCTTTGCCCTCCCCACCCTTCTACGCCCCTTAGCCCCCCCCCGCCCTTCAATGCCCCTCCCCCCGCCCTTCAACGCCCCTCCCCCCCGCCCTTCCACTCCATGCCCCCTGCCCTTCCACGCCCGGGCAACGCCGGGTATATCAGCTAGTATATATATGTGTGTCAAAAGGATTATTATTGGGTGTGACCAAATATACTGTACACAACAAAAAACACAAGCCCCAATTTAACATCCAAATGACAAAGTATATAGTTAAATGCTTATCTGGTTGTCGTCTCATAAGTATGGGTCATTTAGTTAAACCCTTTGGCCAAAGCATTATAAGCCTGCAGCCACGTCACGGCATGACCACTCTGCAGGTCCTAACACATGCAAATTGGTCATGCCCTGATGTGGCCTATTAAGACATTTCTCCCTCCATTACAGAGGTAAATGGGAATGTTCACAGTCAGTGTTAGGACCTGCAGAGGGATCATGCCGTGATGTGGCTTCAGGCTTATAATGCTTTGGCCATAGAGTTGAACTAAGTGACCCATAATTATGAGAAGACAAACAGATAAGTATTTAAGTATATACTTTGTCATTTGGATGTTGCATATCCCTGCTTCAGCACAGATGACTCAATCAGTGGCTCAGCCATAATGATTGAGCCACCTATGCTGAAGCAGGGATATCCTGAAAACCTGACCTGTTGGTGGCCCTTGAGGCCCTGGCATTGGCCACCTCTAGTCTAGAGGTAGGGAATGGTTAAGGCCTCGCCCCCACTGCTTGCGGCTACATGCGCTACGGCGGGAACAAGATATGGACCTCTATGGGGCTGGCCCCAGTCACTACCTGCACGCACCTGCAAATAGCGCGATGGGCGACCGCATTTTGAGGAGACAAGAATTTTATCTTTTCATGCGGCGACGGCGTCACGTGATTTCCTGTTAACCAATGAGAGCGAAGATGTTTTAACGCCAATCAGAGTGAAGTCAATTTCAACCAATGAGAGAGGATGTGACGTCAAGGCCGCGCCCCCTCGTCTGGTGTGCCATCGCAGAAGTGAGTGAGCAGGTGAGTCCACTGATCGCAGCCTTTACGTGTGCACGTGCCGCCATGCGCTCCGACGCATGCGGTGGCCCCAGTCACTGCATGCACGCTCGCGTCAGAGCGCCTGGCAGCGCATACACCAGTTTCAGATGCCATCTGTGGTTAAGGGGTCGCGATGGGACGCGCGTCTTGGCAAGTCAGAGAAGAGCATGCCCGGGAGGCATGGCGGGGGCGTGGCAATGACATCACGTGGCTGGTTCGCCCTCATTGGCTGAACCGCCACCGTGACGTGGCCATCGCTCAGTCGCCGCACCAAAAGTCAAATATCTTGACTTTCAAAAATCTGGTCGCACCACTCGCGCTTGGTCATGTGCGCGCATGCACTAACTGGGGCCGGCCCCATAGTGGTCCGTACCTTCTTCGGGGCGCGCACTGTGTCGCACGCGCAGCCGCGGGCACTGGGACCGAGGCCTAAAGAGTGGAGAGCTCACTATAAGTGCAGCTCTTGGCCTAACCACCAGGTGGCACCTTGAACTACATTATCAGCTGTATGTGAAAAGCTGCAGAGCCTTAAACACAATGCAGTGAATTGGAGGGATTCATCAAATGGTCACATTAATAGTATCTGCCCAGAGCACCGAGTTGGTCAGCAGCTCTATAACTTTCCTCGCTGAGAGGGTCAAGAATCTTTGCAACAGCTGGTTTTAGTTTGTAAAATGTCTCCAATTTGGCCAGTTGTATTTCACAAAGATTCCCTAATTTGCTGGCTATGATGGGCAGAGCTCCCTGATTGGCCATCCTGAGTTGGGCAGAGCTCCCTGATTGGCCATACTGAGTTGGGCAGAGCTCCCTGATTGGCCATCCTGAGTTGGGCAGAGCTCCATGATTGGCCATCCTGAATTGGGCAGAGTTTTCTTTTTAAAGAGTCCTTTGGTAACTTTCCTGTCACTGTGGCACAGAAGAGTCCAGTATAATGATAATTGGCCATTAATCTGATGAAGTGGCTTTTCAGTTCATGATTTTCGGGGTGTGCAGCTTTATGTCTGGTTCGGAGAGGCACTCACAACAAGAACAAGGAGCAGGAAGATCTAATTAACAAAAGACGTACAAATGGACCACATGAGCACAAGAGGGAAGTGAGAAAAGGAAAAACATTTACATCAAAAGTGAGGCTGAACAGTGATTCTAATTAGCGTGCGAGAGCAGTGAATGGAAGGGGTCTAATTATATCCCCTGAATGCACACTGTGTCCGGCACACCAGAACTCAGCGCGGGCTCTGTGTGCTGTGACCATGTCACACCAGAAAAGGAACAGAGGCTCTAACTGAGCTGGGTGTAGTGGTTAAAGGGTATACAAAAAAAAACTAAACCAACAGTGATGTAAAAAAAAAAAAAATTACTAATATTTTCTTCACGGAAATAAAAGCGTAGGTTAGTTAATTCAACACCTGCTTCTGTTTTCACACTTTTGGGTGCAGGAATAGTACTGGCAGGACAGGAATGAGAGATGCTGGTATGACCCGGGGTGCAAGACACAGCATCTCTCTCCATCACTTCATACACACGACTATATGTGTAAACATGCCCTGCCCTCGGTTTCACCAATAGGTTGACATCTGTTCAGCCTAGCTGTTACCTGAATGCCAGAATGATGCACATTCTCCTGGGAAGACGCCCGACTCCTGCGTTTGGGGGGCACTTTGGGGACAGTCCCCCCTTCCTCCTCCGAGGTGTCCATGTCCCCAGAATACTGTGACCCTTTGGGTGCAAGGGAAGGGCTGCCTTTGGGGATATAGCGGGTGCGAGTTAGTTGGGGGTCGGGGTAGGGGTTGTTCTCTTGGGATTCGGTTAGGAAGGGGAGGTCTGGAGGACGGGAGGGAGGTGGGAAGCAGATGAAGTGGAGAAATGAGACATTATTTGAGTCAGTTCCAATTGAATGAGAGGTGTGATCTTCAGAAAACTCAAACACTCAAACATTGTCCATGTGAACAAACTGTAACCCATATCTACGTATCCTCCTCCATAAAGGTTAAATAGTCACCCCTCATCTGTTTATCAAAGGTATTTGTTCATGTTCTTCTCCCCGTGATGAGGGGAGAGGATACATGGAGCGGAAAGCGGAAAGAGAAGCAAGCAAAGAGTTACACTAGTGATAACAGCATTTATCCAACGTCCTTTCCACCATATTTTTCCCTTTTTAGCATTGATAATATTGCCAGGTGCGTGGAGACATACAGCAGGTGGTCTATCAGATTTCTTCAGTAAGAACTTTCTTAAATCTGACGCACACGTTACTATACATAAAAACAAATGTTTGATGTGCAGAACACAGCATTGGTTATTGCAACCACCCCTCCCTCGTGTGCTATCACATGCCCACCGAAACCAGAACTTCCTGCAGATATTTAGGGTCATATCTACTAAGCAGTCTCCTGCCATAAGACGCCTTACACCCCATTGAATTTATGATGCTTTAAAGGCAGAAGACTACTTAGTAAATATGGCCTTTTGTTTCTTCTATCTCCAGAGTTGGCAAGGCCTGGGGATCGAAACAGATTTGGTGGTTCTAGACAGGTACTGAAATAGTTTAACTGAGTACGACTTGTTTAATTAAACTGCCTCCCAGTGAGCAAGAGTCACTCCATGCTGGATAGGGTCTCTTCCCACCAGCTGACCTCTTTCAAGATAGTCAGCTCTTTAGGACAGAAAGTCCTCTCGTTCCCTTTTATGTTGTATTGCTAATCCCAGGTATTGCTGTACCTGGAGAGTGTTTGGGTCATACTCACTGGGCCTCCGGTTAATTTCCAGGCTCCGGCGACGAGAGTTGACAGTCAGACGAACCTCGGTGCTGAACCCCTGCTCAGGGGTGGGCACTAACTGCCCCTGCTCCTGCAGGAGGTGGTGGAACATGGATGCCAGCTCAGCCTCGGCAATGAGGGACTCCTTCTGGGCTGTGTCTTTCCCAGAGCCAGTGTACTCAGAGAAGGACTGAGGGACAAGGTGACAGAGGTGCCATCAAATACATCTCTACTTCTGAAGGGTAAAACACAGGCGTAATCATGTGTGACATACTGTACAGCAATAACACTGAGACTCAGGGAGCATAGGACAATTAGTGTTAGGACGGTTGAGACGTGGTCTGTCTTGGAGGGGCTCAAGGGCTTACGACACTTTGGCCAAAGAGTTAAACTAAAAGACCATTTTATTCAAAAGATATCTATATATAGATATATATTGATATATCTATATCTATCTATCTATCTATCTATCTATCTATCTATCTATCTATCTATCTATCTATCTATCTATATATATATATAGGCACTGTACCGTGTATTTGTGTCAATGGATGTAGCATTGAGCTCTGTCTGTGTATCATGTTCTGTCTCTGGTTTTAAGCATAGGACAATTGTCATGTTCCAGGAACACTGTGACAGAATTGACTCAGCTTGTTGGGTTTGACCCTTCCACCGCATGGTGACCTAGTGACACAAGCAGAATCCCATTGGTTCTATCCCTCCCAGCATGTGACAAAGCGAGGACCTTACGGTTATTGAAAGGGTTTGCAGTGTGTATAATTCCACATAAATGCATATATATCCCATCCTGTAAAAAATGGGTTAAAATACCAGCCATGTGGATCCACCTGGATCTGGAAGGGAGCAGAGAGGGGAGGAGAAGACAGGGACAGCCCCACACCCAGAGGTACCTGGAAGACATCCTTCTCAAGAGTTGGAGAGAGCTGCATGGACTGTCTGCGAGACTGAGCTGAGTACTCAGAGTCCATCTCAAAGTCAAAGGGGTGAACGGACAGCAGGCGCTTGGTCTTACGCATCTTCAGAAGACAAAGACGGGGGAGCAGTGAAGCAATCAATCAGAAAAGGCCCAAGCCAAGTCCCACGTCATCCCTTCCAAAAGCATATTCCCGTTTCATCCTTTCCCCACTGCTTTGCACGGCATGGTGCATGGCAGGAGTTGGGCTACCATGTATCACAAGCAGAAGTAAGTGACATGGCTGCAGCTGGGGTAATGGTGTGATCAGAATCCAGAGCTCATAATTCAACCTCTGGCTCAAGTGCAAAACCCATCTATACAAACATTACAACATACTGTAGGAATTGGTGATAGTTTGGCCCAACTAGTGGAGACGTTTCTTTCAGTTATGCTGTGAAACCTGAGAGCCTGCGTAATCCCTGTCTTGTTTTATTCCCTATTGTCTAACACCTTGTGCTAGAAAATGCTCATATTTCCCCTCGTGCGTCTCTATAATTTACAGAGGTGTATTTAATATAATGTGCAGACATTCAGAAGCCAAAACAACAGCAATACTGCCCCGCTGGGCTACAACACTGTGGGGTCTACGTATAAAGGTCTCAGGCTGCAAAACTAGGCTGATCAAAGCAAACATATGCCACTGGTTTTAATGGGATCCCTGCTCTTTGATAAATATGTTTTGAAGCCGTAGAATTTGATCAATAAACCCTGTACTTCAAACATCCCTACTCATCTTCTGTATTCAATAGAGGTTTTAAATCTCATACAGTGATAATATTACAATTCTAGAAGAGTGTGATCGTTGTAAGGTGTGCAAAGTACCACTACTCCTGTATTTGTGGATCTGATATTCGCTACTTTAAATTGACAACAATTGATTTATTTTACGTATTGCTAGCACAATTATTATATGCTGCCTTCTGTTCAATCTATTTTAGGCCGCATTTGGAGACCGGACTGTTTGAGTGAGATTTGCATGACATGACTTCGTATGTAGCCTTCGGTCATTGATAGTGTATGTTGAGGCTGCATTTATATCTACACCCTGATATGTTCCTGGTTCTACAGGTTGATGGAGTTAACCCTTTCTATCTTATTGATGGAAGGGGTTTAAATCTGATCTCTGCTCGTCCATTTCCTGTGCCCATAGCCCGTCCATGCTCCTATTTACTCAGTGAGTGGACACCTGTCCCCAGGACATCCTTATATCGTGCAATCAGCTGTAGGGGAGGGTGACAGAGAGATCTAAGGGGAAAGAGCAGTTTGTATGGGTCCTGCCAATCTCTCACAACCCTACATCCAGCTACCTGTATAATGCGCTTATCAATGTATTTATACATGTAGAATGAATGATCTTCTTATTAGTGCAGTTGTGATTTCCTTGATAATGCCTCCTGTGCTAGGGGTGGGCAACACATTGCACAGCAATGTATATCTTTATGCAAAGCCCCTCTAACAGCAAAGGGTTAACCAGATTAAAAATTATTACATTGTAAACTCTTTTGAGTCGTAATCTCTCCCTCACTGTGTGTGAGTGTGTGAGTGAGTGAGTGTGTGTGCGTGTGTGTGACAATTGGCTGTTGGGTATTGATCATTTCTTCTGTATGCTACTGTCTACCACCCCTTTGTACTGCACTGCAAAGCATGTTGGTGCCTATGAAATAAAACATGATAACCTTAATCTGCGGGTTTATTACTGCTTTAACCTCTTCGTTGCTGCTTCACAATGAGATGCTGTGATGTATAAGCGAATCTGATTGAGCAGTCCATCTCATGAGCCCCTTATTACAATTACAGCTCATTGAGGAGTGCATGTCACATAGTTACTTAGTAGGTGAGGTTGATAAAAGACATATGTCCATTGACTTCAACTTACTGTATGTTACATTTAGACGACAGATACTTATTCTATATTTGCATTCACAGTATTTTGATCCAGAGGAAGGCAAACAACCCCAGTGACATATCATCCAATGATATCTCATAATAATAAATTCCTTCCTGACTCCAAATAATTACAATCAGAGTTCTGCCTGGATCAACATCCTTCCCATGTTTACTTATTTGGTATATCCCTGTATACCTTTCCATTCTTAAAAGATGTCCAACTTTTTTTTTTAAAGCTATCTATTGTATCTGCCATCACAGTCTCCATGGGTAATGAATTCCACATTTTAACTGCCCTTACTGGAAAGAACCATTTCCTTTGTTGCTGGTGAAATCTCCTTCCTACAACCTTAAGGAGGGATGACCATGTGTCGTTAGTACTGCCCTTGGGATGAATAGTTATTTTGAAAGCTCCTTGTACTGCCCTTGGGATGAATATATTTGTATATAGTTATCATATAATTTCCCCTCTTAGACGCCTCTTTATAATTTAAATAAATCTAATTTAGCTAGTCTCTCCTTATAAGTTAGATTGTCCATCCCCTATATTAATTTGGTGGCTCTTCTCTGCACTCTCTCGTTCCATAATGTATTTTCTAAGGAGTGGTGACCACAACTGTACTCCATTTCATGGTATGGTCTTACTAATGCTTTATACAGTGGTATATGGTTCCCTTGTGATTAGGGCATTGCACAGAGAGATAGGACACCCGAAAAGAAGAATGCAGCAGAGCCAAGGACAGAGTATGCGGAGGTGTGCACATACCATGCTATACCGCTGAGCCTCTGCGCTGTCCATTGTGTCCTCCATCTCATCCCCATCAAGGTACATCCCGGACCTGGCCTGGCGCAGGTATTCTCCTAGTGAGGGACACAGCAAAAACTCAACAGGTTTCAACTCAGAGTCACTTCCCCAGAGCTCTCACTGGGCCAGACGGGATCAAACAGAGTTATTGTCAGTTAAAAGCATGCGGCTGAGTGAAAGTATTTTTATTTTCGGATGTGTATCCCACTCTGGTGTTAGTGTGGGTATTGCTGCCTTTATCTCTATCTTATCCTGCCCCCTTTTTAGTTGGTTATTTCGCAGGAAAGGGCTATGTATAAATCTATTTATCTTATTACTGAGGTAGAGCAAAGAAGATTCAAAGGTTAGTTAAATAGTAGTAAGACCATACAATAGAGATGGGTCTTAAAAGATAAGGAACATATGATTAATTATAGTTACTTAGTGGCAGAACAAAGAGGTTCTTTCAAATCACAGTAAATATTGCTAAAGGAAGACACTGTAGTTTAATGTTGTTGATTACCCAAGAGCATTTTGGGCTGACACTGAGAAAAACAGGTGGTTACTATGATAAGACTGGTGGAAGAAAATCTATAAAGAGTATATTTGAATTGATAGAATTCAGAATAATTTAACACCACCAATCTAAGAACAACTAAGGATTCTCCACTCTATAACTAAATTCTGTACGCCCGATTGATGTAACCGACTGAAATGATGCTGTGAAAGATGTTTTCTATTGTCTCTGAATAAATTGATAAAAGAAACGGATGGTGGACTATTTCAGGGGAGCGCAAACTTTTCCTGCTGCACCCCCCTGTCTGGCCTGTGCCAAAGCTGTGCCCCCCCTCCTACCTTCCAGTCGCGTCACAGGGTCACGTGACGTCAGGTCATGTGACCCGCAGCATCATTTGACGGCGGTCACGTCACATGACCCCGCTGCGTCATCTCACGCCGCACTGCCAGGTAATTTTTTTTGTTGCAGGGGCCTCACGCAATCCCCCAGCATTAAATTATATGCCTTGGGGAAGAGCGCGGGACCACTGCAACAGCCCCTCGCCCCCCCAGAAAAATCTCCCGCCCTCCCTGGGGGGCGCGTCCCTCAGTTTGCGCACCGCTGGACTATTTGATATATTTTGAAAGGTGGGACATTTATGAGCAAATGTTCATATATAAATCCGTATCTCCTTATATACCACAGTCATGAGTTAAAACATGTTGAAATTATAATTATATGTGCATATTTTAGTAGTATATATAGTAAAAAATATACTTATTATTCTGAACTAGTCAGTAACAAGGGGTTAAACAACACATATTTTACCTGCTGATGAAACTTACTGTTGATATCTGGCAAGCTCTGCACTCTATCCTGAAGTCCTAGAGAGAGAGATACAAAGCGTTATATGGGCACTAGGATGTGTGAGTGCACAGTGTCAGTCTGCAGTCAAGGCTTTACAAGAAAAATGTGGTGTTCATACTTACGTCCCTATCCAATATATCAAAAAGAGAGTTAGGAGATCCCTTGTTCCTCACTCTTATCTCACTCTCTAGACTGTATTAAATGTACAGGTGGTCCTCGGTATCCGACGGCCCGCTTTCCGTCAAATGCCTTATCCGACGCTGCATACTGCAGTCCGCATTATCCGACGTCGGAAGCGCTAATCCGACGCTCACCGCCACGGATTAACATGGACCCGCAATCTGATGGGCCGTTATCTGACGGTGGTTTGCGGGACGCATTCCGTCGGATAAGCGAGGACTGGCCGTTAATAAAATGAAGCAACCACGTTTTATTTACATTTAATACAGTCTAGAGGGATCTATAAGAGTGTGGCACAAGGGATCTCCAAGCTCTCTTTATGATATTTCCACAAAAGAGATCCTAGCCAGCACCTCCTCATCCACTTTAAAAAGTGTTGCACACTAATAAATTTGTGACGCAGGATTACTCCTTCCCTATTCAATATAGCATGAAGCCGGCTTCCCCTGGATTTGAATCCATTTATTTAAATGAAGCAAAACTATTTTCAGCAGATGGAAGCAGCTTCACAACATATGCAATAGGGGCTTTTGTTTCTCTGCAATCAGTCTGTGGGGTGGTTAGGGGTAGCAATGCGTCCCTTCTGTCTCTACGACACTGTATTGCCCTACAGTGGGAGGGATGGGTAACAGGCCCATTGGTCTTCTTGCAGTAGCAATAACAATTGTGCAGGGTTATAGGTATTTTCTGTCTGTGTCACTATGCCACCCTCCTTTGAGAAGGACACATATTGTGTATCTGACTTGATCTGGATGTGTCGTGATTTAGGAGAATTGGACAGTTTTCCTGGCACAGATGTAAATCGGACAGGTATATACACCCCTACAGCGCCTGCCTCCCACACCTGTCAGGTTGGTTCCCCCTTTCATCTCAGAGTGCAGCCTTGGGTACAGGGAGCGCATCACCTTGGCGCTGCCAAATCGTTTGAAGCGAGAATAAACGGGTTCATAATACCAGCCCAGGGAGCCGATCTTCACCATCCTGTGTGGGGGAACAGCGCCAAAAAAATACAACGTTAAGGACAAGACCAGGTCAGAGGGAGAGGAAGAGACAGTTGGAGAGAGAGAGGAAGAGACAGTTGGAGAGAGAGAGAGGAAGAGACAGTTGGAGAGAGAGAGAGGGGAAGAGACAGTTGGAGAGAGAGAGGAAGAGACAGTTGGAGAGAGCGAGAGGAAGAGACAGTTGGAGAGAGAGAGAGGAAGAGACAGTTGGAGAGAGAGAGAGAGAGGAAGAGACAGAGAGAGAGAGAGAAAAATAAGGGTGAACAGAGATGGAAAGATAGAAAATAACTGGGGAGACAAAATGAGAAATGAAAGAAAGGCGGAGAGAGAAGAGAGATGCTCCACTCCCGCCATTGATGTATCAACACCCTTGGTAGTGGAGGGGCAGATTTGTATTGCTGATCCCTCTGGCAGTGAAAGGCCATTTGACTCTTTATCACTCTGAAAAGTACAACCAGGACAAGAGTTGAGTTTGAAAACCTGGCCTGGATCGGCATCTAAGGGTGATAGCGAATCCGGGAATAACTGTATCTTAATATATAAAATCGAAAGGTTAGTGCTATCTGCGGTGAATCTGATTGGTCCTCAGCCTCTGGCCAATCAGATTGGTGGCTCTAACGTCACCCAACTGCCACTCTCTTCCCCCTCGGCCACACACACACACACTCTCTCACACTCTGTCCTCTCTCCCCTCCCCCATCACACTCACCTCCATCCCCGGTGCTCACGCACCTGCCTCCCCGGCGCTCACTCACCTCCCTCCCCGGCGCTCACTCACCTCCCTCCCCGGCGCTCACTCACCTCCCTCTCCGGTGCTCACTCACCTCCCTCCCTGGTGCTCACTCACCTCCCCGGCACTCACTCACCTCCCTCCCCGGCGCTCACTCACCTCCCTCCCCGGCGCTCACTCACCTCCCTCCCCGGCGCTCACTTCCCTCCCCGTCGGGGGGACAGGCAGTGGACAGGCGCCGAGTTCCTAAGATGGCGGCGCCCAGAAGGACCCCCTTCCTCCCTCGCGGCGCCGAGTGCCTAAGATGGCGGCGCCCGGAAGGACCCCCTTCCTCCTGCAGCTGCCTCACGGCTAAGATGGCGGCGCCCGGAAGGACCCCCTTCCTCCTGCAGCTGCCTTGCAGCGGCGCCGCTGCGAGGTGGGAGGTGGGTGGGAGGGAGGGGGGAAATGGAGAGGTGACATATCTGTGTGTGTCACTGTGTGTGTGTCACTGTGTGTGTGTGACACTGTGTGTGTGTCAGACACTGTAGGGTGGGGACCGGAGCTGCGCATGGGGGGGGGGGGAGGAGCGGAGAGAGAGGGGGGAGCGGAGAAACATACAGGGGGAGTGGAGAGGAGGGACCCGGAAATTTTAAGCAACCCCCCCCCCTACTGTCCACTGTCATCCCCCCCCTCCTGTCCACTGCCCCCCCCACCCCTCCTGTCCACTGTCCCCCCCTCCTGTCCACTGCCCCCAACTCCTGTCCACTGCCCCCCCCCCCAGCGGGAAATTTAACTCACGGGCAACGCCGGGTCTCTCAGGTAGTGTAAGATAATCCGATCCCGGCAAACACGCGGGAGGCACCATTCATCTCAAATGGCGGAGGCAAAATAAACATTTCCACGCCTGACTTATTCTAGCCCAAGGTAGACTCTGCCCGGCCCAGATAGCCCAGTTTAGGTTGAGATGGTGCCGTGTGTTGACGAATGTTGAGTATGGTGTGTGCTGAGATCCCCAATGCTACTGTAACATTTTCATTGGCTAAAGTCCTCCATAAACCAGAGATTCTGTTTCAATGTATCACTGTCCTTTATTTTGACCTCCCATCCCAATACTCCTTACTCCTCTATTTTTCATGCACTAACGAACGACTACAATCTTCAGAA
Organism: Ascaphus truei; assembly: GCF_040206685.1. NCBI lineage: Eukaryota > Metazoa > Chordata > Amphibia > Anura > Ascaphidae > Ascaphus > Ascaphus truei. Next base: position 22,772,026 of record NC_134489.1, read on the forward strand.
TGCACTGCAATGGATTTTAACCCCATCTGGATAAACGGAGGTCATGTGCAGATGTATTCTTGTATATTTGACATTGCTTGTATTTTTTCATGGTGATTGAGCTGAAGCAAAGTGGGAGGTTCATTCTGCTTTTGAAGTATAACCAGTTATGGTGGGTACAAAAAAGTGACAAAAACCCTCCACTGTACAGTGCTCAGAAAATAAAAAATACCCCTTGTGAGCACATTCGCATGTCTCAGACAGGTGTGCAACCCTGCTTCCCCCCATTATCTCTTAGTATATAATACTTCCCCTGCAGCCAGGGATTCTGGGTAATGCCATGCAAATGAGCACAGTGTGTCACTCTTTATTTCTTTTAAAGTAGTAACCACCCAGCCCCAAAACCTGTTTTGTTACTTAATTGGAACCGGGGGAGCCCTTCCCCCAAATCCCCCCCCCCCTCTAAGCAGAAAGGCAGAGCCATTTAACACCTCCCGCACCAGAGGGGCATGCAACGCATTGCGAAGAAATGCTTTGCTGCTCCACCTGGATCTGAAGGGGTTACTTTTCATTGAACAGACAGGACAAAGCAAGTGATCCCGGTTCACTAAAGCTAAAACAAATCTGTAAAAAATAAGTATCGGGGTGGGGTGCTGCCTGTGCCCCGGCTCTTTTTTAAATAAACCAGGGAAAACCAAAATAAGAGTGTCCTATGTATTTATTTTATTTACCATGATTACCTTTTAATTCCTACCCTCTGCAAACGCTCCTGTAGACGTTTTTATTTCCATTTGTATATAATAAGGAAGATCCTTCTAGATTGCAAGCTCCTTGCGGCAGGGACCTCCTTCCTATTGTCTCAAGTTTGTCTAATGTGCTCTTCTGCCATACTGTGTTACTCCTTCCCACGTTGTACTACGCCACGGAATTTGTTGGCACCATACAAATATAAGATCATAAAATCCACACCGTCCCATGGAAACATGGGAGGAATAGTGTACATTGCAAGCTCAGGAATTGCTCGGCCTCACTTTTGAGGCGTGTGGCGCGATCACATTGCCTTAAGACATTGATCGCGCCCGTAGACCAGGCGCGACTGGCAGGTCACGTGAGCGGTTCGCTCAATGAGGGCGAACCAGCTCCATGACGTCACAGACACACACCCCCAGACACACCCCACGGCGCATCTACTTTGTCCACAAAATGCTCCCGCTTCACGTGGGTGACGTCACGCGCGCGCACGCCTATGGGTGGTCGAAGGCTGTATGGACGCAGCCTTGGATGTCAGCACATCTAAATCAATGTGTTTTGTTTCGCAGCAGGATTAACTGGACGGACCGGTTACAGGAATAATATGGTGAGAAACAATATTGTGTTCTGAGTCCATGGATATTGTGTTACTTTCCCCGGCTCTGAACTCCTCCAATGCGAGGCGTACAAACAAATTCACACCGGGAAATCAGGGGAGCCCCATGTAGTGAGGGATGGGGGGAGGGAGGATTGGGGGAGGGAGTGTGGGGGGCTATTGAAGGAGCAATTCAAGTTTAAAGCTCCCCACGTGGGGCAACAGGAAGCCGAACTGATGATGTCACAGCTTCCTATTGGCCCACAGGGCGCGGGAGCGTTGAAACGCCGCCATTACATGATCCCTGCTAACCGAGCCAAGCGGCTTCCTACAGAGGTAAGTATCTCCGGAAGCAGGGGGTCCCCGGAGCGACAATGAATGGGGTTCAGCGCCCGAGACCCCCGGCTTCAATCCTATGTTACAAATAAAAACAAATCACGAAACAAAATGGCCTGCTTGGATTGGCTCTTTAAACAGGACCGTACCCTCAGAATGCAGAGACGCCAGGTCCAGGGAGGGAGGAATGCGCAGGGTATCGGGACGTGTTGTCCGTTCAACCAACTCTTTAGTTATAGGTGGGATGAAAATGTAGAAAAACCAGGACTGGACTTTGATATGAGGACATGGAGTTAGGATGGCAGTACTGTCCCACTGTTATAAATAAAGGTTTTTCAAATGGCCCCGGGTCACAGAGAGAATGAGCCAGTTCTGTTTTTACTTTTGATTATTTCTTCTTTTTAGCTGTGCATGCCAGAACACCAACCAGTAACCCCTTCACTGCCAGAGACAGTAGCAAACCTGTCACCTAACCCTTTCAGTACGAGATGATCATGTCACAAGCTATTCTTGCCCCATAGTGACCCTGCAGGTATCACACTCTCAGCCCTTATTTTCGGTAACATGCACCTTGTTACCCTGCAGGTGTCACATACCCACCTAATAACCTTACAGGCATCACACATCCCGCCCTGATAGCTAGGTGACCCAGCGTGTGTCACACACTGACCTTGTCACCCTGCAGGTGTCACATAACCACCTAATAACCTTGCAGGTACCCACATCCCGCCCTGATAGCTTGGTGACCCAGCGTGTGTCACACACTGACCTTGTTACCCTGCAGGTGTCACATACCCACCTAATAACCTTGCAGGTACCACACATCCCGCCCTGATAGCTTGGTGACCCAGCGTGTGTCACACACTGACCTTGTCACCCTGCAGGTGTCACACACCCACCTAATAACCTTACAGGCATCACACATCCCGCCCTGATAGCTTGGTGTCCCAGCGTGTGTCACACACTGACCTTGTCACCCTGCAGGTGTCACACACCCACCTAATAACCTTACAGGCATCTCACATCCCGCCCTGATAGCTAGGTGACCCAGCGTGTGTCACACACTGACCTTGTCACCATGCAGGTGTCACACACCCACCTAATAACCTTACAGGCATCACACATCCCGCCCTGATAGCTAGGTGTCCCAGTGTGTGTCACACACTGACCTTGTCACCCTGCAGGTGTCACACACCCACCTAATAACCTTACAGGCATCACACATCCCGCCCTGATAGCTAGGTGTCCCAGCGTGTGTCACACACTGACCTTGTCACCCTGCAGGTGTCACACACCCACCTAATAACCTTACAGGCATCACACATCCCGCCCTGATAGCTTGGTGTCCCAGCGTGTGTCACACACTGACCTTGTCACCCTGCAGGTGTCACACACCCAGCCCTGCTCCTTCTTGTTGTAGCGGCTGCAGTTTTTGCAGGCGTAGAATTGGCAGTCCTGACACTGGCGCTTGCTGTTGAGCAGGAATTTGAAGGGCTGCAGACAGTGCACACAGTGAGTCTCATTCAGGTGGCTCTGGTTGGACAGAAGCTCCCTCTTGTTGCTTTCTTTTTCCACCTGCGATTTCAGATCCCTGCAGGGGGAGGAAAGACAGAGCCATCACTTATCAAAGACAACCACACGATGTCGGTGTAGAACTGCGCACAACCGCAACAGGGCAGGACCAAAAAGATCATGACCAGGTAACTCCCATAAAAGTAGTATTTATTTAGCTCACATAAGCAATGTACAGGTTAAAAAAACACCTATGCGTCTCGCGTTCCTGCGCTTTATCACGGTGTTGATAAATCTTGATAAAGCACATGAGCGTGAAACGTGTAGGTGTTTTTTTTTTAATGAATGTTGCCTCCTTCATATATTATTCCTTAAAGTATGCAGAGGTGAGGCCTAGATATTGCGCCACATGCTGTGGTGGGCACCACTAGGTGCTAATCCTCCCAATCATACAATACCTGGACTGCTTATGTGGGCTGTTGAAGGCATTCCGGACATTATGTGATTGAATACTGGGAAAGATTCCATAGAGCACATAGACTGACTGAGCACAATGAACCCCAGGACTGTATTGCTTTATCAGAGACCAGTCTGTTACCGGACAGGGTTCTAGGTTCAAATGCTGGCCTTGGTGGAGGTGTAAATTAGATTGCAAGCTTGAGGTTCATTGTACCTAAAACAAACATCTTATTGGACAGCTCCTAAGATAATTGCAGTGATATACAGCCCTTCCACCGTATTTAACCTCATCAGTGCTGGAGAGGTACAGTACGGTATGCATAGAAAACTTTTTACGGGCAATATGCACATTTTGTGTACATTATACCTATTAATGGACAAATAATATATTTATTCTTAGATGAAATTGTAGTGTCCTAGGAGGAACTGCACATTTAAGGGTCCTGACTATTTCCGTTGTTGCCCTGTGTTATTGCTCAGAATAGCAGGCTGGGGTTGCTGGAGGCTGCAAGAGCTTATCCTGCCTCCTTATCAGTGCCTGGCTCTGCCTGAACATACCTGAGGCTGTTTGCTTTTGAGGCTTGGGTGAGGTGGGCGGAGGCATGATGTTTGATTAGTAGGATGAGCTTGTGAGGAGAGAAAGCGCTCACCTTGATCACATCCTCTCCTCCCTTCAGTAGAACTGGTGCCACAGCAGCACGAGGAGTTTCTTTATCCCTCTGTGAGACTCAAACCTTCTCTAATGTTCTTATCCCTTTGTATGCTACAATGAATACTACCAGAGATACATGTCGGACTAGCATACAGCTACTAGCGTACAGTATATTGTCTATTAGACATACTTAAAGAGGCAATTTTGTTAACATACGGGGTTCTCCTGAGCTGAACCCCATTCATTTCAGCTCCAGGGACCCCCTGCTTCCATAGATACTTCCATAAGGGGTGCCGGTTGCCACTCTGCTCGGCTAGCAGGGATCAGGTAAAACCTGCGGTACAGACCAAAGTTTCTGAATGTGTGTCGGCTATATCATCCTGGGTGGCCCTCCGCCAACTCAAGCTTAACATGTCAAAAACAGAGCTCCTCATACTTCCTCCCAAACCTGGCTCTATTCCCTCCTTCTACATTACTGTTGGAAATACCATCATTCACCCAGTAGCCCAAGCACGCTGCCTAGGGGTCACACTCGACTCCTCTCTCACATTCTTTTCTCACATTCAAAACGTTTCTAAAAACTGTCACTTTTTCCTCCGCAATATAACAAAGATACGCCCTTTCCTCTGCTGCTCGACTGCTATAACTCTGACTCAGGCCCTCATTCTCTCCCGTCTTGATTACTGTAACCTCCTGCTCTCCGGCCTTCCTACCTCTCACCTGTCTCCCCTACAATCTATCCTAAACGCTGCTGCCAGAATCACTCTGCTCTTTCCTAAATCTGTCTCAGCATCTCCCCTGCTGAAATCCCTCTCCTGGCTTCCTATCAAATCCCGTATAACACACTCAATTCTCCTCACTTTTAAAGCTTTACACTCTTCTGCTCCTCCTTACATCTCAGCCCTAATTTCTTGCTATACACCATCCCGACTCTTGCATTCTGCTCAAGGATGTCTTCTCTCTACCCCTTTTGTATCCAAAGCCCTCTCCCGCCTTAAACCCTTCTCACTGACTGCCCCGCACCTCTGGAATGCTCTTCCCCTCAATACCCGACTAGCACCCTCTCTATCCACCGTTAAAACCCAGCTTAAAACACACCTGCTTAAGGAAGCATATGAGTAGCTCGATGGCTGATAATTAACACCTCTTACATTAACCTTGACCCCCTGCAGACGCACTTACCAGAACACCCTCCTACTGTCTCTGTACGTTCTTCCTACCCACCAATTAGATTGTAAGCTCTTCGGAGCAGGGACTCCTTTTCCTAAATGTTACTTTTAAGTCTGAAGCACTTCTCCCTTTTGTGTTATTTATATCTTATTATGTGTTATTTATATCTTATTATTTATATGATTGTAACTATTACTGCTGTGAAGCGCTATGTACATTAATGGCACTATACAAATAAAGACATACATACATAATAGCTGCTTTTCAAAGGTCCCGCGCCCCGTGGTGTCACGAGGAAGCCTTGATGTCATCCGGTGCGGCTTCCTATTGGCCCATGTGACGTGGGTGCTTTAAAAAGCATGAGATACTGGCACCCCCTTCGGAGGTGTGTATCTCTGGCAGTAGGGTGCCCCAGAGCTGAAATGAATGGGCAGACCCCCTGCTTCAATCCTATGTTAAAAACAAATTTGCAAAAATAATTGCCCGCCTGGATTGCTCTTTCACGGTTTCCATCCTCTCTTATTAATCTGTTAAGGCACCTCGCTGACTTTAGTTGCACTTGATCCTACATGAAGTTGGGTTCAGCACGGATTCCATGTGACTCTATGTGGAGGTGACTTATCTCTAGAGATGGCCGCATTTTATTTTGTGAATTTGGATCCGCGTCGAATCGGGTGGCAATCCACCAATTTCCGTGAATCACTCTCCAAAAGAGAAATCCGCATATGCAGATTTTATTTTCTGCCAGTGGCAAAGGACAATCCTTTACTGGATGCATTTTTGACAATCCGCAAACAGATTCGGAATCCATTTGTGGATTGAGACAGAAAGGCAGACTTTATTTTATAATAAAGGAAACTCTACTAACGGTAGGAAGCTATTCCACTTGCTTTCCACAGCACACAAACTGTTATTGGGTTGACAAGTCGAAACACCTTAGGGATGGGGTATGGTGTCAGACCCAACAGGATCAAAGTTGTACCCACACAATCTCTGTTATTCAGGACAACAGCTCTAGCAGTGTGAGCAAACCAGCGGATGGCTAGCAGTGCACACTGTCTTCTAACAGCATACCTCCAAGGGATATCTATTTTGTTGATTGTAACCTTGTAAGCACTTCAAGCACAAAGTAATAATATGTACTGAGGGCTATGAGTTACTGAGGACAGGTGACATTAAATAATAAAAGAGGAACAGAACATGGGCTACCTCGCTCTACTGGGTTAGAAGAAAATGGGTGCCACCTCTGCTGCTCTAGGGATTGCACCGCTATAATTGCGGTTTAACAAGCAAGCACTATTATTATTTGTAATGCTATATTCGTGGAACTATCTGGATGTTATACATTTTCATCTTATTAAACCAGATATGTGAAATCTCGTTTATATAGATTGTACAGGGGGCATTAAACCCAATCTATTTAAGTGGATAGGGTCTCTTTCAGGGTGACTGCACCTCTGAAGAAGCTAACAAGCTGTATATCAGGAGGTTTTTGTTCTGCAAATATAAATATACAGGCTCCATTCATTGCTTATCATTTTGCTTAAATTACCACTAAGTACTAGGTCTCACTACTGGGACCAGTACACATGGTGGTTTAATTACCCTCAGATCTTGTGCTTTTTATAATTATGTTTTCTTTTATTATTCTCTTCATTCTGTATCAATAAATGTATCACTTTTTAACTCAGTTAGGTTAATACATCACGGATACATTGTATAACGTTAATGTATCCTCTATTTTGACTCTCTTTGGTGCTCCTTTCTCATTGTTTTTAATTATATATGTATTAAAAGTTACTTTGTCCAGGTCATTATACATCTTTAATGAGTATTTTACCCACTTCGAGTATTTAGGAGTACACCTCATGTAGAGAATTGCATTTTCTCTCTCTTCATATTCTAATAGAGATTAAATAAAACACGTTTTCCGACACACAATCAAAAACAAGTTGAAGCACAGCTGTAACAGTGGTGCTAGCCATCAGCTGGGTCAGCTCACACTGCTAGAGCTGTGGTCTAGAAAAGCAGTGGGTGTGGTCTGGCATCATTCCAGTCATTAAGTTAGTATGGAAATGAGTTTAGAACGTGTGGTAGGGTACACGTACGTGTGGTACAGGACTAATTTACATATACTTTGCATAGCCATTAGCATATCTCTCAGTTGTGCTCCTTTTTCAGCATGGACATGTCTCCCTAATTTATTTGGAGGGATGTTTGAGGGGATACATATACAATTGGGGACAGCTAATAACATTAGAAAGGTCTCTCACTATCTCTCGCGTTCTCAATCTGCAGATTAAAAAAAAGAAACAAATCCATCCACATTGCAGTCAACGGCGAATTTGAATGAATCTGCCCAAATTTTCAAGTATGAAATCTGCATGTGGAATTTGGTGTGCAGAATGGATCTTCCCAAGATAATCCACAGAATTCTAGGAAATTAATTTGGACAGTTTTGCCCACTCCTAATGATCTCCCTTTGCCTCCTGTTTAACATTAGGATTGCAAGCTCTTCTGGGCAGGGCAGTCTGACAGTAAATAGCTCCAGGTCCTTGCAGGCGGTTCACGAGAGTTTAGGGCCACCTTAGGGTGAATGGGATGAAAGGTTTCTTTAGGGCTATATGTTACAGCTCAGCACCGCTTAGAAGAAAAGCCTCTTGGTATTGAGGGGGCTAATTATGTCACAGCACTGCTCAGATGATTAAAAATATATTTACATTTTCTTCTCCTCTGCACAATTGGCGTCAGTAAAAACACTCCACGGACCAAAAAGGTAAAAAAAAAAAATAAGCAATCATTCTCTAAATTAGCAATAGTAATAGTGACCTTGCCAAAAAAGCTTATGTTCAGGAATTGGTTAAAACCATACGCTCTTAACATAACAGAACCCAAATCAGAATGAATGCCTGTAATGTTATATGATAGAAGAGATGCCACAAAAGATCCAGAGAAAGGAGTTAACAAATTCTATAATAAATGGGGGAAATGATTTGGAACTTTTTTCCCATGGTTAATAAAAAGGTGTTTGAGGGACCAAGGTGGTTTCTATTAAAACAGATGATAAAGTAGAAAGGGGTGTATATACAAGCAATGACATAAATAAGGGTGCCCAGCCAGTCATGAAGGGGTTAATTCACAGGAACATGTAATAGGTTATATAATGGATACGGTTACATTATCTGACAGCAATATGAACACTGCCGTTTCTGTTTCTCCACGTGTACAGTATGATTTCATTTTGTATAATTTAATATAGTATCCACTGTTTGGTAGAAACAGTTGTGAGATATGGAAATATGCACATGTAGTACTTGATGTTGTATCTGCTTGTATGGAAAATGATGTTAAATGTTTGTTATGAAAAATAAAGAAACTAGCATACTAATGTTTTATTTTTAAAGCGCTCCACAGTCTGTCTGTATGGGAATGTACAAGAGACGCTATGGGACTGCCTTCTCCCACATGGAAAGGAGACTGCTGAGTTTATCAATGATGTCAATTTTTATCAGGGAAAGGAATTAAAATAAAAGTTTTTTTTCCAATAGCCGAAGTTATATTCATATCATTATTTGTTCGGCTTGTGTTGGAAGCCATTTCGGGTGACACGGCAGAGGATCGCCAGGAGGGAGTGAAGGGTTAAGTCAGAAGTGGGCAAATCCAGTCCTCAAGGGCCACCGACAGGTCAGGTTTTAAGGATATCCCTGCTTGAGCACAGGTGGCTCAATCATTGGCTCAGTCTCTGACTGAGCCACCTGTGCGGAAGCAGGTATAACCTTAAAACCTGACCTGTTGATAGCAATTGAGGACTAGAGTTGCCCACCTGTGGGTTAAGTGAAGAAGCGCTGGGTGGGTTGGTGTGAGTGACAGGGAGTGCTGAGTCCCTCAGAAGCAGTGTAGCCTGGAAATAGAAACAGGCAGACACAGACGGAACTGGAAGCCCCGGGAGATGAGACTGTGCCAGCGATGTGAGCTAGGAGAGGTGTGTGAGAGAAACAGGCAGACACAGACAGAACTGGAAGCCCCGGGAGACGAGACTGTGCCAGCGATGTGAGCTAGGAGAGGTGTGTGAGAGAGACAAGCAGACACAGACAGAACAGGAAGCCCCGGGAGGTGAGACTGTGCCAGCGATGTGAGCTAGGAGAGGTGTGAGAGAGAAACAGGCAGACACAGACAGAACTGGAAGCCCCGGGAGGTGAGACTGTGCCAGCGATGTGAGCTAGTAGAGGTGTGTGAGTGATACAGGCAGACACAGACAGAACTGGAAGCCCCGGGAGGTGAGACTGTGCCAGCGATGTGAGCTAGGAGAGGTGTGTGAGAGAAAAAGGCAGACACAGACGGAACTGGAAGCCCCGGGAAGTGAGACTGTGCCAGCGATGTGAGCTAGGAGAGGTGTGTGAGAGAAACAGACAGACACAGACAGAACTGGAAGCCCTGGGAAGTGAGACTGTGGCAGCGATGTGAGCTAGGAGAGGTGTGTGAGAGAAACAGGCAGACACAGACAGAACAGGAAGCCCCGGGAGGTGAGACTGTGCCAGCGATGTGAGCTAGGAGAGGTAGAAGATGAAACACATTTCTTGCTGTGCTGCACACAATACTCTGAAGTGAGGAGTGCCCACCTGGAGAAACTCACAGCTCTTATCCAGAACTTTAATAATATAGAAGAGAACCAAAAAATAGCGATCCTCCTGGGAGAAGACTTCAACACAGCAGAACTGGCTGCACACTATATCAGCACCTGCCACAGGCTGGGAGACGCACATTAACATCCACATCCCTGTGTGTAACTGTTACCCAGGTACTGTGTAGTCATTATACCCTACCCTCTGTTATTCATGTACTGTGTAATCATTACACCCTACCCCCTGTTATTCATGTACTGTGTAACCATTATACCCTACCCCTGTTATACATGTACTGTGTAACCATTATACCCTACCCCCTATTATTCATGTACTGTGTAATCATTATACCCTACCCCCTGTTATTCATGTACAGTGTAGTCATTATACCCTACCCTCTGTTATTCATGTACTGTGTAATCATTACACCATACCCCCTGTTATTCATGTACAGTGTAGTCATTACACCCTACCCCCTGTTATTCATGTACTGTGTAATCATTACACCCTACCCCGTTATTCATGTACTGTGTAACCATTATACCCTACCCCCCGTTATTTATGTACTTTGTATTCATTATACCCTATCCCCTGTTATACATGTACTGTGTAATCATTATACCCTACCTCCTGTTATTCATGTACTGTGTAATCATTATACCCTACCCACTGTTAGTCATGTACTGTGTAATCATTATACCCTATCCCATTATTCATGTACCATGTAATCATTATACCCTACCCCCTGTTATTCATGTACTGTGTAACCATTATACCCTACCCCCTGTTATTCATGTACTGTGTAATCATTATACCCTATCACCTGTTATACATGTACTGTGTAATCATTATACCCTACCTCCTGTTATTCATGTACTGTGTAATCATTATACCCTATCCCATTATTCATGTACCATGTAATCATTATACCCTACCCCCTGTTATTCATGTACTGTGTAACCATTATACCCTACCCCTTCTTATTCATGTACTGCGTAATCACTATACCCTACCCCCTGTTATTCATGTACTGTGTAACCTTTATACCCTACCCCCTGTTATTCATGTACTGTGTAACCATTATACCCTACCCCCTGTTATTCATGTACTGTGTAATCACTATACCCTACCCCCTGTTATTCATTTACCATGTAATCATTATTCCCTACCCCCTGTTATTCATGTACTGTGTAATCACTATACCCTACCCCCTGTTATTCATGTACTGTGTAACCATTATACCCTATCCCCTGATATACATGTACTGTGTAATCATTATACCCTACCCCCTGTTATTCATGTACTGTGTAACCATTATACCCTACCCCCTGTTATTCATGTACCGTGTAATCATTATACCCTACCCCTTGTTATTCATGTACTGCGTAATCACTATACCCTACCCCGTGTTATTCATGTACTGTGTAACCATTATACCCTACCCACTGTTATTCATGTACTGTGTAACCATTATACTCTACCCCCTGTTATTCATGTACTGTGTAACCATTATACCCTACCCACTGTTATTCATGTACTGTGTAACCATTATACTCTACCCCCTGTTATTCATGTACTGTGTAACCATTATACCCAACCCCTGTTATTCATGTACTGTGTAATCATTATACCCTATCCCCTGTTATTCATGTACTGTGTAACCATTATACTCTACCCCCTGTTATTCATGTACTGTGTAACCATTATACCCTACCCACTGTTATTCATGTACTGTGTAACCATTATACTCTACCCCCTGTTATTCATGTACTGTGTAACCATTATACCCAACCCCTGTTATTCATGTACTGTGTAACCATTATACTCTATCCCCTGTTATTCATGTACATTGTAATCATTATACCCTACCCCCTGTTATTCATGTACTGCGTAATCACTATACCCTACCCCCTGTTATTCGTGTACTGTGTAACCATTATACCCTACCCCCTGTTATTCATGTACTGTGTAACCATTATACTCTACCCCCTGTTATTCATGTACTGTGTAACCATTATACCCAACCCCTGTTATTCATGTACTGTGTAACCATTATACCCTACCCCCTGTTATTCATGTACTGTGTAATCATTATACCCTACCCCCTGTTATACATGTACTGTGTAACCATTATACCCTACCCCATTATTCATGTACTGTGTAACCATTATATCTACCCCCTGTTATTCATGTACTGTGTAACCATTATACCCTACCCCCTGTTATTCATGTACTGTGTAACCATTAAACTCTACCCCCTGTTATTCATGTACTGTGTAACCATTATACCCTACCCCCTGTTATTCATGTACTGTGTAACCATTATACCCTACCCAGTTATTCATGTACTGTGTAACCATTATACTCTACCCCCTGTTATTCATGTACTGTGTAACCATTATACCCTACCCCCTGTTATTCATGTACTGTGTAACGATTATACTCTACCCCCTGTTATTCATGTACTGTGTAACCATTATACCCTACCCCCTGTTATTCATGTACTGTGTAATCATTATACCCTACCCCCTGTTATACATGTACTGTGTAATCATTATACCCTACCCCCTGTTATACATGTACTGTGTAACCATTATACCCTACCCCGTTATTCATGTACTGTGTAACCATTATACTCTACCCCCTGTTATTCATGTACTGTGTAACCATTATACCCTACCCCCTGTTATTCATGTACTGTGTAACCATTATACTCTACCCCCTGTTATTCATGTACTGTGTAACCATTATACCCTACCCCCTGTTATTCATGTACTGTGTAATCATTATACCCTACCCCCTGTTACTCATGTACCGTGTAATCATTATACCCTAACCCCTGTTATTCCTGTACTGGGTAATCATTATACCCTACCCCTGTTATACATGTACTGTGTAACCATTATACCCTACCCCCTGTTATTCATGTACTGTGTAATCATTATACCCTACCCCCTGTTATTCATGTACTGTGTAACAATTATACCCTACCCACTGTTATTCATGTACTGTGTAACCATTATACCCAATCCCCTGTTATTCATGTACTTTGTAACCATTATACCCTACCCCCTGTTATTCATGTACTGTGTAATCATTATACCCTACCCCCTGTTATTCATGTACTGTGTAACCATTATGCCCTACCCCGTTATTCATGTACTGTGTAACCATTATACCCAACCCCTGTTATTCATGTACTGTGTAACCATTATACCCTACCCCCTGTTATTCATGTACTGTGTAACCATTATTCCCTACCCCCTGTTATTCATGTACTGTGTAATCATTATACCCTACCCCCTGTTATTCATGTACTGTGTAACCATTATACCCTACCCCCTGTTATTCATGTACTGTGTAACAATTATACCCTACCCCCTGTTATTCATGTACTGTGTAATCATTATACCCTACCCCTGTTATTCCTGTACTGTGTGACCATTATACTCTACCCCCTGTTATTCATGTACTGTGTAACCATTATACCCTACCCCCTGTTATTCATGTACTGTGTAATCATTATACCCTACCCCTGTTATTCGTGTACTGTGTAACCATTATACCCAATCCCTGTTATTCATGTACTGTGTAATCATTATACCCTACCCCCTATTATTCATGTACTGTGTAACCACTATACCCTACCCCCTGTTATTCATGTACTGTGTAACCATTATACCCTACCCCCTGTGATTCATGTACTGTGTAACCATTATACCCTACCCCCTGTTATTCATGTACTGTGTAATCATTATACCCTATCCCCTGTTATACATGTACTGTGTAATCATTATACCCTACCCCCTGTTATTCATGTACTGTGTAATCATTATACCCTATCCCATTATTCATGTACCATGTAATCATTATACCCTACCCCCTGTTATTCATGTACTGTGTAACCATTATACCCTACACCTTCTTATTCATGTACTGCGTAATCACTATACCCTACCCCCTGTTATTCATGTACTGTGTAACCATTATATCCTACCCCCTGTTATTCATGTACTGTGTAACCATTATACCCTACGCCCTGTTATTCATGTACTGTGTAATCACTATACCCTACCCCCTGTTATTCATATACCGTGTAATCATTATTCCCTACCCCCTGTTATTCATGTACTGTGTAATCACTATACCCTACCCCCTGTTATTCATGTACTGTGTAATCATTATACCCTATCCCTGTTATTCATGTACTGTGTAATCATTATAGCCTACCCCTTGTTATTCATGTACTGCGTAATCACTATACCATACCCCCTGTTATTCATGTACTGTGTAACCATTATACCCTACCCACTGTTATTTATGTACTGTGTAACCATTATACTCTACCCCCTGTTATTCATGTGCTGTGTAACCATTATACCCAACCCCTGTTATTCATGTACTGTGTAATCATTATACCCTATCCCTTTTTATACATGTACTGTGTAATCATTATACCCTACCCCCTGTTATTCATGTACTGTGTAATCATTATACCCTACCCCCTGTTATTCATGTACTGTGTAATCATTATACCCTATCCCATTATTCATGTACCATGTAATCATTATACCCTACCCCTGTTATTCATGTACTGTGTAACCATTATACCCTACACCTTCTTATTCATGTACTGCGTAATCACTATACCCTACCCCCTGTTATTCATGTACTGTGTAACCATTATATCCTACCCCCTGTTATTCATGTACTGTGTAACCATTATACCCTACGCCCTGTTATTCATGTACTGTGTAATCACTATACCCTACCCTCTGTTATTCATATACCGTGTAATCATTATTCCCTACCCCCTGTTATTCATGTACTGTGTAATCACTATACCCTACCCCCTGTTATTCATGTACTGTGTAATCATTATACCCTATCCCTGTTATTCATGTACTGTGTAATCATTATACCCTACCCCTTGTTATTCATGTACTGCGTAATCACTATACCATACCCCCTGTTATTCATGTACTGTGTAACCATTATACCCTACCCACTGTTATTTATGTACTGTGTAACCATTATACTCTACCCCCTGTTATTCATGTGCTGTGTAACCATTATACCCAACCCCTGTTATTCATGTACTGTGTAATCATTATACCCTATCCCCTTTTATACATGTACTGTGTAATCATTATACCCTACCCCCTGTTATTCATGTACTGTGTAATCATTATACCCTACCCCCTGTTATTCATGTACTGTGTAATCATTATACCCTATCCCATTATTCATGTACCGTGTAATCATTATACCCTACCCCCTGTTATTCATGTACTGTGTAACCATTATACCCTACCCCTTCTTATTCATGTACTGCGTAATCACTATACCCTACCCCCTGTTATTCATGTACCTTGTAACCATTATATCCTACCCCCTGTTATTCATGTACTGTGTAACCATTATACCCAATCCGTTATTCATGTACTGTGTAATCATTATACCCTAACCCCTATTATTCATGTACTGTGTAACCACTATACCCTACCCCCTGTTATTCATGTACTGTGTAATCATTATACCCTACCCCCTGTTATTCATGTACTGTGTAACCATTATACCCTACCCCCTGTTATTCATGTACTGTGTAATCATTATACCCTATCCCCTGTTATACATGTACTGTGTAATCATTATACCCTACCCCCTGTTATTCATGTACTGTGTAATCATTATACCCTATCCCATTATTCATGTACCATGTAATCATTATACCCTACCCCCTGTTATTCATGTACTGTGTAACCATTATACCCTACCCCTTCTTATTCATGTACTGCGTAATCACTATACCCTACCCCCTGTTATTCATGTACTGTGTAACCATTATATCCTACCCCCTGTTATTCATGTACTGTGTAATCATTATACCCTACCCCCTGTTATTCATGTACCGTGTAATCACTATACCCTACCCCCTGTTATTCATGTACCGTGTAATCATTATTCCCTACCCCCTGTTATTCATGTACTGTGTAATCACTATACCCTACCCCCTGTTATTCATGTACTGTGTAATCATTATACCCTATCCCTGTTATTCATGTACTGTGTAATCATTATACCCTATCCCATTATTCATGTACCATGTAATCATTATACCCTACCCCCTGTTATTCATGTACTGTGTAACCATTATACCCTACCCCCTGTTATTCATGTACTGTGTAATCATTATACCCTACCCCCTGTTACTCATGTACCGTGTAATCATTATACCCTAACCCCTGTTATTCCTGTACTGGGTAATCATTATACCCTACCCCTGTTATACATGTACTGTGTAACCATTATACCCTACCCCCTGTTATTCATGTACTGTGTAATCATTATACCCTACCCCCTGTTATTCATGTACTGTGTAACAATTATACCCTACCCACTGTTATTCATGTACTGTGTAACCATTATACCCAATCCCCTGTTATTCATGTACTTTGTAACCATTATACCCTACCCCCTGTTATTCATGTACTGTGTAATCATTATACCCTACCCCCTGTTATTCATGTACTGTGTAACCATTATGCCCTACCCCGTTATTCATGTACTGTGTAACCATTATACCCAACCCCTGTTATTCATGTACTGTGTAACCATTATACCCTACCCCCTGTTATTCATGTACTGTGTAACCATTATTCCCTACCCCCTGTTATTCATGTACTGTGTAATCATTATACCCTACCCCCTGTTATTCATGTACTGTGTAACCATTATACCCTACCCCCTGTTATTCATGTACTGTGTAACAATTATACCCTACCCCCTGTTATTCATGTACTGTGTAATCATTATACCCTACCCCTGTTATTCCTGTACTGTGTAACCATTATACTCTACCCCCTGTTATTCATGTACTGTGTAACCATTATACCCTACCCCCTGTTATTCATGTACTGTGTAATCATTATACCCTACCCCTGTTATTCGTGTACTGTGTAACCATTATACCCAATCCCTGTTATTCATGTACTGTGTAATCATTATACCCTACCCCCTATTATTCATGTACTGTGTAACCACTATACCCTACCCCCTGTTATTCATGTACTGTGTAACCATTATACCCTACCCCCTGTTATTCATGTACTGTGTAACCATTATACCCTACCCCCTGTTATTCATGTACTGTGTAATCATTATACCCTATCCCCTGTTATACATGTACTGTGTAATCATTATACCCTACCCCCTGTTATTCATGTACTGTGTAATCATTATACCCTATCCCATTATTCATGTACCATGTAATCATTATACCCTACCCCCTGTTATTCATGTACTGTGTAACCATTATACCCTACACCTTCTTATTCATGTACTGCGTAATCACTATACCCTACCCCCTGTTATTCATGTACTGTGTAACCATTATATCCTACCCCCTGTTATTCATGTACTGTGTAACCATTATACCCTACGCCCTGTTATTCATGTACTGTGTAATCACTATACCCTACCCCCTGTTATTCATATACCGTGTAATCATTATTCCCTACCCCCTGTTATTCATGTACTGTGTAATCACTATACCCTACCCCCTGTTATTCATGTACTGTGTAATCATTATACCCTATCCCTGTTATTCATGTACTGTGTAATCATTATACCCTACCCCTTGTTATTCATGTACTGCGTAATCACTATACCATACCCCCTGTTATTCATGTACTGTGTAACCATTATACCCTACCCACTGTTATTTATGTACTGTGTAACCATTATACTCTACCCCCTGTTATTCATGTGCTGTGTAACCATTATACCCAACCCCTGTTATTCATGTACTGTGTAATCATTATACCCTATCCCCTTTTATACATGTACTGTGTAATCATTATACCCTACCCCCTGTTATTCATGTACTGTGTAATCATTATACCCTACCCCCTGTTATTCATGTACTGTGTAATCATTATACCCTATCCCATTATTCATGTACCGTGTAATCATTATACCCTACCCCCTGTTATTCATGTACTGTGTAACCATTATACCCTACCCCTTCTTATTCATGTACTGCGTAATCACTATACCCTACCCCCTGTTATTCATGTACCTTGTAACCATTATATCCTACCCCCTGTTATTCATGTACTGTGTAACCATTATACCCAATCCGTTATTCATGTACTGTGTAATCATTATACCCTAACCCCTATTATTCATGTACTGTGTAACCACTATACCCTACCCCCTGTTATTCATGTACTGTGTAATCATTATACCCTACCCCCTGTTATTCATGTACTGTGTAACCATTATACCCTACCCCCTGTTATTCATGTACTGTGTAATCATTATACCCTATCCCCTGTTATACATGTACTGTGTAATCATTATACCCTACCCCCTGTTATTCATGTACTGTGTAATCATTATACCCTATCCCATTATTCATGTACCATGTAATCATTATACCCTACCCCCTGTTATTCATGTACTGTGTAACCATTATACCCTACCCCTTCTTATTCATGTACTGCGTAATCACTATACCCTACCCCCTGTTATTCATGTACTGTGTAACCATTATATCCTACCCCCTGTTATTCATGTACTGTGTAATCATTATACCCTACCCCCTGTTATTCATGTACCGTGTAATCACTATACCCTACCCCCTGTTATTCATGTACCGTGTAATCATTATTCCCTACCCCCTGTTATTCATGTACTGTGTAATCACTATACCCTACCCCCTGTTATTCATGTACTGTGTAATCATTATACCCTATCCCTGTTATTCATGTACTGTGTAATCATTATACCCTATCCCATTATTCATGTACCATGTAATCATTATACCCTACCCCCTGTTATTCATGTACTGTGTAACCATTATACCCTACCCCCTGTTATTCATGTACTGTGTAACCATTATACCCTACCCCCTGTTATTCATGTACTGTGTAACCATTATGCCCTACCCCCTGTTATTCATGTACTGTGTAATCACTATACCTTACCCCCTGTTATTCATGTACCGTGTAATCATTATTCCCTACCCCCTGTTATTCATGTACTGTGTAATCACTATACCCTACCCCCTGTTATTCATGTACTGTGTAATCATTATACCCTATCCCTGTTATTCATGTACTGTGTAATCATTATACCCTATCCCATTATTCATGTACCATGTAATCATTATACCCTACCCCCTGTTATTCATGTACTGTGTAACCATTATACCCTACCCCCTTTTATTCATGTACCGTGTAATCATTATACCCTACCCCTTGTTATTCATGTACTGCGTAATCACTATACCATACCCCCTGTTATTCATGTACTGTGTAACCATTATAGCCAACCCCTGTTATTCATGTACTGTGTAACCATTATACCCTAGCCCTTGTTATTCATGTACTGCGTAATCACTATACCCTACCCCCTGTTATTCATGTACTGTGTAATCATTATACCCTACCCCTGTTATTCGTGTACTGTGTAACCATTATACCCTACCCCCTGTTATTCATGTACTGTGTAACCATTATACTCTACCCCATGTTATTCATGTACTGTGTAACCATTATACCCAATCCCTGTTATTCATGTACTGTGTAATCATTATACCCTACCCCCTGTTATTCGTGTACTGTGTAACCATTATACCCAATCCCTGTTATTCATGTACTGTGTAACCATTATACTCTACCCCCTGTTATTCATGTACTGTGTAACCATTATACCCTACCCCCTGTTATTCATGTACTGTGTAACCATTATACCCTATCCCCTGTTATTCATGTACTGTGTAATCATTATACCCTACCCCCTCTTACTCATGTACCATGTAATCATTATACCCTAACCCCTGTTATTCATGTACTGTGTAATCATTATACCCTAACCCCTGTTATTCCTGTACTATGTAATCATTATACCCTACCCCTGTTATACATGTACTGTGTAACAATTATACCCTACCCCCTGTTATTCATGTACTGTGTAACCATTATACCCAATCACTGTTATTCATGTACTGTGTAATCATTATACCCTACCCCCTGTTATTCATGTACTGTGTAACCACTATACCCTACCCCCTGTTATTCATGTACTGTGTAACCATTATATCCTACCCCCTGTTATTCATGTACTGTGTAACCCCATTATACCCTACCCCCTGTTATTCATGTACTGTGTAATCATTATACCCTACCCCCTGTTATTCATGTACTGTGTAACCATTATACCCTAACCCCGTTATTCATGTACTGTGTAACCATTATACCCTACCCCTGTTATTCCTGTACCGTGTAATCATTATACCCTATCCCTGTTATTCCTGTACTGTGTAATCATTATACCCTACCCCTGTTATTCATGTACTGTGTAGCCTTTATACCCTATCCCCTGTTATTCATGTACTGTGTAACCATTATACCCTACCCCCTGTTATTCATGTACTGTGTAACCATTATACCCTACCCCCTGTTATTCATGTACTGTGTAACCATTATACCCTACCCCCTGTTACCCATGTACTGTGTAACCATTATACCCTACCCCCTGTTATTCATGTACTGTGTAACCATTATACCCTACCCCCTGTTATTCATGTACTGTGTAATCATTATACCCTACCCCCTGTTATTCATGTACCGTGTAATCATTATACCCAACCCCTGTTATTCATGTACTGTGTAATCATTATACCCTATCCCTGTTATTCATGTACTGTGTAATCATTATACCCTACCCCTGTTATTCCTGTACTGTGTAATCATTATACCCACCCCCTGTTATTCATGTACTGTGTAACCATTATACCCTACCCCCTGTTATTCCTGTACTGTGTAATCATTATACCCTACCCCTGTTATTCCTGTACTGTGTAACCATTATACCCTACCCCCTGTTATTCCTGCACTGTGTAACCATTATACCCTACCCCCTGTTATTCATGTACTGTGTAACCATTATACCCTACCCCTGTTATTCCTGTACTGTGTAACCATGATTGCTCAGATGATGCCTCCTGGATCACTTACTCCAGCCTCTCCTCCTCTATCCTGCGCAGGCTCAGGTCCCGCTGGATCACCTCCCACACGTGCTTTGCCTCCTCATCGCTTAGTTTGGACAAGTCCAACTTCCTCCCCATGGCAGCGAGAGCCCTGGAATTTTGCATAGTTGCTCGGAATCACTATACAGTGCAGCGCTGGGAATCCTGCTGGGCATGGAGAGACGAGAGAGAGCTGTCACAAGGAGAGCGGAGGAGCAGAGGGACAAATTGTTTGGCACAAAGAACAGAGTGACAAATAGCTGTCGCAAGGGGAGAGTGACAGATAGCTGTCGCAAGGGGAGAGTGATAGATAGCTGTCGCAAGGGGAGAGTGACAGATAGCTGTCGCAAAGGGAGAGTGACTGATAGCTGTCGCAAGGGGAGAGTGATAGATAGCTGTCGCAAGGGGAGAGTGACAGATAGCTGTCGCAAAGGGAGAGTGACTGATAGCTGTCGCAAGGGGAGAGTGATAGATAGCTGTCGCAAGGGGAGAGCGACAGATATCTGTCGCAAAGGGAGAGTGACAGATAGCTGTCGCAAGGGGAGAGTGACAGATAGCTGTGTGTGGCACGAGGAACAAAGTGAGAGATGGCTGTATATGTCACAAGGCACAATACGAAAGATAGCTGTTTATGTAACAAGGAGCAGAGTGACAGATAGCTGTGTGCGTAAGAAAAAGCAGGGTGACATATAGCTGTGCGTGTCACAAGGAGCAGAGTGAGAGATAGCTATGTAGAACAGTTGACCTAGAAAAGTAGTTTAAGTCACAACCGCGTGATCCTACTTTTCATGTTTTGTTTTTTTTTGAGATGAGAAAAGATAAAATTAGAAAGACCAGAATCAGGAAATCAAGTGACAGCGATGAGCAGAGCGCGGCTGCCGGTGTCACGCAATGCAAATGTCATGGTATCACCACGGGAACAGGGTGACAGGGTCATGTGTTGCGGGTTACAGGGTTACATCTCTATTTTGCTCCAATTAAAAAAATAACTACATTTTATGCCACAGGGATCGCTTTGTACCCACCCCCCCCCCTCCCCAAATGCTGCTGTGTGATAGCACCCCCATTGCACCAAAAGTATATGAAGCACATACAGGGAGGCTCCTGCGCAGATAGGAGATACATTCCTTGGCGAGGACGGGTTGCATAGAGCCGGCTGTTCACAGTAAGTCAGCTGATAGTCATAATGTTGTGGTGAAGTCTGAAGACAGTATGTCCCAGTCAGCCCCCCTCTATCAAAGGCCTTATTGTGAATCCCAGTTTGGGGCATTAAATGTACAGTATGTTCCGTTCCATGTGCTGTACGTGCCGCGCTCAGGCGCGCTAAGTCCCTCCTGTGATCATGGTCCAGGACAGTGTTCCCTTATCTCTTCATCTATAATGCCAAACTGGCTAATATATCAGCAGGTGGGGAAACAAAACCCAGACTGGATTATTATCGCACCTGGAGTTGATTGGCTGGCAGGTATCTTCACTGCTCCACTGACCGGATCACAGCTTCTATCCCTTCAATGTGCTTCTGGACCCTCCAGTACACAATGGGTTACAGGTAAAGTCCCGACGTGTTTTTATTCCAACCCCTTTCACTTCCCTCTCTCTCCTGATCACACACTTTACCATCTCATCCTTTGCCGTTTGGATAAGACAAAAGACAAAGATACCCAATGCTACATTCAATGTGATTAAATACTTCAATGTTACTATTCTCATGAATCCGGCTCATTTAGTTAAACCCTTTGGTCAAAGCGTTATAAGCCTGCAGCCACGTCACGGCATGACCAGTATGCAGACACGTCACTGCATGACCAGTATGCAGCCACGTCACGGCATGACCAGTATGCAGCCACGTCACTGCATGACCAGTATGCAGCCACGTCACGGCATGACCAGTATGCAGCCACGTCACTGCATGACCACTCTGCAGGTCCTAACACTACCTTTGTCACATTGGATGTAGCATTGGGTATCTTTGTCTTTTGCTGTATACATTTGGTCACGCTCAGTAACGCTCCTTTTGACACACATATATATGATGTGGTTAGTTCTGGTGTTAGAGCTTGCTGGGATTGTGTGTTTATTAATTTTCAACTGGTATCAGTTTGTTGGAGGTTAGCGGCCCCTTCTCCCAGGGATTAAGCTCACCCCACCCCCCTTTTAAAGTAGCAGTTTTTTCCAGGTACCTGTGCAGGACAGGTCCACTGAGGCCATTCTCTCTCCACTGCAGAGGTACATGAGATTTTTCACAGGTAGTGTTAGGACCTGCATACTGGTCATGCCGTGACGTGGCTGCAGGTTTATAACGCTTTGGCCAAAGGGTTTAACTAAATTACCCTTATTCATGAGAATACTAACATTGAAGTATTTAACTATGTATTTTGTCACATTGGATGTAGCATTAATTATCTTTGTCTTTTGTTGTATACATTTGGCCACGCTCAGTAGCATCCTTTTCACACACACACACACACACACACACACACACACACACACACACACACACACACACACACACACACACACACACACACACACACACACACACACACACACACACACTTTCATGGTAGACCAGAACTTTTCACACCAAAATTACAGGATCCTTTAATTGAGTAAAGCAAGAGATAAAATAAATTGTGCTTTATTTGTAGAATGAACACACACAGCTTGGTTTACAATGACAACTAAAATACACTTACTTTGGGACTGGGATACAAAACTAAACTTTCCTAGTTGCAAAACAAACAGCAAAATAATCCAGGCAGCTTTTCCTTCAAGTAGCCTCTTCCTGCTGGATTCTTGTAACTGGACAATTTGCCTCTGAGAAACTTAGATGACTTACTCTGAGCTTGGAATTCTTGGACCACACATTGAAGCTTAGGTGAATCTGTTACAGCAGGGGAGCGCAAACTTTTTAAGCTGCGCCCCCCTGCCAGGCCTCCCCCGGTCTCGTGCCCTATATCCTACCTTCCACATGCATCAAATGACGTTCCGGGGTCACATGATGTCACGTCACCCGCGGCATCATTTGACGCCGGCGATGTAACATCACATGACCCCATGGTAGTATTTGACGCTGCGTTGTCATGGAGACGCGTCTGAAAGGTAACTTTCCTTGTTGCAGAGGCCTCGCGCGATCCCCCGGCATTAAATTAAATGCCTGGGGGAAGAGCGCGGGATTCTGCAATGGCCCGTGCCCCCCCCCCACCCCCCAGACAAAGCTCCGGGCCCCCCTCGGGTGCTCGCCCCCCAGTTTGCGCCACCGCCAAGGTTACACTCCTTTTTGAAGTCACGGCTCGCGTCCGGGAGGATCGTCCATCTTGCTTGTGTGTGCGAGCAGGCGGGAGTCCACGCACCTCTCTGGATGATCAGTGTGATGCGCCATGTGCGATCCTCCCTTTTAAAGCTTTACACTCTTCTGCCCCTCCTTACATCTCAGCCCTAATTTCTCGCTATGCACCATCCCGACTCTTGCGTTCTGCTCAAGGATGTCTTCTCTCTACCCCCTTTGTATCTAAAGCCCTCTCCCACCTTAAACCTTTCTCACTGACTGCCCCACACCTCTGGAATGCCCTTCCCCTCAGTACCCGACTAGCACCCTCTCTATCCACCTTTAAGACCCAACTTAAGACACGCTTGCTTAAAGAAGCATATGAGTAGCACCGTGGCTAATACTATACACATGATACATAAAGCTTGGCCCCCTGCAGACGCACTTACCAGAACTCCCTCCTACTGTCTCTGTACGTTCTCCCTACCTACCAATTGGACTGTAAGCTCCTCGGGGCAGGGACTCCTCTTCCTTAATGTTACTTTTATGTCTGAAGCACTTGTTCCCATTATGTGTTTTGTACTATTTGTTATTTATATTATTGTCACGTATTACTGCTTTGAAGTGCTATGGTACATTAATGGCGCTATATACATAAAGACATACATACATCCTGACAGTCTCACATGTGCTAATTAAGTTGTCTGGGTGGAACTTAATTCAGTCAGGTGACATTTTAGAGCTATATATCTAAAAACACAGCAGCCGTTGCTGTCTTCCAACCATGTTTGAAGTAGCCAGGTTTCAAGGAGCATACAGTTCTAGAGTTTAAAAGGAGTGAACAAGTGGACAACACCTACTGGCCCTGATTCCTGGATTTGATCTACACGGGAAAGGAGGACATTATCTATCCCAGACTGCACATCTCAGCACTTACATTTTGCTGTGATGCTACCTTTACTATTTATATTTGCTTTGGCCTCACTTCTTTTCAAATTATGCACTTCTTTCTACCAGACTCATGTCTCTAACTCTATTCATATATCTACATCTCTACTTCCTTCGCTACTTCTCAACTCACATGAACGCCTTTCTTACCTGCGTCCTCTGACACCACACAGCTATACACCCTGCACTAAAAAACACCCCTACAAATCATCCTCACACATTCTCTTTCTATCCATGCTTCTCCTCCTTGCTTCTGGGGATATCTCTCCCAATCCTGGTCCCTGCCTTATTCCTACATGCTCTCATCCCCGCCTGCCACATACAACTTCTACTCCTTCTGGTGTTAACCCCTCCAACCTCATACCCATCCCCTGCCACCCGTCCTCCTCTCTCCCTTTCTCCTGTGCCCTTTGGAATGCTCGCTCCCTTTCTAACAAGTTCCTCTCTGTGCTCTGGAAGCTGCCATCTCTTATGGGGCCATTTCTTTCTCCCACACTCCGCGCCCTGATGGCAGGGGTGGAGGCGTGGGGCTCCTTCTCTCCTCTCTCTGCCGTTACCGAACCCTTCCTATTCCTCCCTCTCTTGCTTTTCCCTCCTTTGAGGCTCACACTGTCCAGATCTTCTCACCTCTCCCTGTCCACGTGGCAGTCATCTATCACCCACCTACCTCTACTCACCCCCCCTTCTGCCTTTCTCTCTCACTTTGAATCCTGGCTCTCTTTCTTTCTCTCCTCAGACTCCCCTGTTCTTCTCTTTGAGGACATCAACTGCCACATTAATGACCCCTCTCTCCCTTTGGCTTCCCGCTTTCTTTCTCTAACCTCTTCTTTTGGCCTTCAACAGTGGACTGCAGCCAGCACCCACAAGGATGGCCACTACCTAGACCTAATTTTCACTAAAAACTTTTCTCTCTCTGATTTCTCCGTTTCCCCCTTTCCTCTTTCTGACCATCACCTCGTCTCATTTTCTCTCTCTTGCTTCTCACCATGTCCATCTCCATCTACACCTCATTTCTGCAGAAACCTGCGCTCTATTAACCTACCAAACTTTGATTCCACTTTAGGCTCCTCCCTATCCTCTCTCAGTTCTGGTCCAGACCCTGACAACCTGGTCAGGAAATACAACTCTGCCTTATCCTCCTCTCTTGATCTACATGCCCCGCTTTCTCTCTGCCGCCCTCGCCCTTCTAACACCAAACCCTGGCTAAATTCCCACACGTGCATGCTGCGTTCCTCCACTTGTTCCTCTGAACGCCTCTGAGGAAATCTCACACTGTCGCAAACTTCCTTCACTACAAATTTATGCTATACTGTTTCAACTCTGCCCTCTCTCAGGCTAAACAAACCTACTTTTCTTCCCTAATCAACACGCACAAGTCTAACCAACGCCAACTCTTCTCTGTCTTTGACTCTCTACTCAGACCACCCTCAGCTGCCTCTTCTTCCTCCATCTCACCTCAGGACTTTGCTCACTATTTTAAGGAAAAGGTGGAATCCATACGTTAGAACATCCCCTCTGTTTCCTCCTCCCATCCTACACCGCTTCCTAACTCTCCTCCTGCCTTCCTTGACTCTTTTTCCGCCGTCGCAGAGGAAGATGTGTCACTGCTGATCTCCTCTTCACCCTCTACCACTTGCCCTGTTGACCCCATTCCCTCCCATCTCCTAAAACCTCTTGCTCCTACTATAACCCCTACGCTGACACACATTTTTAACTCCTCCCTCTACTCTGGTACCTTTCCATCCTCCTTCAAACATGCAACAGTTATACCATTACTCAAAAACAGCAAGCTTGACCCTACCTGTCTTTCTAACTATCGATCTGTCTCCCTTCTGCCTTTTGCCTCTAAACTCCTTGAACGTCTTGTATTCTCTCGCTTGCTCCACTTTTTCAACATCTATTCTCTCCTAGACCCTCTACAATCTGGCTTCCGCACTGCTCACTCCACTGAAACAGCCCTCACAAAAATAACTAATGACCTCCATGCTGAACTAATGACCTCCATGATGCCAAAGACAGAGGTCATTACTTGACCTCTATGCGACCACCCTCTTCTCCTTCACATTCTCCATACTCTTGGTATCTGTAACAAAGCTCTATCCTGGATCTCTCCCATCGTACTTTCAGTGTCTCTTCTGCTAACACCTCCTCCTCCTCTATCGATCTCTCTGTGGGGATACCACAGGGTTCTGTCCTGGGACCTCTCCTCTTTTCTCTGTACACACTTTCTCTAGGTGACCTAATCCCATCTCTTGGGTTTAAATATCACCTCTATGCTGACGACACACACATTTACTTTTCAACCCCTGACCTTACATCATGTGATGAGAGAGTTCCGTGCTGCAGTATAGTGATCAGACAGTTGCGAGTTGCAGTCTAGTGATTAGAGTTGGGAGCTGCAGTCTAGTGATTAGAGTTGTGAGCTGCAGTCTAGTGATTAGAGTTGTGAGCTGCAGTCTAGTGATTAGAGTTGTGAGTTGCAGTCTAGTGATTAGAGTTGCGAGCTGCAGTATAGTGAGGAGAGAATTGCGAGCTGCAGTATAGTGAGGAGAGAATTGCGAGCTGCAGTATAGGGAGGAGAGAATTGCGAGCTGTAGTATAGTGATGAGAGAATTGCGAGCTGCAGTATAGTGAGGAGAGAGTTGCGAGCTGCAGTATAGTGAGGAGAGAATTGCGAGCTGCAGTATAGTGAGGAGAGCATTGCGAGCTGCAGTATAGTGAGGAGAGAGTTGCGAGCTGCAGTATAGCGAGAGAATTGCGAGCTGCAGTATAGCGAGGAGAGAGCTGCGAGCTGCAGTATAGTGAGGAGAGAATTGCGAGCTGCAGTATAGTGAGGAGAGAATTGCGAGCTGCAGTATAGTGAGGAGAGAGTTGCAAGCTGCAGTATAGCGAGGAGAGAATTGCGAGCTGCAGTATAGCGAGGAGAGAATTGCGAGCTGCAGTATAGCGAGGAGAGAGTTGCAGCTGCAGTATAGCGAGGAGAGAATTGCGAGCTGCAGTATAGTGAGGAGAGAGTTGCGAGTTGCAGTATAGTGAGGAGAGAATTGCGAGCTGCAGTATAGTGAGGAGAGAATTGCGAGCTGCAGTATAGTGAGGAGAGAATTGCGAGCTGCAGTATAGTGAGGAGAGAATTGCGAGCTGCAGTATAGTGAGGAGAGAGTTGCGAGCTGCAGTATAGTGAGGAGAGAATTGCGAGCTGCAGTATAGTGAGGAGAGAGTTGCGAGCTGCAGTATAGTGAGGAGAGAATTGCGAGCTGCAGTATAGTGAGGAGAGAATTGCGAGCTGCAGTATAGTGAGGAGAGAATTGCGAGCTGCAGTATAGTGAGGAGAGAGTTGCGAGCTGCAGTATAGTGAGGAGAGAATTGCGAGCTGCAGTATAGTGAGGAGAGAGTTGCGAGCTGCAGTATAGTGAGGAGAGAATTGCGAGCTGCAGTATAGTGAGGAGAGAATTGCGAGCTGCAGTATAGTGAGGAGAGAATTGCGAGCTGCAGTATAGTGAGGAGAGAATTGCAAGCTGCAGTATAGTGAGGAGAGAATTGCGAGCTGCAGTATAGTGAGGAGAGAATTGCGAGCTGGAGTATAGTGAGGAGAGAATTGCGAGCTGCAGTATAGTGAGGAGAGAATTGCGAGCTGCAGTATAGTGAGGAGAGAATTGCGAGCTGCAGTATAGTGAGGAGAGAGTTGCGAGCTGCAGTACAGTGAGGAGAGAATTGCGAGCTGCAGTATAGTGAGGAGAGAGTTGCGAGCTGCAGTATAGTGAGGAGAGAATTGCGAGCTGCAGTATAGTGAGGAGAGAATTGCGAGCTGCAGTATAGTGAGGAGAGAGTTGCGAGCTGCAGTATAGTGAGGAGAGAGTTGCGAGCTGCAGTATAGTGAGGAGAGAATTGCGAGCTGCAGTATAGTGAGGAGAGAATTGCGAGCTGCAGTATAGTGAGGAGAGAATTGCGAGCTGCAGTATAGTGAGGAGAGAATTGCGAGCTGCAGTATAGTGAGGAGAGAGTTGCGAGTTGCAGTATAGTGAGGAGAGAGTTGCGAGCTGCAGTATAGTGAGGAGAGAGTTGCGAGCTGCAGTATAGCGAGGAGAGAATTGCTAGCTGCAGTATATTAAAACCAGCTGCTCACTTCTCGGGAGCTGTTTTTCCTGCCCTGCCTCAGGGGCACTTTACACAGCACAGTATTTGCTGATACTCCTTCCCGTTTGTTTTCCCAGTTAATTAACTGCTGGCTAATTACCCCACTCCCTTTTTATTCCTTATGCAGCCAGAGCAGTTTGCAGTCTGTCCCAGGCACGTCTGGCAGTGAATGATGGCTCCTCATGTAATTAGAAGTCAGGATCAGCACACATCCTGCTTGCTGCTAATCAGTCTTCTCAGCGGTTTTGGGGGACCTTGCTACCCCCCTCTTCCTGCTTTGCTGCCTGCAAGGAGCCTGCGCGGCATTCCGCTGAACATTCCCCAAGCAAAGTATCATTCTTCCCAGCGGAATAGAACACGCTGCAGTGTATAGTGTTACTTAGTACCACATCTCTAAAGCTTTCTCAGTTTAATTACCTACCGACAATGCAGAATATCGCAGAGCTTCCATTGGATTCAATGGCAGTGATAACGCAAACATTCACTGAATAACTCACCATAATGCACCAGCGGGAGCAATACTACAGCTTTATATATAAACAGTGGCACATTTCCCATCAGGCCGGACCTATGGCGGCAATTTTTTTGGGGGGGGGGGGGGGCAAAAATGTCCCCATATGCATTTGCCGCGCTCTTGGGCCTATCGGGCCTGATGGGAAGTCACTTACATACGCCGGGCGTCTCCTTACTGTCTCATTCCTGCCCCCCTCCTCCACCTTTCGATTTGCAGCCGTGGCGCCACACACTCTCGTTGCCATGGCAACGTGACGTCGCAGCGTCAAATGACGCCATGCTGTCGCGTTACCGAGGCAACGAGACGCTATGTGATGTCACTTTGGTGAGGCCGCGTCGTCATTTGACGCTGCGATCTGGAGGAGGAGGAGGGAGGCAGAAAGGAGGCACCCGGCGTATGTGACTAGGTGCGGCGGATGTGTATATATACCAATTCTTTTATAAAGATGTCTGACGTCTACTTTCGCCGGGGTATTTCTTGCCCTCCAATTGGGAATTTGGAAGAATCAGGGTACCAAAGCAAAACGTTCCCAATTGTATAAGTCCAGGAACTAGGCCGTAGTTACTATACGCTGCAGCATGGCTCTTCTCTGCTAATAATCCTTACATGCACTAATTCCTCCCTTTAACTCCATCAGTGCCGCAAAGGTGAATATCTCCTCGAACCCACAGGTGCAGAGAGGGAAATAGGAGAAACGAGATCGGCAGCCAGTGTGTCATTCCCTCCGGCTCCGAACTCACGCCCAGTCAATAGAGATATGCAAACACGCTCACAAATTCCCAACATTGGAGAAACATGAACGTGGTGACATTTATAGCTAATTTTGTTTTAAAAATCACGCCTCCCTCCCCCCCCATGAAATTTGTTTCCATATATTAAAAATTAGGTAAACTTGTGGGATTTGGCTGAAAAACAGTAGCCAAATTCAAAACACCCTTATCTTATTAGATTAAAGTTAATGTTAGATTGTACATTGGTTAAAGTTCACTGCTTAAGGAAAATGACAAAACCACAACCTGCTTTACAAAGCCCCAAATAACGTTTCTTGCACAATTTGGGATAATGTTGCCCGTCTCTGCAGGTGAGTGAAATATTCTTAGTGGCTGTTACATTACCAAGGTGTATATAAGGTTATATTACACAAGATATATGCCAAGTGACTCCTCATATATACTGCCAAGCGAAACCCGCCATCTGTGCACAGAACAGGTACAGTGAGGGCAGCGTCAGTGCCAGCCTCCCCTGATACAATTGTAACAATGCCATGTATAGAACAATGAACAAATGGGCCACAGCCAAATATTTCTCTAAAGTACACGTTCTTCTAACCAACAGTGAACAGGAACACTGTGGGGACAAACCAAACGTCCGTAAGATATAATACCTTCTAGCACCCAGCTCCTCACAGGACAGGTACAGCGTGGGCAGCGGAAATATACACACCCTGCCAACCAACATCATGTGCAGCAGTGCAAACCTCCCTCACTGTGCCAACCCAGCTGTACTTACACAGAACGTGTATACTGGGGGCAGCATCAGTGTAAAGCTCCCTTCCCATATACACTGTCCTGTCAAACACACACATATATATATATAATAGGTACATAGAGCAGACAGCAGTCATCTCACCCTACGCCTGAGCTACACACATGTATACACAGCACAGGCACACTACAAACCTCTCTACCCTGGGTACAGCAAACAGCTGGTCTCTGTCACACAGTCATACCCCTGACATCCCAGTACAAGTTTAAGTTACCTGCTGCTGAAGGGGCAGCAACACAGCATAAGCTCCTCTCGCATCAAAGTGGTTAAATGTAGCCCGTCCAAGACCTGGTGAACCAAACAATGCATTGTAATGTGCCAGGGCACAGTGAGAGGGCACAGTGACAGCATCAGTTTACCTTGCTCCTTTTAATCCCTTTAGCACTGCAGGCACCTGTAAAGCACCCTGGTCCCTCCAGGGCTGACCAGGTCGTCGTTCTCGTGCCACCAGACCCCCCCTTCCCCTTGCCCCCCAGACAGGTCCTGCCAGGCATTTTATATTAAGGATGCCTGAACGGATCCAGCTCTCCTCTACATTAATTAACCCCTTGGTTGCCAAAGGGGTCTCCAACACATTGCATTGCAATAAGCTGCAGATCCCTTTGGCAGGAAAGGGCTTTACAGGGAAGCCTCAGCCCATTTGGGATTTTATCATATCCCAGCTCAGTCTGGCTGGACCTGGTTGTGCCAGGCGGCAGTATTCGGAAGTAACCCCTTTGCTGCCAGAGACCTGCAATGCATTGCGCTGCGCTCTTTCCTAATAGGAGAGCCCCCCCCCCCCCCGTTACCTGTTCCTTGGCTGCAACAGGAATGCTTGGGTTGGACTCTTTTGCCAAACAAGAGTGTGTGTTTATGTGAAGGGGGTTGGCCCTGCCCTGTGTCACATGCTCCAGTTATTAGGCTGTCCTTTTCCCGTCCCATAGCTTGGGGGAAGCTGCAATGCCCTCCGCTAATCAGCTGCGCACATCACATGAGCACATTGTGGGCACTTCCTAAAGTACAAGCACTGTATGCTAAGAGATACTGGGGAATATTAATATTTGCTGCACACTGTACAGTGGAGGGGTCTTGCCACTTTTACCCACCATAACTTCTATAATGTGTGGATGAAACCTATCCCCAGCTTCACATTCCAAAGCCAGTATAATCCCTCTCACGCTGATGAGACCAAAAAGGTCAAAACAGCTGTCTGAGTAGATATTACTGGCTATGCACTGCTTTAATCCAGGCTGTGCTGAGAAGGGGGGTAATGCTGCAGGCATACGCTTATAAGGGTTGCATGTTAAAATGAACGTCAAGCAAAAGGTGACACTGCATTTGCATCTCATTACCCAGAATCCCTGGCTGCCGTGGAATCACTGTATGCTAAGAGATAATGATGAGAAGCAGGGATGCCGACCTGTCTGAGATGTGAATGTGCTCACAAGTGATTTTTATTTACTGTACAGAGTACAAGGAGAAACTGACATGTTAATAAGTGGGATTTTAAAAGGGCACATGGAAGGAAACTGATTGTTCACAGCCTCAGACACAGCTAAGCTACCTTTGGAACACCACATTTAATAGAATCACAGAAGTGATGTCTGCACCTGGGCTCCACAAACAGGCCCACTGCTTCTAGAATCGAGGGCCTCATATCAAGTGCGAAGTTCTAGTAGCCACGTTGATACTGGAGAAGTGCAGATTGATTACGGATTGTGATATTTTTTAATGGAAACTCAAGATAATTTCTACATATGTTATAGCAGTGGTTTTTTTTAACCTTTTTTTTTGGTTAAGGAACCCTTTAATTTTATTGTGAAATTCTGCGGAATCTCAACCCTCTGTATTAGTACATCTGAGATCAGATGCATTGTAAGGAACCCCAATCCTCTCTAATAGCGCGTCTGAGATCAGATGCATTGTAAGGAACCCCAACCCTCTCTAGTAGCGCATCTGAGATCAGATGCATTGTAAGGAACCCCAACCCTCTCTAATAGCGCGTCTGAGATCAGATGCATTGTAAGGAACCCCAACCCACTCTAATAGCGCGTCTGAGATCAGATGCATTGTAAGGAACCCCAACCCTCTCTAATAGCGCGTCTGAGATCAGATGCATTGTAAGGAACCCCAACCCTCTCTAATAGCGCGTCTGAGATCTGATGCATTGTAAGGAACCCCAACCCTCTCTAATAGCGCATCTGAGATCAGATGCATTGTAAGGAACCCCAACCCTCTCTAATAGCGCGTCTGAGATCAGATGCATTGTAAGGAACCCCAACCCACTCTAATAGCGCGTCTGAGATCAGATGCATTGTAAG
This sequence comes from Ascaphus truei, assembly GCF_040206685.1. Lineage (NCBI taxonomy): Eukaryota > Metazoa > Chordata > Amphibia > Anura > Ascaphidae > Ascaphus > Ascaphus truei. The sequence continues at coordinate 22,805,845 of NC_134489.1, forward strand.
GAACCCCAACCCTCTCTAATAGCGCGTCTGAGATCAGATGCATTGTAAGGAACCCCAACCCACTCTAATAGCGCGTCTGAGATCTGATGCATTGTAAGGAACCCCAACCCACTCTAATAGCGCGTCTGAGATCAGATGCATTGTAAGGAACCCCAACCCTCTCTAATAGCGCGTCTGAGATCAGATGCATTGTAAGGAACCCCAACCCTCTCTAATAGCGCGTCTGAGATCAGATGCATTGTAAGAGCCCCAACTCTCTCTAATAGCGCATATGAGATCAGATACATTATAAAGAACCCCAACCCTCTCTAATAGCGCGTCTGAGATCTGATGCATTGTAAGGAACCCCAACCCACTCTAATAGCGCGTCTGAGATCAGATGCATTGTAAGGAACCCCAACCCTCTCTAATAGCGCGTCTGAGATCAGATGCATTGTAAGGAACCCCAACCCTCTCTAATAGCGCGTCTGAGATCAGATGCATTGTAAGAGCCCCAACTCTCTCTAATAGCGCGTCTGAGATCAGATGCATTGTAAGGAACCCCAACCCTCTCTAATAGCGCATATGAGATCAGATACATTATAAAGAACCCCAACCCTCTCTAATAGCGCGTCTGAGATCAGATGCATTGTAAGGAACCCCAACCCACTCTAATAGCGCGTCTGAGATCAGATGCATTGTAAGAGCCCCAACTCTCTCTAATAGCGCATATGAGATCAGATACATTATAAAGAACCCCAACCCTCTCTAATAGCTAGGGTTGCCAGGTGTCCGGTTTTGAACCGGACAGTCCGGTATTTTGCCCCTGCATCCGATATAAAATGAAAGGTAATACTGGACACGTATGCTCGGCACACACACACACACTTTGTTGTATATGTATTGGGAGGTGGGGGGTATTTTTTATATGTATTGGGGTGGTGTTTTTTTATATGTATTCGGGGGGCATTGGGGTATTTTTTATATGTATTGGGGTGGTGTTTTTTTATATGTATTCGGGGGCGTGGGAGTATTTTTTATATGTATTCGGGGATGTGTGGGTATTTTTATATGTATTCGGAGGGGTCGTGGGGGTATATTTTTATATGTATTTGGGGGGGGGGGGGTCGCATCATTAACCATTGTGTCCAGTATTTTTGGACAGACCACCTGGCAACCCTACTAATAGCGCGTCTGAGATCAGGTGCATTGTAAGGAACCCCAACCCTCTCTAATAGCACGTCTGAGATCAGATGCTTTGTAATGAACCCCAACCCTCTCTAATAACGCGTCTGAGATCAGATGCATTGTTAATTCTTCTGTATTTGGTACAATTTTCAATTGACCTGAAAATTGCAGGGAACCATTTAGGCATGCCCGTGGAACCCTGGTGAAAAACACCGTGTTATAGTGATATATGATAGTGTGCAGACGTTTCCAAACCTCAGAGGTCGCCTTTCCACATTTACAGAGCTTTCCAAACCTCACATGTCTCTTCTTCACATGTACAATGCTTTCCAAAACCCACAGATCTCCTGCTTATGTTACATTATTGCTGGCAAACAAATCAACAGTGTGGGGAAACAGCCTCAGGCGAGGAGAATCCTGCTTGTGCAGCCAACACAACATACACAAACAATGTCTTCAAAGGGCAGGTCTCCTCTGGGACAGAGATACACAGTATCGCTCTACTCACACGTTCATAATGAAGTTCCCCATTTAATGTGACAGCCAAGAACTCTGGAAAGATAACGTTTCAGGTCCCATATAGACCTTTCATCATGACCTGATAAAATATTGGACCTGAAACGTTGTCTTTCCTCTGTTCTTGGCTGTCACATTAAATAGAGAACTTCATTATGAACGTGTGAGTAGAGCGATGCTTTGTATCTCTGTCCCAGAGGAGACCTGCACTTTGAAAAAATTGTTTGTCTATGTTGTGTTGGCTGCACAAGCAGGATTCTCCTCGCCTGAAACTGTTTCTCCCGCACTTTGGAACTGTACTACATTTCTGCTGGCACAATATGTAAAGGACATTTTGGTGACTTTTTGTGAATGTCCTAATACAGACCTTTCTACCTTCCTCGAACCTCCCAATAAAGTCACGATTTTGCAGAACGCACAACTCTGTGGGGAGACGGAGATATGAAGCTTTATCGCCACCTGGTGGTAAATAATATTATCTGGTGGTAATAATATTTGTAATCTGAACGGATAGCGGCTAGCCGAACCTGCTCTACCACTGCGTGTCAGTGATTCCTATCTGCTCCTCAGTTTTATTTCTGTTTTGATGCCAAACCTACACAGGGCACCCACATGTTTGAATAATCATAGCTTATTCCTGCTGATTTCTGATAATACTGTGTCACTGGGGTTTTTTGTTTGCCTTCCTCTCGATCAATATACTAACAATTCAAATATAGGATAAATATCTGTCGTCTAAATTTCACACAGGTTGAACTTGACGGACATACAGTGGCGGCCGCCTTTAGCCTCCTGCGGCCGTTTCCCCGCGATTTTAAAAATCGCGGGCAGATGCGGCGTGTTTTCGGCCATTTTAAGCGCCGCGGGCATTTTAATTGTTTAGCGCTATTAGCGCTGTCTAGCCATGAATGCGGCTGATGCTGCTGAACGCGTGACAAACGGAAAACATCCCCGAATTTTTACGGGGATGTAGGAGAATAAAAGGGGCTGCAACAGTACAGTATGTCCTTTTTCAACTATGTAACTATGTAACCCCCAAACATTTCACATTTGACATATTCAGGGATGTGCTCATCTGTAGCTGTCCTTCCCGTCTCCTTGCGATCACATGTTAGGGCAAGAGCACACATTCCTCTTCGCGGCGCTGGCACGCGCCTCCGTCTGCTGGGCGATGTGTGAACATCCCCAGCAGACGGAATGATCCGCGAGCGGGCGGGGGGAGCGGGCCGACTTCGGGGGAGCAGATGGGGGAGCGGGACGGTTTCGGGGAAGCGGGACAGTTTCGGGGAAGCGGGACGGTTTCGGGGGAGCAAGCGGGGAAGCGGGCAGGCGGTGGATAAATAAATTGTGTAATAAAAATAATGTAATATAACGTAAATAATGAGAATAAATAATAAAATAATAAATCCCTTCTCCCGTCCCCCCCCATCACCCGTCCCCCAGCAATTTCAGCAACCAATCAATGAAACCGTCTACACATTGATTGGCTGCTGAAACTGGCGTCGCGCTGCTGTAGCCTGGAATCACGCATTTGAAAGACTCCTGCTACTGCAGTGGCGACGACGCCGTGCTTTACAGCCAAAGGTAGTTTCAACAATGAACACTACCATTGGCCGCCAGGGCTCAGTGACGAACGTGTGCGCGCACGAAAGTGCTCACGTCACGTAGGGCTGTGTGTGCTCAAGGCCTTTGTTGTAGAATCAGAAAACAGAGGAGGGAGCACAGAGTGATTGTGGCCCTCAAAGAATTCACCTAAATGCACACCACTATGTGTATATAAAATTTACTTTTAATGAGTGATTACTTAAAACATATATTACCGTAGAATAGTGTAACGTGAATTAAAAATAGATTAAACCAAAAATATCGAGCATCTACAGTATGCCAACACATAAATATAACTTGCTATCCCAATAACCCTGCTAATGAAGGTGGGATATAGGTGGCTTATGATGCTATAAGTCAGGGTATGATCCCCTCTGGGTCAGCTAACAGACCAGATGGTGAGTGTGAATTAGCCAGCGAGACTGTATGAAATAGATGCATATGTACACAGCCCTCCTAGTCCTGTAATATAGTATTACTAGCTGAGAGACCCGGCGTTGCCCGGGATGTAAATGCGTAATAGGTCGTATTATTTATAAATGGTGGAACAATAGGTGACTATTTGTTGGAAAGGTTGGATAATAATGTTGAAAAGAAAGATGGAAGAAAATGTAATACGATGTTGTATAAAAATGGTTTATTGTAAACACACCACAGTACAATGTATATTTTGGTGACATAAGTGATGTGAAAATGTGAGGCGTGTGTCCTGCTAGGGTGTGAGCGTGTGTGAGGCGGCGGGTGGGTAGTGAGTGCTGGCTGTGAGTCGGGGTCCTGCTAGGGTGTGAGGCGGCGGGTGTGTGGCGAGTGCGGGTGACAGCTGGTCAGTGATATTGTTGCGTAGGGGCAGGATGCGCCAGGTGTGTGTCGAGTGTGTGGGGTGGGTGGGAGGCGGCGGGTGTGTGTCGAGTGTGGCAGGTCTGTTGAGTGTGTGCGGCGGCTGTGTGGCGCAGGGGTGTGAGCGGTGGGCGGGCGAAAGGCGTTGAAGGAGGGGAGGTGAGGTCGGAGGGGTGGTGAGGGGAGGTGAAGGGGGGCGAAGGGGAGGTGAGGGGAGGTGAAGGGGGGGCGGAGGGGAGGTGAAGGGGGGGTGAGGGGAGGTGAAGGGGGGGGTGACGGGAGGTGGAGGGGGTTGCCGGGAGGTGAAGGGAGGGGGGGGGGGTGACAGGAGGTGAAGGGAGGGGGGGGTGACAGGAGGCGAAGGGGGGGGGTGGTGACAGGAGGTGAAGGGGGGGTGAAGGGAGGAAGGGGGAAGAGGGAGGTGGGGGAGGAGGGGAAGGGGGGAGGGGGGGGAAAGGGTGAAGGGGGGGAGGTAAGGGTGAAGGGGGGAGGGGTGAAGGGGGTAAAGGTGGGGGAGGGGGAAAGGTGGGGGAGGAGGGAAAGGGGGGAAAGAGGGGTGGAGGGGGGGAAGAGGGGAGGTGGAGGAGGGGGGAGGTGGAGGAGGGGGGAGGTGGAGGAGGGGGGAGGTGGAGGAGGGGAAGGGGGGAGATGGAGGAGGGGAAGGGGGAGATGGAGGAGGGGAAGGGGGGAGGTGGTGGGAAGGGGGGAGGTGGGAAGGGGGGAAGTGGTGGGAAGGGGGGAGGTGGTGGGAAGGGGGGAAGTGGTGGGAAGGGGGGAGGAGGGGGGAGGTGGGAAGGGGGGGAGGTGGTGGGAAGGGGGGGGAGGTGGTGGGAAGGGGGTGGGAAGGGGGGGGAGGTGGTGGGAAGGGGGTGGGAAGGGGGGGGGAGGTGGTGGGAAGGGGGGGGAGGTGGTGGGAAGGTGGTGGGAAGGTGGGAAAGGGGGGGGAGGTGGTGGGAAGAGGGGGGAGGTGGTGGGAAGGTGGGAAGGGGGGGAGGTGGTGGGAGGTTGTAAGGGGGAGTGAAGGGAAGGTGAAGGGGGGTGAAGGTGGGGGTGAAGGGAAGGTGAAGGGGGGTGAAGGTGGGGGTGAAGGTGGGGTGGAGGGGAGGTGAAGGGGGGGGGGGTGGAGGGGAGGTGAAGGGGGGTGGTGGAGCGGATGTGAAGAGGGGGGGGAGGGGAGGTTAAGGGGGGGTGGCGGGAAGGTTAAGGGGGGGAGGTGGAGGGGATGTGGAAGGGAGGGGAAGTGTAGTGAGGGGTGGGTGAGGGGAGGTGGAGGGGATGTGGAAGGGAGGGGAAGTGTAGTGAGGGGTGGGTGAGGGGAGGTGATGGCCGCTCACTCACCCGTCCGGCAGCTCCCACGTGGATCTGAGGCGGGAGGCAGCGTGTTGTGGCCGCTCCCCCGCTGACTGTAACGGCGCCGGGGGGGGTGGAGGGGAAGTGAGTGAGGGGAGGTGATCACTCCGCTCCCCCGCTGAGTGTAGCGGCGCCGGGGGGGGGTGGAGGGGAAGTGAGTGAGGGGAGGTGATCACTCCGCTCCCCCGCTGAGTGTAGCGGCGCTGGGGGGGTGGAGGGGAAGTGAGTGAGGGGAGGTGATCACTCCGCTCCCCCGCTGAGTGTAGCGGCGCCGGAGGGGGGGGTGGAGGGGAAGTGAGTGAGGGGAGGTGATCACTCCGCTCCCCCGCTGAGTGTAGCGGCGCCGGGGGGGTGGAGGGGAAGTGAGTGAGGGGAGGTGATCACTCCGCTCCCCCGCTGACTGTAGCGGCGCCGGGGGGGTGGAGGGGAAGTGAGTGAGGAGAGGTGAAGGGGGGTGAGGGGACGTGAAGACCGCTCACTCACCCGTCCGGCCGCTCCCAAGTGGAGGGGGGGGGGTGAAAGCGCGGGAAACAGGGAGAGGCGGAGGAAGAGGCGGAGCCTCCGAGACCGGTGGGGAAGAGAGCGGGAGATGTGCTGCTAACACTGTGAGCCCCGCTAATTGTAACACCGCGTGTGTGTGTGTGTGTGTGTGTGTGTGTGTGTGTGTGACACTGTGTGTGTGTGTGTGTGTGTGTGTGTGACACTGTGTGTGTGTGTGACACTGTGTGTGACACTGTGTGTGTGTGTGACACTGTGTGTGTGTGTGACACTGTGTGTGTGTGTGTGACACTGTGTGTGTGTGTGTGACACTGTGTGTGTGTGTGACACTGTGTGTGTGTGTGACACTGTGTGTGTGTGTGTGACACTGTGTGTGTGACACTGTGTGTGTGACACTGTGTGTGTGTGTGTGTTTTTTTTTTTTTTTTTTTGTGGACCTTTGGCCCGTCACTCCGCCTCAGGCCAATGAGAGGTGTGCGGGGGCAGGCGGCCCAAGGGACCAATGAGATTGCCGCTAGGGACACCGGACATCCAGGCAGGCAGGCAAACATACAGTGCTTTCACTAATATAGTATAAGATAAGATACACCTCTATAAATCGTAGGATAAGTTTAATAGGTGCATAAACTAGGAGTGAGGAGCTGACAATCACAGCAAACAAAGATGATGAATCTCAGGCATATGTACTGCAAAGGTGCATAGTGCACTAGGTAGGAGGTGAAAACAGAGACTCACTGGCATGTAAACACTGGACTCAAATTAGCCAAGTGTCAGGAACTGTACACACTGACCCAGGAACTTAAAAACACTACATTAAAACAGCTCCAAGTAGGAGACTGACGACATAGCGCGTCCAACGCACGTTTCCCTCCAGCAAAGGAGCTTCCTCAGGGACAAGTTTTGCTAAGGGGAGTGAAAACAGCATTTTTATACCCTGCCCGTACCTTAATTACAGAATTAATTAATTGCAGCTGTTGCGCATGCGTTCGCGTCCACAACGCACATTTATCAAGTCAAATAAACTTAAAGCCCATTAACAGTATAAGTTAATGCATGCTACCTTGATAGAGCTGTTATTTGTGATGTTCCCGAGCGTTTTCGTGACTTACAAGCCGTTCTAGCGACAGACCCGCATACACCGAGTACTGCGCATGCGCGTGGACTTAGAGATTTTTTCAGTCCAAGCATATACAGATTGCGCATGCGCGAACCGGAATGGGAACGTCTAATGCGCAGAAGTGGACTGTTAGTAATAAACAGCCATCCCTACGCTCATCCTATGCCTCTATGTTAAATACAGAGGCATAATAAGGGGTACCAGCAATGGGGACAGGCAGAGAAAAGATGCTGGTTATAGCATCATGGTCCTAGCATGCCACAAGTGCATGCAAAATGGATAGAGGACCCCCCTATTGTATAATGCGGGGCAATGTCTAACAAAAATGCAGTGATAAACAGAGGACTTATACAAAGTAAAAAATAATAAATGAAAATATATAAGCACACAACCTGGATGTAAATAATTTATTAGAGCGTACTGTAATAGTATTAAGCCCCAAGTGTATGCACACGTTACATAACGCTGCAGTATTATAGTCACTGATTAATTAGATAGCGAATAATAATAAAGTAATATCATTCAATACCAGAAGGCTGACTACCAGCACAACGGACATGGAAGATGGCAAAGCTGGTCAGGACGAGGGAACATAATGGGTTAACATACTTCAAGGTGGTAGATAAATGAGTAAATAAAAGGGGGTCAGACCAGAATGACTCAGGTTAAATAAATGGTGTAAAAGTGAACCCTTCATTAAGACCGTTAGAACTCCTTGTTTTTAATTTATAAATCCCTTCTGCTTCGATACGAAGCAGAGATTGGTCAGTGTTACCACCTCTCATGGGACATTTAAGTTGATAAATGCCCATGAATTTGATAACATCAATGTTGCCATGGTGAAATTGTGTGACATGTCTCGCGACTGATGTTTCTGCAGAGTGTTTAATTGAGTTTATATGTTCGAGGACACGTCTGCGCAGCTGTCTAGTTGTCTTGCCGACATATCTCCTACCACAATTACATGTAATGAGATAGACAACATTGGTGGTCCGACAATTAATGAAACTGTCAACACAATATTGTACGGTGTTATCGTTGTTAGTGAATACTTTGGCAACATTGATGTGTTTACACGCTTTGCAGCCCTGACAACGGAACATCCCTTTTTTTTTTTTTTCCAAAGATTTTTATTAGGCAAATACTTATTTTACAATGTACATGTCATATATGTTAATACAGCCTAATACAAGTTTTCTCCATTTTTTGGTTAAAGAAACCAGAAAGAGAGAGGAAAGCCCATCGCCCCCCTGACCCTCCTGGGGTTGTGAGGGGGGCGCGAGTATGGAAACAGAGAGTCAGAGTATAGAAAGGGAGAGAGGGGAAGGTGGGGAGGGGGGGGGGGAAGGGGGGAGGGGGAATACCTGTTGCTTATCGCGTCCTCAGAATATTTCTATTGGAGTTTCTAGACTCGTTCTTTTTACTTTTCATTTTTAAGTTAGGGGCGTGGGGGTGCCATATGGGTTAGCCACGGATCCCATGTTTTATTAAAGGAGTCCGTGGATCTTTTCAGAAAGGCTGATAATTTCTCCATATTCATTACCTCTTGTATCCTATTTTTTATCGTTTGTTTTGAGGGGGGAGACACTTTCTTCCAGGCGGCCGCCACTGCACATCTAGCCGCTGTTAGGATGAAGGAGATTAATTTACTTGTTGGTCGGTCCACATTTTCTAGGGGCCTGGCCAACAGGTAGGTCAGCGGGTCAACAGGGATCTTGAGGCCGGTGACCTCTTCTATTAATTTTTGAGTGGTTCCCCAGTATTTTTGAATTTCCGGACATGTCCACCAAATGTGTGCCATGTCCCCCTTTTGACCGCAGCCTCTCCAGCATAGATCGGACGCCTGTGGGTAGATTTGATTTATTCTAACTGGGGTAAGATACCAGCGGAACAGTATTTTATATATATTTTCTTTGATTGTGGTACATATGGAAGTTCCTGAGGCGTTCTCCCAAATTCTTTCCCAGTCCTCTCGGTCTATAACTATTCCTAATTCTGCTGCCCAATGCAGCATATAGTCATGTATGGGGGCTTCTATAGCCCTTTCCAATTCTGCGTAAATTTGTGTTATAAGACCTTTCTGGTGGCCTGTTTCTCGACAGAGCCGCTCAAAAACTGTGAGAGGGGGAAATTTCAACGTTGGGGATAAGGTTCGAATAAAGTGCCGAATTTGTAGATACTTGAACACGTCCAACCTTGCTATTTCATATTTGGTTTGTAGATTTTGATAGCTCAGGAATTCTCCAATACTCAAGAGGTCAGCGATCGCTCTAATATTTTTTGCTTTGAATTGGTCGAATTGTCTGGGCTCACAACCAGGAGGGAATTTCGGATTTTTGTGAATTGGTATGAGTTGGGATTGGGGCGAAGTGAGCTTAAATTTATATTTGCATCTCGTCCAGGTCTCCCATGTGTGTCTCATTGGGCCTAATTTAAATTTACTATTCTGCATGTCTTCCCTGTTCAGGGACCAAAGGTAAGCTGGTAGTGAAGGCGTCCCGGCGTAATATGTTTCTATATCTAGCCAACAGTATTGGTTTGGGTTGGCGTTCCAGACTACCACCTGTCTCAGTTGTGCGGCTAGGTAGTATTTTGTGATGTCTGGGACCCCAAGTCCTCCTTTTCCCCTTGATGCCATGAGAACTGTTCTAGCGGTTCTAGGTTTCTTACCTTGCCAAATGAAGTGGAAGATTAGTTTTTGTATATTCTTTAATTCTGAGCCAGGGATGTGGACCGGGAGCGTCTGGAAATAATATAATAATCTGGGGAGTATGTTCATTTTAACCGAGATCATTCTCCCGATCCATGATATTTGATATCCTCCCCATTTCGCTAAGTCTTGTTTAATTTTCCGGAACAGGGTCGGGTAATTATGTTGATATAGGGATTGGTAGTTCCTCGTTATCTTTACTCCCAGGTATTTGATACTCGAGGAGCTCCAATGGTAATTAAAGTTTAATTTGAGGAGTTTCACCTCTGGCTCTGGCAGACTTAAATTTAGTGCTTCCGATTTATCGTTATTGATTTTATAGCCTGATATGTCTCCAAAATCTCGGAGTTCTTTTTGGAGGTTAGGTAGGGATGTTTGAGGTTGCGTTAGGGTTAAAATGACATCATCTGCGAATAGTGATATTTTGTGCTGCCTGTGTCCAATTTCTATTCCTTTGATGTCTCTATTGGTTCTTATTGCCGCTGCTAGGGGTTCTATGGTTAATGCAAAGAGAAGAGGAGATAGGGGGCATCCCTGTCGAGTTCCATTAGTTATCTCGAATCTCTGGTTACTGCCCCCTGGTAGTTTTACTGTTGCAGATGGATTTTGATATAATCTACGGACTCCTTCTAGATATGCGTCTTTGAAGCCGAATTTGCGCATAACATGGTCCATGAATAGCCAGTCTATTCTATCGAACGCCTTCTCTGCGTCCAAGCTAAGGAGTAGTGCTTTGGTCCCTGTGAGATGGACATGTTCAATAATGTCAATTATCTTTCGGGTATTGTCCGAGGCCTGTCTGCCTGCTACGAATCCCACTTGGTCTTTATCTATTAATCTTGGTAAAATGGGATTCAATCTATTTGCGAGTATTTTGCTATATAATTTGAGATCACAATTAAGCAGGGAGATTGGACGGTAGCTTCCACATTGCATCGGGTCCCTGCCTTCTTTGTGTATTATGGCCAGGGTGGCCAGGGATATTGACGTGGGGATTTGATTTCCTTCCATAAAATCGTTGAATGTTCTTAGGAGATGCGTGGATAATACTGGCAAGAATCTCTTATAGTAGACATTAGTGAAGCCATCTGGGCCAGGAGACTTAGTGATTTTTAATGATTTGACCGCCTCTTCCAGTTCCTCTTTTGAGATCTCAGCATTGAGGACTGTGTTTTCCTCCTCCGTTAATGTGGGGAGCTGACATTTATCTAAGTATTGTGCTATTAATTCGGATGCTACTGATTCGGGGCGGCCTTTTTTGGATCTTAAGTTATAAAGTTCGGTGTAAAATTTTGTGAATTCGGCTGCTATTTTATTATCACTATGTTGTATCTCACCAGACCTACTCTTGATCGCCGTGATTTGGGACCGTTTATGAACCCCTCTTAATTTAGTCGCTAGAAGTCTGTCTGCTTTGTTCCCTTTATCATAATATTGTTGGTTGGTCCATTTGAGGGCTTTCTCAACATCCTCCAGCTGGATTTGTCTAAGTTTTGCTCTAGCTGTTGTCAATTTTTTATATATTTTTTTTGAGGGGTTAGCTTTATGAGTTTGTTCTATTGTTTTGATATCATCTGTGAGCTCCTTTATTAGTTTTTGGCGGGCTTTTTTCCTGTGGGATGCGATGGAGATGATTTTCCCTCTAATGGTTGCCTTATGGGCTTCCCACAGGATTGCTGGTGAGGAGACGGATCCTGAGTTAAAAAAAAAGTAGTCTCGAATAGCAGCTCTGATCTCTCTTTCTATCTCAGGATGGTTGAGTAGTGAGTCATTTAACCTCCATGAGTAATTTGTTGTCTTTTCAAAGGGTGTTGTCAAGGTTATGGTAATCGGGGCATGATCAGACCATGTGATCGGTCCTATGTCGGAGTCAGTTGTTGCCGCCACCACATTTTTTGTGGCCAGAAAGTGGTCTATTCGAGAGTAGGTCTGGTGAGGTGCTGAGTAAAAAGTATAGTCTCTCTGGCCCTGATGTTGGCTTCTCCAGATGTCCACCAGTGAGAACTCACTCAAAATTCCCCTAAACCTTTTCCCTGTGATCTGGGAGGGGGTTGTATGGGGGGGACCCATTGTGGTCGATCTGTCCTCGGTAGGGTTGAGGACCATGTTTAGGTCCCCTCCCACTATCATCGATGACAGATATCCCGGGTCTATGCCCTCGAGTACTTTCTTTAGGAATTCGGTTTGGTTCTCGTTTGGGGCATATACATTGATAAGAGCGATCGCTGAGCCCGCTAAGGAGCCATATACCACTAAAAATCTACCCTCTGGGTCCGCAGTTGTTTTGATATGATTGAATGGGGTGCCCTGTCTGATCAGGACAGCTACACCCCTTTTTTTACTAGTAAATGATGCGAAAAAACACATTGGGAACACTTTTTTGAATAAATTTGGGCGGTCTTGTGATGTGAAGTGGGTCTCCTGTAGAAATATGATGTCCCCCCCTGATCTTTTCATATCTTGGAGTGCTAGCCTCCTTTTTCGGTTATTCTGGAGGCCTTTTACGTTGAGTGAGGTGAATTTAATTGTGGTTTGGCTAGCCATTTGGGTTCTTTTTTAGATAGTACCGTAAGGCCTCATCTTTCCCATTTGAGAGGCCCTGATTCAGTGAGTCTGAGTCTCGCTTATATTTCTGTAGGTGTGGGAGTTGCAATTTTTTTTTGGCTGGAATGGCAATTTTAAGCTGAGATGGGGGGGCGTGGGGGAGGGTCAGTGGGGGTAGGGCATAGATCAGCTGGGACAGAGTCAGCTGATAGAAATAGGTTATAACGAGGCCTTGAGAAGGCCTCAACAAACTTTTGCCAGCTTTAAAAACAGCCGGCATTTGGGCTATAAGAGCCCTTCTGGGGTGGTTCCGGGTCAGTCCACCGTTGGACGTCTGAGGGGTCCAAACCCTCTATAGAAATTACTTAACCCCTTTTTTTACGTAGGTCCTCAGTCCACAGGTGAGGGGAGATAGGGGGGGGGAGAAGGTGTGAGTCAGGCAGTTTAAACATTTCGCATTTTTGTACAGCATCTGTTATATAACATTACATCATGGTCCCACTGTGCACATTTTGATTTTCCACCCAAGCAGTTTCCACTTTCTTCTGTGAATTTGCTACGTCTGAGTGGGGGGGGGGGTGGGGTGGGGGGGAGGGGGGGGTTGGGGGGGGGTGTGTGGATGGGGGGGGTGGGGGGGTGTGTGGATGGGGTGGGGGGGGAGGGGGGAGAAGTGGGGGGTGAGGGGTAGGGGGGGTGGGTGGGGGGGGGGTTTGGTTTTGGGGAGGGGGGGGGTGACGGAGCCTTTCTAACATTACGGGCTTATCACATTTTTGTATACTGCATCTATTATATCACTTTTTTGCAATAGGTATGCTATGTATCATCTGGAGATCGTACGTTTAATTCACAACTTTATATAATACCGGGGGGGGAGTGGGAAGGGGGGTGAGGGGAGGGGGGGTGGGGGCTGGGGGGGGTCAGGGGAAGGGGGTGGGGGTGGGGGGGGTGGATGTGAGGGTGGGGAGAGGGGGGTTTGACAGAGCTTCTTCAACAATGTGGGCATTTCACATTTTTTGTGTGCTGCGTCTGTCGTGCCACTCTATACAATAAGTATACTATACACTGTCTGGAGATTAGTCTAGGCACATTTAGTTTTCCTATGAGCCTTTGCTTCCTCTAGGTGCTGTTCCAAGGGAGGACATAGGTACATATCATTTATTACATACACGGGAGGGGAGTGGGAGGGGGGGGTTTGATGAAACCTTACTGACAAAGCAGTCATTTCACATTTCTATATATCGCTTCTGTTTTACCCCTCTTTGCGATAGGTATACCATATATTGTCTGGGACTCAGCCCCTATTTATTTAGTTTCCTTATATATCCTTGTTTCTCCTGGGTGCTGGGGGGGGGGGGGGAGGGAGAGGGGGGGGGATGTGAATGGGGGGGGATGTGAATGGGGGGGATGTGAATGGGGGGGGGGATGTGAATGGGGGGGGGGGATGTGAATGGGGGGGGGGGGAGGGGAGGGTAGCGGCCCACTTCCAACAGGACAGGTGTTTCCCAGTTATGTATATTGCCTCTGTGATCCTCTGGAAGTCGTTCCAGGAGGGGGAAAGTATGATAGGGGACATAGGGGTATTTTATTTATTGTTTACACTTCTTTGCTATTATGCATGGGGGGGGGGGGGGAGGATGGGGCGGGAGGGGGGCTATGTGCTTAGGTTATGGTTGAAGTGGGGAGGGGGGGGGGGCCGTGGGGTGCCTTCCATAACATAACATTTTATCACATTACTCACGGCCTCCAGGGCGCCAAACCTCATTTTTTTTTTTTTTGCGTCCCTTTAGTCAACTCGAGTGGACCGGATCCCCTGGGCCATAGTTGTGCTTCGTCGCCCGAGCCGGTGTGTTCCCTGTCGGCTCGGGCCCACCCGCCGATGGGCCATACCCCCCCCCCCCCCCTCCATACGCCAATAAAAGAGAAAAAAAAAAAGAAAAACCATCCCGCAAACTCGGGGTAGCTGGCCTGAGAGAGGGGGGGGGGGGGCACACACCACCGCGGGGCCACCAGGAAGACTGGAGGTTGGGGTCCAGCGGTGCAAGGCCAAGGGCCCGGCCCTCCCATCGTATTGGGATTGGGGAGACCGCGCTCCCGCTCCATCTGATCGGGCCGGGTGTGCACCAGGATTTTAAAGCAGCCGGCGGGATCAGCTCCGGTCCTCTCGCGGGAGTAGGTGACACGTGGTTCAGCGTGGGGAGCGGTGTCCAGAGTCGTCTCGGTCGGGAAGTCGGCGGCTCCTCTCAAGGTACTGCTCCGGTCCGATGGGGTGTCTTCCAATGTGGCTGTGGGTCTCCCCTTTTCCTCGGGATCACATAGGGAGGGGGGGGGTGTTGTTTGAGTGCGGTGGCGGCTGTTACTGCTTGTCCCTGGAGTGCTGGGCCGCGATCCTCTCCGATATCCGAGGCGGGTCTCCTGCAGCTTCATTAGGTGACGGGTTGTCTGGTAGCCATCCTTGTGGAGGAGTTAGGCCCAAGGCCTTTGCAAAAGGAGCCATGTCCGCGGGGTACTTCAGGGACAGGAACTTTCCATTTCTGTTCATCGAGATCTTAAACGGGAAGCCCCATCTGTACAGTATTCCCTTCTCACGGAGCAAGTTAGTCAGCGGCTTTAACTCCCGTCTGCGGTCTCTTGTTGCTTTTGACAAGTCATTGTAGCGGAACATCCCTTTTAAAGGGGTCAACCAAGTGGAGCTTTTAGCCCGTTGAAAATGGCTGTTCACTAGTGAGTCCCTCAGATTTTGGGATCGTCTGCTGGTAATAGTGGGTCTAGGGCCTATAACCTTTACTAGATCTACATCCGCCTGAAGAAGATGCCAATGTCTAGCGAAGATCTTCTTAATCGCCCACCATCTTTTATTAAAGGTGCCTATGACTCTGATAGTGTTGTCTTTGGATTTTTCTTTTTTACCAGTCAGAAGGGAATCTCTCTCACTGTGCAGTGCCCGGTGGTAAGCTTTGTTCAATGTCTTAATATTGTACCCACGGCTGAGGAATCTTAAACGAAGTTCTTTTGATTGAATAATGAATTCTCCAGTTGTCGAGCAGTTTCTCCGGAGGCGGAGATACTGCCCCATAGGTAAACCCGCTATGAGGCTCTTAGGATGTTGGCTTTGAGCCAGTTAAAAGCTGTTCGTGGCTGTGCTTTTCCTAAAGACCTTAGTTTGGACGTTCTTCTCACCATCAACATATATGTTTAGGTCTAGGAAGGTAATAGATGTTTTACTCAGCACTGTCGTTAACCTCAAGTTTAGCGTATTTGTATTCAGATGACTAACAAATTCATGGAGAAGTTCTAGGGGACCTTCCCATAGAAGCAAGATATCATCTATGTATCTGATCCACATGGAGACGTGGTCAGTATACATAGATAGTTCTTCATTAAAGACGTGGGTACGCTCCCACCAGCCCAGGTACAAATTGGCATACTGTATGTAGGGGCACACGATGTGCCCATAGCCGTACCCTGGGTCTGGTAGTAATACAGACCATCGAAAACGAAGTAGTTGTGGGTTAGAACGTAAGATAGTAGATCTAGCACAAATGAATTGTGTCTATTGAACCTACCATCCTGTGTTGTTAGAAAATACTTTACAGCAGTGAGACCATTCTCGTGGATGATGGAAGTATATAGTGACTCTACATCTAAACTCACGAGGATGGTCTCTGATGTGACATGTATAACGTTCAGTCTCTTAAGAGTATCTTTCGTGTCTTGGACATTCGATGGGAGACTGATGACAAAGTCCCTTAGGACCTTGTCAAGGTATATACTGCTGCCTTCAGACAAACAATTGTTGCCCGAAACGATTGGACGTCCAGGTGGAGACTCTAACCGTTTATGTACCTTAGGTAAAGTGTAAAATGTTGCCACAGTAGGTGACTTAGGGTACATAAAATCAAACTCGTTACGGCTTATCATATCCGTGTCCAGGGCATCCTGTAAGATGTTTAGCAGTTCTAATTTGTACTAGCTGAGAGACCCGGCGTTGCCCGTGAGTTAAATTTCCCGCTAGGAGGAGGGGGAGAGCGGACGGGAAGGAGAGGGAGAGCGGACGGGAGGGCGGGGGGAGAGCGGGGGGGAGAGCGGATGGGAGGGCGGGGGGAGAGCGGACGGGAGGGCGGGGGGAGAGCGGACGGGAGGGCGGGGGGAGAGCGGACGGGAGGGCGGGGGGAGAGCGGACGGGAGGGCGGGGGGAGAGCGGACGGGAGGGCGGGGGGAGAGCGGGCGGGAGGGCGGGGGGAGAGCGGACGGGAGTGCGGGGGGAGAGCGGATGGGAGGGCAGGGGGAGAGCGGGCGGGAGGGCGGGGGGAGAGCGGACGGGAGGGCGGGGGGAGAGCGGGCGGGAGGGCGGGGGGAGAGCGGACGGGAGTGCGGGGGGAGAGCGGATGGGAGGGCAGGGGGAGAGCGGGCGGGAGGGCGGGGGGAGAGCGGGAGGGAATGGAGTGGAGTGGGAGGTGAGTGGAGCGAGAGGTGAGTGGAGCGGGAGGGAATGGAGTGGGAGGGAGGTGAGTGGAGCGGGAGGTGAGTGGAGCGGCTTCCGGGCGCCTCTTAGGTGGGCGCGTGTCCCCCCGCCGGGGAGGGAGTGGAGCGGGAGGGAGTGGAGTGGGAGGTGAGTGGAGCACCGGGGAGGGGGGGAGGTGAGTGTGATGGGGGGGGAGAGAACAGAGAGGTGTGTGTGTGGTTTTTTTTTTTTTTGGACCTTCGGCCCGTCACTCCGCCTCAGGCCAATGAGAGGTGTGGGGGGCGGGCCAAGGGGGTGGTGTGAGTGTGTGAGGCCAATGAGAGGTGTGCTGGGGCAGGCGGGCCAAGGGACCAAGGAGATTGCCGCTAGGGACACCGGACATCCAGGCATACAGTGCTTTCAATAATATATTATAAGATTGGGATGTTGGACTGCACTCGAGAGTTTCATAGCAATCTTTATCATTGAGAAGTCTCATGTTCTCTCTAACATAAGCTTCTGTGTCTTGGATGACAATGTTTCCACCTTTATCAGATGGTTTAATTGTGTAGGTTTTATTAGACATGAGATCTTTTAGGCCAGTCCTCTCGTTACGGGTTAGATTATTGTCGGATTTATAGTGTCTAGGTTCAGCTTCTAGATCCCTAGTAACACAAGTAACGAATAAGTCAACGGCTGGACATATACTAGCGGGTGGGGTAAAATGACTCTTGGTCTTAAGATGGGTAAAGGGTCCAGTTATATCACAGTCTGTCTGGATGTTTTGGTCAAACAACTGGCATAGATCAGCCACATACTGTCTTTCCTGTACCAGCATACCGTCAGTGAGTGCATTGGGATTATCATTAGCACGTTTAGAGTAGAATTTGTGTAACAATAACCGCCTGCCAAAGAGGTTTAAATCCTTCACCCACTCGAATAAATTAAAGTCTGATGTGGGTGAGAAGGAAAGACCCTTCCTTAGCAGGGCAAGTTGTACCTCACTGAAAGAATAGCTGGATAGGTTGAAAACTTGCAAAGCATTGTTATCTATACTTGTGTTGGTCACTATTGGGGGGGTTAAGTGTTTTTCTTTGTTCTTAGGCTTCTTTTTTCCCCTTCTGGTCTTGTGTTTTGGAGAGCCTGGGCTATAAAACCCACCGGTGTATCTTTGGTGGCCTTACTCCCTCTCCCTTTACTTTGGCCCTTGGGTCTAGAGCCAGTCTGTTCACTGTCAGAGGCGTCAGTTTCAGATGAGGAATAATCGGAGTAGTTACCCCTCCTCCTAGACCTAGTTGGATACCTATAGATAGTGCCTTGTTCATAATCGTTGGTATCTCTAAGGAACTTAGTGTGTTTCCTATCCTTTAGCTCTTGCTTGAATTTGATCATATTAAGCTCTAGTTTTTTCTCCATTTCATCAAACTCCTGTAGTTGATTGTACTTGCTCAGGTGTTTGAGATTGTCATCTACAGTTGTTCTTTATTGGTGACATCTAACCTAGATTTCTCGTGGTCAATGAGGAGATTCATAAGCTCATTAGAGCATTTGGATAGGGTGTCTTCCCATTTTTTAATAAAGTCCTGTGAAGTGATGTAATACGCAGGACACAGTTTCAATCTAAGCCCACGTGGGATCATATTAGAGTCGAGATAACTTTGCAGACTTGTAATTTCCCACCAGACTTGTGATTGGGTCCGCAGGAGTCTAGAGATATTGCGGAAGTAGTTGACAATGTCTTGGTTTGTGTCTGTTGTACCCTGTGGTGTTTTACTAAACACATTTCTAGCCTCATCTTGCCAGCTAGACATATCCATGCCACAAGTGAGGTAGCCAGCCATGGTATGTATGAGTGATGGATCCACTCCCTAGAAGGGGCTAACCGGAGTAACCCAAAAGCGGACACTTGAAAGCAACAGGGGAAGGGGTAGGGAGTGATCACAAAACCATACTAATTGGGTGAGATGAATAAATTAATAAATTGGGTAATTGGATAGTGGGTGCAAACTGTGAACTGATAGAGTGAATCAGAAAACGGAGGAGGGAGCACAGAGTGATTGTGGCCCTCAAAGAATTCACTTAACTGCACACCACTATGTGTATATAAAAATTAACTTTTAATGAGTGATTACTTAAAACATATATTACCGTAGAATAGTGTAACGTGAATTAAAAATAGATTAAACCAAAAATATCGAGCATCTATGCCAACACATAAATATAACTTGCTATCCCAATAACCCTGCTAATGAAGGTGGGATATAGGTGGCTTATGATGCTATAAGTCAGGGTATGATCCCCTCTGGGTCAGCTAACAGACCAGATGGTGAGTGTGAATTAGCCAGCGAGACTGTATGAATTAGATGAATATGTAAAACACACAAAATCCACGGGGAGCATGTGGTACACATAGTGGTGTGCAGTTAAGTGAATTCTTTGAGGGCCACAATCACTCTGTGCTCCCTCCTCCATTTTCTGATTCACTCTATCTGTTCCCTCCCCCTGTTGCTTTCCTTTTTTGTAGAGTCTTCTCACTCTGATGACGTTTTCTGGCTTGGGTTTCTAGCCATCACTCTTTGATAACAAGGCAACTTGTTTCCTCTGTATACAGATATCATCAAACTGAGATACAAGGACAGGTTCCATGGCCCATCGGTCCTTCGCCGTTACCCTAAACCCTTTACCCTAATCCCCTGCCCTAAAAACCTAATGAGATCAAGGAAATTGATGTCATTCATATGATTAACACCACTAAGCATAACATTTCTATTAGTTGAGTTGAGATACCCAATAAATATATTGAGATCTTCCAGGGAGCCAGACCAGATCATTACAATGTCATCAATATATATTGTGTAGTACCTAATATGGTCCATGTATTGACTTGCTTCCCATATGTACTCTTTTTTTGCCCAAAGACCCATAAAGAGCCCCACATAATTTGGAGCGAAGCAAGTGCCCATGGCCGTCCCATTGGTCTGGAGATAGAACTGACCCTCAAACAAAAAAGAATTGTGGTTTAGTATAAACAAAATACTATTGATAATAAATTGTTGCTGAATTTGTGAATTTGTGATAAAGTTCATCCTGGTGCAAAAAATATGTGATTGCTTCTATACCGTGTGGATGTTGTATGCATGTATACAGTGACGTGACATCTACTGTTACCCAGATAAAATGATTTTCCCAAATAATATCCTTAAGTGAATTAAGTGCATCCATACAATCCCTCAAAAAAGAGAGTAGTGCTGCAGTGAGTGGTGCTAAAAAAGTGTTGACATTATTTGATAGATTGGACGTGATAGAGTCTAGACCCTATTCCAGACACAATGGGACAACCAGGGGACTCGACCAGGGTTTTATGGATCTTTGGGATATGGTATATGATAGGTATACGTGGTGTTGTAGTATAGATATATTGGAACTCCTTATTTGGGAGAATACCTTGTGTTTGGGATTGTGTTGATAGATCTTTTAGAATGGAAAGGTACCCCAACGTTGGGTCTCTATTCAGACACTGGTATGAATTCACATCACTTAATAGTCGATGTTCCTCCCTGAGATAGTCAGCACGATTTTGGAGTACTGTACCCCCACCCTTATCCGCTCGGCGGCTTATTAGGTTCCCATTCTCACTAAGCTTTTTGAGAGCCTTCCTCTCTTTAGGCCGAAGGTTATCATTGATAACATAATATCTATCGTTACTACATAACCATTTAAATTCACGTTCCACCAGTTTGCCAAACAATTCAATGTAAGGCCCTTTTGCCTCATACGGATAAAAGACTGACTTAGAACGTAGTCCTGTATGTATAGTCATTTTAGCATTATCACTCTCTTGGAATAGGCAATTCAGATCAACTAGAGTATTCTCATCCGTTATAGTTGGATCGTCATTATATACATTTTGGCCCAAAATGGTCTCTACTCTATTGTTATCCTAAAATAAAAACTCAAGGTCCATGAGGGTCTGAATATCAAGCCCCTCTTCATCTTTACATGTGATCCCTAGGGGTGTTGCATCATATGTTTGTTATCAATGATTCCCCCATTGGTGTTGTAGTACCCTGTAGTTGGTATTTTGGAGATTTTTGGTATAAAACCTTTGCAACGTCATTTTCCCCAGGAATCTCTGATGGTCAATATAGAGATTTAACTCATTGGGTTTGTGAGTTGGGGCAAACATAAGCCCCTTTTTCAAGAGGTCACATTGAGAGACTGATAGTATATGGTTTGATAAATTAAATATCCCATTTTATCTTAGTGTCTCATCTGTGGGTGCTGTTTCTTGGGATTGTTAGGATTTCCTCATCCTACCTCTACCTCTACCTCTGTTTGATCTTTGTGCTTCCCCCCTCTCAACCAACGGAGCAGGTTCCGGTGATTGTACAGAGGGTTTTCTCTGCTTCGGTATTGCTCCCATTGGGTGGTGGGGACCCTTCTCTAAAAAAAGACCCATAGAAAGGGGGTGGGAAGGTTACTGGGGTAGATAGTTCAATATCATCCCTAGATTGTGTACTTAACACCTGAAATGAATTAGATAATGGTAGGGTACCCATAGGGGCCTTATTTTCCTAGTGTTTGAGTGGTCTTCCCATTCCTTTTGTTTGCCATCCCATCTCATTAGATGGTAAATTTGTCCCATGGTTGGCCCTTCCTCCATTCTTATTTTCATGAGGACGCTTTTTATTTTTCGAATACCTCTTGTTATTATTCCCTTTAGGATAATATGTGTTCCCTGTTATTGATCCATTTGGATATGTAGTCCTCTCATTATGTGATGGCTATTTCTACCATTAGGGGCAATGTTAGTGTTGTTCCTTGATTGATGGGTTAGGAATCAGATTCTCCACTCTATGTTGAGATGTATCCTCATCTACAATACCCAATTCATTATTTTTGGACCAATTATACTATTTGTTACAGCCATAGTCCATTTTGTCTCTATTATATTTCTTCTTTTTAAGATTCATTTGGTGTATCTCATACACATCAAGCTTCTCTTTTTACCCCATCTCAAATAGGGGGGAAGCCTCTTCTGCCATTTGGTCAATAACCTGTTGATTAGTATTATTGATTTGTACTTCTATGATAGTAAAGCTCTACTCCTCTCATCAATCAGTACCTGCGTTATAGTACATGAACACTCATCCATGATGCTATGCCATTTACTCATAAATTCTTCCTTATCAGGCCCATATGTGGGCATTTTAAGCAATCTCAGGACCCCCTGGGATCCTTTTAATTTTGATTGCTTGTTCCAAACTGATCTTGTCCCCACCACAGCCTAGTTTCGGAGAACATTAGTTTCTCCGAATTGTGACATAGTGTTTCTAGGTCACAATTAGGAACAGATGGAGCCAGTTCACTACTGTCCTGGAAGAATGAATCTGCTTGATTCCTTCTAGCCTGGCTAGTATCAAACTGTAGTGAATTTGCAATCAATGCTAGTGATTATAGTTGTTGGATAGTTGGGACAGTACCTACTAAAAATTCGTACCCTAAGTATACAATAATGAGATCAAAACAATGCCTATAACAAGCCAAATGACCGCACAGGTCAGGGTCCTAATCGAATAGGTAATAATTACCTAATTAATCAATTAATAATTGGTGGACGACTAGTACACATAAACAACCCTAATCATATATATGACACACATAAATAACCCTGATAATAGGTTTGTGGTTTCCAGTATCTGCTGTCCCTGTAATCTTCTGTATATTGGGGAAACTATCCGTCCCCTGAAAATAAGAATAGGGGAACACATTGGTGTGATTAGGAATGCAAAAACGTCTAGTGGGATGTGGCAAGAAAGTCCACAACCTGGCCCAGCACTTTCTAGATTGTCATGATGGAGTATATGAGAACCTCAGTTTTAGGAGATTGGAAGTGATCCCCAAGGATCCTAGGAGGGGGGACAGTGGCCTGCATCTCCTTCAGAGAGAGCAGTTCTGGATTTACACACTCCAGACCAAGTTCCTGTCAGGACTGAATGAACTCATTGAGTTAGCACCCTTTCTTAAATAATGTTTCCACCAGACTGTTCCATTGGCTGTTCTGGTCAGCTATTACCCTTATATCCTTCTAGGCTTGTTAAGCCATATCTATGACCTATACAATTTATGCTACAGTACCATACATACTAGGACAGGGGGATGAACTGTGATACATCAAGCTACTTCCTCATTTTCCATTGCCTTAAGGGTTACTTATTGCTGCCATACCCCAGTAAGGGATAATTATGGTTATATGCATGTGGTTCAATATCGTAAAGCATTAAGATGTATATGTATATTTAGGCTGGCTAATGTTATGAACTTATGTGTGATAGCCAATGAATTACTGAGGACACTCGGCTAATCTTGAATTGACACACTGTATTATATGAAATCATGATCTATCAAGTACGAGTTTGGATGGGCAATAATAGTAATTATGTTGTATATACTACGCACAATGCATATGTACTGTATGTATAACCTGACATTCGGAATGACTAAGGGTGCTTCTCTGCGCTTTTTCTGTATTAGTAACTTTTATAGTGATGCAATTGGATACTTCTTTGATAGTCATAACATGATTATTATGGCACTAACACTCCTGGGATTACATTTATACACCTATGCCCTGAGTGAAGTTATGGATATGATTTCCAGCTACAGGTGCACCGACGAGTATTCTAAAACTTGCCTTAAACTTGCCTTGGAAAATCTGTGGTGTAACAGGGGAGTTATCCCTGTTCAGGAAATATGCCTCTAATCCTGCAGTGTGGTGGCTAACTGCTGGTAGTCAATTAACAAACACCACCTGCCTGATTAGGTTGCATAGAAAAGCCTGCCCTTGAAACAGAAAGGGAGATTGTCCCTGACTCTCACAACTTGTGAGACTGACATGGGGACAGACGTCTTGAGTCTACCAGAAGAGGCTGCTTGCAAGACTCAGGGGAAACTTCTAAACCTGAATGCTGACAAACCCTGAGGAAAAGGTAGCAACTAGGAACAGAGAAGATTTTTCCCTCCAAACCACAAGGAACAGAGAGACTTTCATTTATAAGACTTTTTATATCTGCTCATTTCATGATATATGTTTGGGGCTGGGAGACATGCTTATCTAAAGGGAGTTGTGGACTGCATAGTATTTCACTAGAAATACTCCCAAGTGAATAGAAGCTTTGTTTACCCCTTGTTTGGATGGTTTCCTGATGTTAAGGAAACAGGCGCAATAAAAGCCTTATTTAATTTCACCATAATCAGTCTCCCTTGCATATCTCTGTGAGCGTCCGCCTACATGGGGCAATCACCAACAAGAGCCAGGTACATGCTGCAACATTTCAGTGACATTTCTGTAGAGACTAATGGCCCATCGGATAAACACAGCAAGGGTTCCTGGCAGTCCCATTCAGTTTGAATGGGACTGCCAGGGACCCCCGCTGTTAATCCGATGGGCCATTAGTCTGTCTGCAGAAATGTCACTGAACAGTTGCAGCATGTACCCAGCATGTACCTGGGACTTGTTGGTGATTGCCCTAGATTTGTTTTAGAATACTCGTCGGCGCTACAGTAGATGCTATTTAATCAATACTGTTCATGTATGAGATAATGTTTGTTCTTTTTGTTGTTTGCTCTTTTTTGTTTTTTGTTTTTGTTTTAGGTGAGGCATTTTATGTCTATGTCCAATTCTGTCTTTTTAATTAAGTATTTTTATTAGATGTAAATTGTGTGATACTGGTTGTGTATTGGAAGGGTACCCACCTGATTAGGATTGGCTCTACATTGTGAAGGGGAATACTCAGTAGTAAATACTACCCCCACATGAGCTATTAACTCACCCCCTGATGAAGCGTTAGAACAACGTGAAACGCGTAAAGGCAAGGAGTTCACACGCACCATGACGTAGGATGCTTGGAACCATGACAACGGAAGCCTGTAGTCCACACTCCCCTATGAGGATGCCTCGGACTGCTGCTTTGGTGTTTGCTGCACCACATACTGCGTGCCGGGACTTTTTTCCAGCCTTTCCCCCCCCCCAACCACATGGTCGGTTACCAACTAACAGGACTGAGCTGAATCTAAACATCTGTCCCGGTTTTGGGGACAAATTCTAAATTCTAAGTGTAATATTGTATACTGTATTTTTTACATAAAGTACGATCTATTTTTATTCAGTATGTTTCTCTGTGTACTTTTTCTTTTCTTTTAATCCTTTAGACATCACCCAGACTTTATACCAGGCCTGAAGGATAATAATTTTCTTTTATGGACCCGAGCGGGAATTTCTAGACTGACGGATTTAGGCCCCGAGGGGTTTCCAAACCGTTTGATCATTTTAGAGATGAAAAAGCTCTCCCCAACTCAGAATTTTTTGGGACACTGGCAACTGAGAGCTTTCTATAGGAAAACCCAACCCTTCTATAGGAAAACCCAATTAGTCAGCCTCTTTGACTAATTTTGAGAAACTCTGCTTGAAGACTACGAACACACAGGGTCTCATCTCCCAATTGTACAAAGATTTAACATTTACAGCTAAAGAAGCGTTAAAACAATTGAAATTGATACTTCAATGGGAGGAGGATTTGGGAGAGGCTTGGAGGAGCACAAGTTGATATCCAGGGTATAAATCTATCAACAATTATGCTTTAAACAAGTTAATAGGTAGCACCGAGTTTTCTCTGGTTTGGAGTATTTTGGGATTTTGGCCTCGGCAGCATAGCGAGGAGGAGGAGGAGAAGAGAGAGATTTTCTTTCCAGCTACTACTATGTATGTATATCATTATTTATATAGCGCAAAAAGTGTGCTCAGCTCTTCACAAAGAATACAGTACAGGGAATTATAATAATACAATAAGTGCAG
The DNA here is from genome assembly GCF_040206685.1 of Ascaphus truei. Classification (NCBI taxonomy): domain Eukaryota; kingdom Metazoa; phylum Chordata; class Amphibia; order Anura; family Ascaphidae; genus Ascaphus; species Ascaphus truei. Next base: position 22,831,484 of record NC_134489.1, read on the forward strand.
CAAAATCAGACAATAGGAAAAGAAATCCCAGCCCCAAAGAGCTTACAATCTAAATGGTATGATTGGAGATTTACAGAGACAACAGGCGAGGGAATAAATGCTGTAGGTGGCAGTGTTTGGCCACAATGGGTGGTAGGAGTGACTGGGTGTGGGACAATAGCCATGAGTGCAGGCTGTTGGGATGCTTGATTTGTGAGGCGAGTTTTAAGGCTAGTCAGTATAAAATTGAATAGGTTAACACCATTAGCAGGGGAAGAGGTAGCAGGGAGGCGTGGGTGAGAGCAGGTGTGTTTGTCTTGGTTCAGGATTAGGAGAGATCCCCAGTAGCAGGAAGGAGTAAATAGAGGGTGTGAGTAGAGAATTTGTGGGGGTGCTTTTTATTTAGGTGTAAAGAAGTTGTTGGGAGAGAGGTGTATAAATAATGGTGCAGTGTATGGGCACATGCATAGGTGGAGGGGAGGAGAGATGAAGATATGTGTATAGGAGGGGTGTGCGGAAGTTGGAGAGAAAACTCCAAGAAATGTTCCAGGGCACTACGGATTTGTCAAAAAGAGAATGTATTCAATCATTAAACACAACGTTTCAACCAACTGTGTGGTCTTTTTCAAGTGAAGATAGAATACCCATAATTACAAAATGTCCGCTATATGTAGTCCCAAACACAGGTGAAATTACTTAAAATCTTGTCCGGTTCTCCCATGTGTGTCCCTCAGTCCTTTCCGTGTTCCAGTGTGTGCGCACGCACATCATGCTCCCTGCTAACATCCGGATGACGTCATCACGTCGCGTCCTCGGTCCTGGATCCTAATTGGCCCGTCTATCTCGCGATACTTCCCTCTGATATCCCATCCACAAGTGCTGTGCGCACCAGTCATCATGTCACGATCCTTCTTCGCACCTGCGCAGTAGCATTTGCGGGTCTGTGCATCCTCCACCTTCATATTAGAGTTCATTGAGGAGGGATACGGGGCATGGGTATGACATTCACATGAAAGAAAAAGACAAAGAGGACCATAGTGAGCATCCGGTCAATGAATAAGTGCTAAACCCACCACATTAAAAACAACCCAAGCCCCCATAATAAAATATAGGGGAGGGGAGGGAACTGTTTTCTGTCTATCCCCCACGGCTCATATCAAGGATGTAATGCAGAATCAAAGCAGGGGATAGGAGTGGAAATAAAAGCCCTACAGCCCTTCAAATCCCTCACCCTGTGTCCCATATGGGGCATTTATAACGGCATGCCGGGTTGGATTCAGTGTCCAGGAGGAGGCCCCGTGGTTACGTGCAGTGTCCTGTAGCAGTAGCAGGAGGTTGTTCCTCCAAGGCGCGCTCCAGTAACGAGTCATCGATCCAGGAAGTGCGACAGCGTCGACGCGGTGTTTGGATCTGCCAGACGCCACGGGAGGACAAGCTGGTATCCTCAAAGACTACAGCCCACTGCGATTTTACTCTCAAGTTTTTGTGAGTAGGATTTTGGTTTTAGACCAACCGGACCAGTTGCTTGCTAGTTGTTTTATTTTGTTATTTTATATTGATTGTTGTATTAAATAGCTCAATTTTTATAGTCAGCCTTGCTTATATTTGTTTATTGTTGTGTATCTGTTGTTTGTCTTGTGTTAAATGTTCCATTAACAAGCAGTATACACTATGATATGTTTTCTGTTTATATTCCATATTGATATCTGGCCGTGGATAATCTACCATTCTGGAAGTGCAAGTATTGAAGTAAATCTCCACATCACTCCATTTGGACTTCTAATTAGACTGTCTTTGGACAATTTTGGCGCCGGTTTGTATTTTTGTTTCCTCTGATACCTCCGTCAATATGGAGAGTGGAGATCCCATCCACAAGTGCCGTGCGCACCAGTCGTCATGTCACGATCCTTCTTCGCACCTGCGCAGTAGCATTTGCGGGTCTGTGCATCCTCCACCTTCATATTAGAGTTCATTGAGGAGGGATACGGGGCATGGGTATGACATTCACATGAAAGAAAAAGACAAAGAGGACCATAGTGAGCATCCGGTCAATGAATAAGTGCTAAACCCACCACATTAAAAACACAACCCAAGCCCCCATAATAAAATATAGGGGAGGGGAGGAGAGATCTAGTTAGAAAATACCAAAATAATCCATAATCGGATAAATTTCACAAAATAGATGTCACAAAAATGAGATGTGAAGAAATGAGGAGGAGATCAGCAGCAGCAGCATCCAGTGATCCTATGGATTTGAGACAAACACATTACCTGATATTTAAAAAACTATTGAGGGACATATAATCATTAAGCCCCTTAGGGAAGACAGTGTCAAGCGTGAACGTCCAAAACGCTTCTCTTTGTAAGAGAGCAGTATCCTTATCCATCCCTGAGAAAGTTTTTTGCACATGTTCAATTCCCATTAGTTTAAGGGATGACACTGTATGTTTAAGATTAGTGCAGTGAGAAATCAGTGCTGACTCCTCTTTCTTAGCATTAATTTTACTCCGGTGTTCAATAAACCGCGTCTTTAGCATCCTGCCAGTTTTACCAATGTAGACAAGCCCACAAGGGCACTTGATGGTATATATAACGTTGGTTGTGGTACATGTTATTCTATTATTGATTTTAGATTTCTTCCTACTTCTCGGATTACAGAATTCGTCCCCAGTATTTAAACTGTTGTAGACGGAGCATCCATAACATTTGTAATAACCTGACTTAGACTGGAGAAAGTGTGGTGCACTGTAATGTTTTTTATCATCTGCACATATCAGAATGTCCCTAATGTTTTGTCCTCTTTGATAAGCAAATCTAGGGTTTTCTTTACATATCGCCCTGAATGATTCATCATGCTGTAAAATGTTTATTGATGCTATTCTGAATAAACCTACTGGCGGTAGTATATTTGCTGACGATATTTATCCTTTCTGAACTATCCCTTTGTGGATTTTCTATCAGGTCTCTCTGAAAGGCTTTATCAATAGTGGATTTTTTATGTCCACGTACCAGGAATCTTGCTCTTATCTCATTCAAAGTCTCATCCAATTTTTCGTGTCTATCCGCCACCCGTGTTGCCTTTATTCTTTGTGAATAAGGCAGCATATTTTTTTAATGATGTGGGATGAAAACTTCAAGCCCATAATGTAGAATTCCTATCTGTCGGTTTACGATACAGATTAGTATGTAAAGTCTGCCCATAGGAAGTTGGAGAGAACAGAAACGTTTATAAAGGAGTGAGGAAACAGTAAACAGAAAAAGCAATAGGGGGAAGCATAATGGGATGCAGGAGGAGAGACTTCCCACGTATTGGAGGATAGGAAGAATACAAATTATCACAGCATTTAGAAAGTCAAGTTCTCACAGTTGTAGAGTTCTTGATTTTTTTTGAAGTGCGGAGTCCAGATCTTCATGTAGTCTTCACCTCATACTGTATCAGTGAGCAACCTGTGTTGTTTTTCCCGGTACACTGTGTGTTATTGCAAACGCAGCTGCCTCCAAGTATTTGCTAGTCTTGTACTGGTGCACTGCTGAGCTCGGCGTCTTTAGTGACGTCATCAATAGTGCGTCAAAGTGCCGGAGTGGAGAGGGAGCTCCCAGCATGGGTTATGTGAGCCCGTTTAACACCAGTGTGGGACTTCGTGCTGTTCAAACAAGAAATCTTTCCCCAAACATCGTGAGTTCCCTGTTGAGGACAATACCAGCATACCAGCAGCGGATACCGCAACGGAAGCAGGAACCGGAGTGCCAGGCTGCAAAGACACGTCCAATTACCGAGTGAGGACCCGAGAGATGACGGCGGCGTGCTGATCCGTGACCTGCTGTTTGCTGTAGTGGTAACATGTGCCCCAAACATGCCCTGCTTTGTTGATTTGCTTTGCTGTACGTGCATTCATTACCACCCTTTGAATTTGTCACATTATATTTTACATACTATGCTATGAGAGTTGTGCGCTGTCTTTCTTTTCTTTTACATGTTATCTAAGATGCTGAGCCATCTACCCTGACCAGCAGCAGACTCTCATTCATTACTGTATAAGGTCATATATTTATTAATATTTGCACAAGTCACTGATTTGTCTCTAGCTTTGGTGAATTATTCTATTTGTGTGCACTATCACATTTAGATTCACTTAAGTCTCATCGAGACTTTTATTTATTATCACTTTTATCACTACAATTGGTGCGCAGTTTTTTTTATATTATCATATGAAATGAATGGGATATCATAGCATACTGTACCATATCATATGAAATGAATGGGATATCCTATCATACTGTACCATATCATATGAAATGAATGGGATATCATACTGTATCATATCATATGAAATGAATGGGATATATCATAATTGAATGGGATATCATGTCATATGAAATTAGTGGTATATCATACCATACTGTATCATATCATGAAATGAATGGGATACCATATTATACTGTACCATATGAAAGGAATGGGATATGATATACTGTACATATCATAAAATTAATGGGCTATTATATCATACTAAACTTTATCATATGAAATGAATGGGATATAATAGAATACTAAACATATGGGGTATAGGCAGCGCTCTGAGGTATAATAAGAGTATACTGTAGTGTGTTAGGTGCACGGGAACAGAAGGAGGAACGCTAAGCCCTCCCAAAAATACTACAGAAGAATATGGGTGTTCCCAGCACACTGAATAAAGGAGAATTCAACACTGGATATATGCCAAATCGAATTGTATTGGAAAAAAAATCTGCAATTACAGTAAATAAAAGCGAATGTGTTTCTTACCTTTCTGTATTCACCTGTCCTACACGAGCACCAACTCTTGACCCACAACGCAATGCTCAACAGCCTCATGCGCAGAAGTCCATGGTCCTCTGTTGATTGAAGAGACGTCTCCGGTAAGTTGTTTCTGTCTTTTCTTCTTTCTTCTCTTCTTTATAATCCAAGGGGGCCCGGGAGATGTTGCTTAACTTAACTTTTTAGGAATTTACAACGCCCTCTTTGAAACTAGCGCCCAGGGCCTCAGACTTCCATAATATAAACAGATCATCCATAAAGGACAAAACCAGGTTAAGCTCTGATACTCTGGATATTTTTACCCTTCACTATTATCTAAACATCTCCTTGTTTTAGTGACTAATTAAATGCCCAGGCCAGTTTTTAATTCCAGTTGGAAAAAAAATAGTTATTTTAAAAATACAAGTTAACCCTTTGTGTGCAATATTTTTAGCACAACGACGCAGAAATGTTACATTTACATTTTTTATAAAGAGCTGCGTACACTGTTGGCACTATATAATCAAAATGATACATACATTCAACTGATCAATGTGTGGCTGGAAGCAGAACCAGTATGTTTCTATCACTGAGCTGTACAGCGCCTTCGGCAAGAGTGGTGCCCAGCTGCTGGCTGGCTGACGAGAATAGGTGGCTGAATTTGATGGTCCCCAGTTCTAGACCCAGAGAACCTGACAAGAAGTCACCGGGTGACATTGAACACTGTCCTCTGTGCCTTTCTTCCATAGACATATTATGAACCCTACTCCACCCAGAGGAATGTAGAGATATTAATGAAAGTAATAAGAATGAGTAGATCATCAGAAGTCCGTTAATGACTTGACGAGAGGTTCAGTTCAGTTAACTTAACGCCTCGTTAAGTGCTAACGGGGATCTTCAGAGCTCAGTAACAATGGTTAAGTGCTGTTCTCTGCCGCTGCGTTACTATAACGGACGTTAGTGCTAATAAGAGGCGTTGCCTCTAACATCGCATATCCACAAAGCTCCGTTATAGTCACCGCAGGGATTTAATGAGTTAGAACAGGGGAGCGCAAATTGGGGATCATTTGACGCCGGTTTGCCATGGCGATGCTTCGCTGGAAAGTTACAGTAAGTAAAGTTGCAGAAGCCTTGCGCGATCCCCGGCATTTAATTTAAATGCCTGCGGGGCCTCTGTAACTTTTCTTACCTTAACTTTCCAGCGACAAGTTGCCATGACAACCCGGCGCAACGTGATGTCACATGATCCCATGGCAACATTTGATACCGGAGCCGTGTAGGGGGGGGGGCTGCGTGAGCAAGGGGTGAGAGCAGGCAGGGGGGTGCAGGGAAAAGAGTTTGCGAACCCCTGAGTTAATCATAGCGATTCTCACATCCAAAACCTGAAATAGGTCTTGTACAGGGTCTGGATAAGTGTAAGGCCACAGTTTGGTATGATTTTTCTCTCACATGAGTTAACTATCATTATTTACCGGGTTCATTTCCTCTCCTTTTTTTAAACTTTAATTAAACACCTGCAGTACTCACGGTCTAGATGGTCATTACGCCAGCTTTGGGTGAGACACGCTTAACGCCATGTTATCGGAAGCTAACGCCAGGCAATGCTAACGTCCCATGGCGTTAACCCTATGCTAATGAGATCACTAACGGTCGTTGGTTTTGCATATATTTAGCTTTGTGGATTCCCGACTCAAGGAAGTTACCGATGTCATGTTAGTAGCCCAGATCTAACATGCCTCTTCAGGATCTATCGCTTCGAGAGCACAAATATGATTACCACTCACAAATAATTCCATCGCCTCTTCTCGATCAATCAACCTTGAGATGCTTCGGGTTGTTCACTTTTAAATGTATATGTTAAGTAAGTTTACTGTCTATAAACAACCATGTGATGTGAATGTACCCCTGTCAGAAAACAATAAAAATGTTTGAAATAAAAATAAGATAGTGTAAGTGGCACCTATTTGGAAGTTGGGAGCATGTATCTCTGATAAACTGCAGATAATTCTTTGAGTCTATGCGGCCTATTCTATTAGCTTCGATGAGTTTGCTGCTATCTCGAATGCGATGCAGGAAAAATACATTTTTTTCTCTATGTCCTGCTCTCAAATCCCAAGGGCAGTGAGATGAGATCCCAAGGGTGGCGAGATGAGATCCCAAGGGTGGCGAGATGAGATCCCAAGGGTGGCGAGATGAGATCCCAAGGGTGGCGAGATGAGATCCCAAGGGTGGCGAGATGAGATCCCATGGGTGGCGAGATGGGATCCCAAGGGTGGCGAGATGAGATCCCAAGGGTGGTGAGATGAGATGATAAGCTCGCTATTTCAGAGCCCCGATGAAATTATTGGGGTTACTAGAATAGCGTGATCTTATCTAAATGGCGCTATTTGGCTTTTTTCAGCTCCCGCTTGGTGTATTTGAGCAGGAGCGAGACCGTTCGGGGAGATGCACTTCCTGAAGTCATCGGAGCTTTCTGAATAGCAAACTGGCCAAATCGTTCGGCAAGTGCTCAAAAAGCTCGATGAGTTTCTTATCGAAGCTACTAGAATAAGCCCCTATGTTTTCAAGAAGGTTTACAAAGCTGTAACCTCAAATTGGCAAAACTGAGCAGAGTATATATATATATATATATACTGTACATAAATACATACAGTTGTGTGAAAAAGAAAGTACACCCTCTTTGAATTCCATGGTTTTACATATCAGGACATAATAACAATCATCTGTTCCTTAGCAGGTCTAAAAATTAGGTAAATACAACCTCAGATGAACAACAACACATGACATATTGCACCGTGTCATGGTTTATTTAACAAAAATAAAGCCAAAATGTGTAAAAAACTAAGTATACCTTATGAGTCAATAGCTTGTAGAACCACCTTTAGCAGCAATAACTTGAAGTAATCGTTTTCTGTATGACTTTATCAGTCTCTCACATCATTGTGGAGGAATTTTGGCCCACTCTTCTTTACAACGTTGCTTCAGTTCATTGAGGTTTGTGGGCATTTGTTTATGCACAGCTCTCTTAAGGTCCAGCCACAGCATTTCAATCGGGTTGAGGTCTGGACTTTGACTGGGCCATTGCAACACCTTGATTCTTTTCTTTTTCAGCCATTCTGTTGTAGATTTGCTGTGTGTTTGGGATCATTGTCCTGTTGCATGACCCGATTTCAGCCAAGCTTTAGCTGTCGGACAGATGGCCTCACATTTGACTCTAGAATACTTTGGTATACTGAGGAGTTCATGGTCGACTCAATGACTGCAAGGTTCCCAAGTCCTGCGGCTGCAAAACAAGCCCAAATCATCACCCCTCCACCACCGTGCTTGACAGTTGGTATGAGGTGTTTGTGCTGATATGCTGTGTTTGGTTTTCGCCAAACCTGGCGCTGTGCATTATGGCCAAACATCTCCACTTTGGTCTCGTCTGTCCAAAGGACATTGTTCCAGAAGTCTTGTTTTTTGTTCAGATGCAACTTTGCAAACCTAAGCCGTAATGCCATGTTCTTTTTAGAGAGAAGAGGCTTTCTCCTGGCAACCTTTCCAAACAAACAATACTTGTTCAGTCTTTTTCTAATTGTACTGTCATGAACTTTAACATTTAACATGCTAACTGAGGCCTGTAGAGTCTGAGATGTAACTCTTGGGTATTTTGCAATTTCTCTGAGCATTGCACGTTCTGACCTTGGGGTGAATTTGCTGGGATGTCCACTCCTGGGAAGATTGGCAACTGTCTTGAATGTTTTCCACTTTTGAATAATCTTTCTCACTGTAGAATGATGGACTTTAAATTGTTTGGAAATGGCCTTATAACCCTGCCCAGATTGATGGGCAGCAACAATTGCTTCTCTAAGATCATTGCTGATGTCTTTCCTCCTTGGCATTGTGTTAACACACACCTGAATGCTCTAGACCAGCAAACTGCTACAACTTCTGCTTTTATAGAGGTGGCCACACTTGCTGATGATCAATTAATCAAGGGCATTTGATTAGCAGCACCTGTCTGCTACTTAGCATCTTAATTCCTATGGAAGCAGTAAGGGTGTACTTAGTTTTTCACACATGGCTTCTCCATTTTGGCTTTATTTTTGTTAAATAAATCATGACGGTGTAATATGTCATGTGTTGTTGTTTATCGGAGGTTGTATTTACCTAATTTTAAGACCTGCTAAGGGCAAGTCTTTCAAATATATAATAAGAAACCCCACAAAAATATATATCTGTATTAAGTACATGTTGGTCCAATGAAAGTATCGCAGCCTGTAATGAATACAGCCATGTCACTGAGGCCTCTTGTAGTTGGAGGACAGAAGAGCCGGCTATACTGTAGATCCCTTCTATCTATGTGACCCTGAATTGGACTGATAGAAAGAGAGGGTGATGCATTCCTACTGTCTGGTAATGTGCTCTCTTGCTGTAGATCAGACAGGCAGACATACATTCCTTTTGTCTGTCAGTTGGAGGCTTGTCTTTGGAGCTGCATGTGTTTGCCTGCAATCTTTTTGACATATTTGATGGGAGAAGCATATTTATGGGGCCAAAGATAATAAGTGTGACTATCTGACAATCTGTGACATGGCGTAATGTGAGTCCGACATAAAGCAACACATTTTCTAGTCTAAATATTGTGTTATGGGGCAAGGAGCAGCAGAGCAAGGGGTGATAAGCAGGATACCCAATAATCTATTCCCTGCAAAGAGTTTAACCCTTGAAAGGTGCAAACCATGACACTCAATATTGAAAAATGTATTGTTTGTTAATGTCTTCTTGCAAGATTTGTTGTCATTTGTGATACATTTTAATGGACCAGCGTTAAAATTCTACATAGAATATATAAAGAAGAGACCTATGATGTTAGGAAAGCTGTGTACACGTGAAGAAAAGACATGTGAGGTTAGGAAAGCTCTGTACACGTGAAGAAGAGACATGTGAGGTTAGGAAAGCTCTGTACAGGTGAAGAAGAGACCCGTGAGGTTTGGAAAGCGCTGTACACGTGAATGTAGCCCCCTTTCCCTATGCCTAAGGGAAATACGCGGGCGACTACGCAAGCTGCTGTACCTGTATGCTCACAGGAGGCCTGAGCCTCCGCTTTTGGGAGCCTGGGGTGTACTCTATCTCCTTGCGTGCAGCGCCTCCACCTATGAGGGATCGCAGCGTTGGCGAGATAACCCCTCACAGGAACCAATACAACAGTAGTAAGCAACAGCCCAACACAATGTATATAACTAAGCTTTACTGTACACAATATGAAACACATATAACACACAATACTAGGTAACAGTATAGTGCATTGACCCCAAACACTGAGTGGATTCCACAAAGTAATGAGGCTGCCGTGGCACCAATAACCCCTGGTGTCCATCCCAGCAATCCCACGCAAATGCGAGGTAGCGCTACACTCTGTAAATGTTGGTGCACGTTGGGTACCTGCTTGGGTACTCCAGTACCCAGGTGCAGACTCAGACTGAAGAAGGTCCCACGCAGCGGGGCCTCCGGCAGTAATTCCCCTCTCGCCTCAGGGTCCAGATTCTCTTTGTGGTGTGATCTCCAGCCGGAGAGTCTCACACAATGTCCCAGAATACTGCGGCCTGGTCCCAGGCCACATATTTGCGCGTGGACGCCCATCCACCAACACAGCAGTACTATAATACTAAAGGGGAAGCGTCCCTATCTTAGGCCTTCCCTACAATACTCCTCTGAAGTTGTTCAGGGCCTAGCTGGGGCCTAGGAGGCACGATCTAGGGCTAACCCATGGAAGCACGGCTCCCTGGATGCTACCTTCCTGGTCGCCGCCTGCATCTCCTCTGGTTCGCGGGCTCTTTGTCACGGAGGATATCCTGTTCCTACAGGCAGCATGCAGTCCATTGGCTGCCTCAGCCCATGTGGTATCCCTCCCCCATCCCCCCCCCCAAGGATTCTGGAACTTGTAGTCCCGCTGTAGTCCTTGCAGAGCCTATCCAAATTGGCCGCCGCAACGATTGCCACTGCTCATGTGCCAAGCTCCGGAATGGCCGCCACACTGTTCCGCCTGATCGCGCGGGGTCCCGCCGAACAGCAGGGCAGATCCCCCGCACTGGAGGCAGAGTACGGGACTCGGCTACATGAAGAAGAGACCTGTAAAGTTTGAGAAGCTCTGCACACATGAAGCAGAGACCTTCAAGGTTTGAGAAGCTCTGTACATGTGAAGAAGAGACCTGTGAGGTTTGAGAAGCTCTGTACATGTGAAGAAGAGACCTGTGAGGTTTGGGAAGGTCTGTACATGTGAAGAAGAGACCTGTGAGGTTTGAGAAGCTCTGTACATGTGAAGAAGAGACCTGTGAGGTTTGAGAAGCTCTGTACATGTGAACAAGAGACCTGTGATGTTAGAGAAGCTCTGTACATGTGAACAAGAGACCTGTGAGCTTTGAGAAGCTCTGCACATGTGAAGAAATGAGCTGTGAGCTTTGGGAAGCTTTGTACACATGAAGAAGTGACCTGTAAAGTTTGGAAAGTTGTGTACACTATCATTTTATCTATGTAGTTATCTCATGTTGGTTCATTAAAGGAGCAATCCAAGACATTTCCTACATGTCTGTGCTTTTTTGTTTGTTTTTTAATAAATCAGTTATGTGGTATTAGATAATACTTACAGCGTTCAGAAAAAGGGGAAGGGGAAACACAAAAATGGATGTGCCCCCAAAAGAATTCACTTAAATGCACACCACCCAAGTATAAAAATTAACTTTTAATAAATCCTTAAAACATATATTACCAAAGTAACGTGTGATGTGGATTAAAACTGTATTAAATCATAGCTATCAAGCAACCGTGTCATTGATTATTCATACTATCCCAGTACCAATTAATATGGTGGGATGTAAAAGACAGGAAATGCTATGAGTAGGGTATTAACCCCTCTGGGGCAACGATGAGACCGAATGTAGAGTAGTATATAAATATATTCAGGTAGGTGGCCACAGGATTAAATATCCTATTACTGCTAAATATAGCTCCCCTGCACATTTACATAGAGATTGGTCTAAATAATAATGCTGGCATGTGATGGTATAATAGCTGTATTATAGAACTTCCAAACACAGCAGTGCTGGCTTGAATACACAGCAATATGATGTGGAGACGCCTCACATAAGGTGCAGGGATAGCAGGCACACTGACCATGAATTGATTAATAAATAGTTAACTCATATGGTCTTCACAGTTACACCCAGGATACTGCAAACACTACATTAAAAACAGCTCCAAGTAGGAGACTGACAACATTGCGCGTCCAACGCGCGTTTCCCTCCAGCAAAGGAGCTTCTTCAGGGACAAGTATTACTGGGGGAATGAGGTCTAAACCCTTTTATACCCTTACAGCACCCTAATTACAAAATCAATGAATAACAGCTGTTGCACATGCGCACTGAGGTCCCCTCCAAACTGACTCAATAAACTACTCAAAAGTTGATAAACACAGTTTTATTTGTAAACCTCAGTGTTGTGCCTTCATTTTACCATATTCGCATTATTTTCCGTTCATTTTTAGAGCTTGTAAAGCCTTAAAACATCCGCGCCGAATCAAGTATCTAATGCGCATGCGCGGGGACTTTAAACCAGTTCTGGGAGTCCATACATACATACTGCGCATGCGCGGGACCTTAGAAACAATTCAGGTCGATTGCGTCCACTGCGCATGCGTAGGGACTTAGGAAATATTTCAATTGTTTCCCATGCTTATGACGCATGTGCGGAAACTTGGGGAAAGCTTCATATAGTATAGATGTAGACTGCGCATGCGCGGCGACTTAGGAATAATTCCATTGGCGCCTGTATTCATTGCGCATGCGCAAAAACTTAAGGGTTTAGCTCATCCAGTCCCATGCACATTGCGCAAGCGCTGGGACTTGGATTCTGCCCATTGTTATCGTGCATGCGTCGGGACTTGTAGGAGATACAGTTTTAAGTCCGTTTGTATCGCGCATGCGTGGCAACATAGAAATCGCCACACTTCACATCCAATGATACAGCGCATGCGTAGGGACTTAGAAATATTTCCATTTCGATCTGTATGGATAGCGCATGCGTGAGAACTTAGTAAATCTTAGCGAATTCTGCCTGATGGTATGGTGCATGCGCGGGGACTTTAAATTTATTGCAGAATCTCCCCAGGTTCAATGATCGTGCATGGGATTATAGACATTGTCTAATCTATGCCCCAATGGACCTAGGGACAATGTAATATAATGCATGACCCAATAAAGGTATATAGTGAGCAGGGATGGACTGATGCTGACAAACAGTCACAAACCTGCTAATGGCACAGAGATGGTATCCAATATTACCGGGTGCAAACTGTAAAAAGGGGGGGGGAGGGGGAGGGGGAAAGGGTATATAAGACCTGTATTACACATTTATATTATCCGGTGATTATACAAATAAAATTGATTCTATACAATCCACCATAAATGTAGTTTGTTAAGCAATGTGTCGGCTTGAAATGCAGTGATTGATAAGTAGATTTAACAATACATGAAACGTTAATGTGTATATGTACAAAATTAATTGTCTATAATTATCATATATGGCACATATACGCACATTACACCAACACTAAGCCCACTGTTGGGCGTAGGACTTTAATAATATTGTCACTAGTCTAAATAATAATAGTAATATTAAAATATTATTATCTATTAAATCAATACCAAAAGCTGGAGGCAGAGTACGGGACTCGGCTACATGAAGAAGAGACCTGTAAAGTTTGAGAAGCTCTGCACACATGAAGCAGAGACCTTCAAGGTTTGAGAAGCTCTGTACATGTGAAGAAGAGACCTGTGAGGTTTGAGAAGCTCTGTACATGTGAAGAAGAGACCTGTGAGGTTTGGGAAGGTCTGTACATGTGAAGAAGAGACCTGTGAGGTTTGAGAAGCTCTGTACATGTGAAGAAGAGACCTGTGAGGTTTGAGAAGCTCTGTACATGTGAACAAGAGACCTGTGATGTTAGAGAAGCTCTGTACATGTGAACAAGAGACCTGTGAGCTTTGAGAAGCTCTGCACATGTGAAGAAATGAGCTGTGAGGTTTGGGAAGCTTTGTACACATGAAGAAGTGACCTGTAAAGTTTGGAAAGTTGTGTACACTATCATTTTATCTATGTAGTTGTCTCATGTTGGTTCATTAAAGGAGCAATCCAAGACATTTCCTACATGTCTGTGCTTTTTTGTTTGTTTTTTAATAAATCAGTTATGTGGTATTAGATAATACTTACAGCGTTACCTTTTTTAATTTTAAAATTCAAATCTTAATGCCATTTTTAATGAGTTTGAATATACATCCTTTGATTTCTATAGCAGGCTGTAGCACACTTCCCCAGCAGTGCAAGATCTTTGTAACACTTTCCTGTTTGTGATACTTTGTTGCTAATATTCCCAGCCGTTTGAGCTGCAAACTGTAACAATAGATAATGTTACCGTAGTAATATAAGAATACATTGTTGCTGCTGAGTTACACTGACTGAAGCATTGATTTGAAACTGAAAGGCGGCCATTTAGTGAACCCTGGGAAACAGGATTTTACTGATCAACCACGGGAAGACCAATCGATCGTCAGCTTTGGTAATTCATTTTCAATAAAGGTAATCAAAGGCTGCATCTACTAATACAAATATATATATTTTAAATTTTAATTAAGTTGTTGAAACTGCCTCTTTAAACGGTATCACAACCTATAAACAATACACTGTACACTTTGTCAGGGCCAGTGTGCCTACTACAACGTTAAAATGTATCATCCTTCAATAAACCGTGTTCAGTTCAGGGATTTGAAGGTTTCTTTCTTTATGCTGCAGCACTTTAAAAACATCTACAGCACTTTGCTAAAGACAAAGGTCTTTCTGTCTAATCATTCAATACATGTAACAGGACTTCTGAGCAGAAACAAAAAGAAATGTCATGGAACTTTATTTTAAGAGCTTCTCACATTTAACAGGAGAAAGTTGCAAAAGTGTCAGAAACCTCCCGAGAAGTAAGACCGGTGCTATAAAAAGTACAGATTGGTGAAATCACACGACAGCCAAGATTGAAGAAAAAAAAACCCCATCTGGAATAAGTTTTCTGACGACATCTGTAATGAGTTTGACTCTAAAAGGAGCAGAGAGCGTCTGGAGAGCTTTAAATATTTATAGTCTCCTAGCAGCCGAGCTTCGGTGAGGTTGTACGTAGACTTCCCTGCCGGTGAAGCCAGAAATGCTGTGCAACAGGGAAATATGCTGATGGCCCCACTCAGGACCCTCTGGGGCCCCTAGGCACCAGGACTTTGGGGGCTTTTCCCAGAGACGGTCCTCTTCCTGCAGCATTGCGGCGTCATGTGACGTCGCGTTGTCATGGTGACACGTCGTCATGTGACATTATGGCGTTATTTGACGTTGAGGTCCAGGGATTCTGCAGCTCCCTCGTCCAGCTCCCTTCTCCGGTCTGTCGGAAGTTGGATACTGGCGCCCGACAGGAGGAGGGAGAGTACGGCAGGCAGTGACCTCCAGCCTGCTGCACGGGGAGCTGGGGAGCCACAGCACCTGCCGGCCATATCCTTGGGGGCCCCTAGGCACGTGTGGGTGATACGGAATTGAACCCACTAGAAGTAAATACGGCAAAAGGCTCCACTAACCAGTGCACATAGTCACATGAACTTAAAGGAGCAGTCCACCTCCTGAATTCCTCCACCCGCGTTATTTTTTACATGGTTGGGAAGCATGGTGTCGCTAGAGCGGAACCACATTAATTTCAGCTCCGGGGACCCCTTGGCTCCCAAGATACATACCGGAAAGGTTTAGCTGGTACTTTTGTGTTTTTAAATCCCCCCCGCCCCCCTTGTCATGTAAGCCAATAGGAAGGCACAAAAGATGACATTGCGACTTCCTATTGACGCGTAAAATGGTAGATTTAGACCGCCATTTTGTTTACCTTTACAGGTATGTATCCTGGGAACCAGGGGGTCCGCGGACTTGAAAACAGCAAATTTCATTTCTGGGGACCCGCCATATATTTAAAACATAGGTGGGAGAAAAAAAAATTGAGTTGGAAAACTGCGCCTTAAAAAAACGCAATGTAAAAGATGTCACCTTGTGCTTCAGGGCACAGCTTAGCAAAGATTCTGAGCAGCAAAACACAGCACTGATTATATTAAAGGTTGAAGCAGCCGTCTGTGAGCAGGGTTACTGGCTCTGCACGTCTTTAGCCCAGGCTGTGCTGAAAAGCTGCGTAATGCGGCAGGCAGGAGCTTACAGGGATCCATATTAAAATGGATAAAAAGTAAAGAGTGACACACTGTGCTCATTTGCATGTCATTACCCAGAATCCCTGGCGGCAGTGGAAGCACTGTTTGCTAAGCGGTAATGGGGCTGCAGACCTGTCTGAGACGTGCAGATGCACCACAGGGGGGACTTGTGTTTGCTGTATGAAAGAAAAAAAAAACTATCAGTCACATGTTGTCTTTCACACTTTTGGTGCATTTGTTGTGCTCATTTTCAGGAGAGTTTGATAAATCGTAAAACATCCACCAACATACTGTACATCAGGGGGAGATTTACTCGTGTCTGTTGTGTGTTATTGTGCTTGATCCAGCGTTAACTCCCATTCAAGGCAATGGAAGAAATGCCGTTTTGGTTGTGTTACCCCGCAACCGACCTTAGGTTATTGTCTAAAAAAAAAAAATATTTTAACCATGTAGTGCTAACTTTTATTACTGTCTGTTGAAGCGTTTGGGAAAACGGATGCTAAAAATCAGTGAGATTGAAATGAGCAGCTCAATGAGTAAAGGCAAAGACTGTAAACAACAACACAGTCCGATTGGACTGGACCCTGGTTCAATTCCTGGTGTCAGCTCCTTGTGACCGTGGGCAAGTCAATTTACCTCCTTGTACCTCCGGCACCAAAATCATACATTGTAAGCTCATCTGGGCAGTGGCTGAGTCTGTAAACATCCTAGGTGCTGCGTACCATGCACTGTACTGTCATTGCATCCCATTGGGAGAAAACCAATACACTGCATGAAATAAAGTTATTATTATTATTATTAAATCAAGGAAAGTTGACATATCTGTAAAGAATTCCCAATCCCAATGTGTGTATGTGCCATTGTGTCTGTTAGCAGTATGGGGAGCTGAGTACAGACAGCAGTAGCAGGATTTAGGGAGGAGTAACAGTGTACATAGTAATAAAATAAGCCAGTTCCTTTACGTCTTTTTCAGAGTAATTAAAGCAGCTGGCGATATCCTCATCTGAATAAATTTGTCACAGACATCAGACAGAGGATACTGAATGGTTCTCAAAGTTACTATGTTCTGGAAACAGTTTGTCCCATTTATTCCTCGGTATTCAGTGTTTGCAGGAGTCATCCAATTATGTCGAAATTCCACTCATTGACATGGCTGGAGTGTTCTGGCCACTCCCATACATGGAGATGCTGCTGTAGGGCAATGACTACAAGCTTCCTACCACATGGGCTGAATTCTTAGTGTGGAACATGCGATCCAATGCCGGCTCCGTTATAGGTATAAAATGATGCCTGTCAATAATAAATCCACAAACACCATAGGGGGTAACAATGTATAGATTGAAGCAGAAGTTCCTGTGGTATGGTTTCCTTAATGGGGACCTATATTCCCTGAAGGAACTGAGCAAAGGAGCAAACTCCCTGCACCTTGGAGTGTTCTATTGTGATTGGTTGAGAGTGCGTGACGCATGGGGGGTGGTGCATCTCGCTGGTTATATCCAGGAAGCCATTAGTAAGTAGATCACTCTTTGACAAAGTGCTGTAAGAGAGCGAAACGCGTAAGAGAATCACTTTGCCCACCTGCATGTTCCTGTGTACCTTATTTTTGGATTAAACAACCCTTGTTTATACGGCACATCATTGTTTGGTCCCCGCTTTTTGTCGCTGTGCTCTTCTGGCTTCCTGGCTCCTGTCGGATCATTATGGAAACCCATTGCATTATACTCCCTGAAGGAACTGAGCAAAGGAGCAACCTCCCTGCACAGAACCTCATTGGGATGGGCCCGGGAACACTATTGAACCACAAAACATATCATCATGAATAGAATAAAGTCTCTTACTCACATCTCTGGAGCATCCCCATCCAGTAGTGGTGTGTGGAGCGTGCTGCAGATTGTTAGAACATCCAAATCTGCATCCATAGAGGTAAAGGCGCACAGCAAAGAGAGTGGGTCAAAAACGAGTAAAAATATACTTTATTGGTCCAAAGAAGAGAAAATGGAGGTGCAAAAACCCTCCTACATGTTTCGTGCACCAAGCATGTGACTTTAGAATACAGAGAAGGACCCCACATCTTATCCCCAATACCACCTCAAACCAATAGAAGTAACTCCTGGAGTGTTGAAGACACTTCTGTTCTCTGCTATTTGTTTGGGAGCCATAAAGAAGGCACCAAAACTCAACATAGAGCACCTGCAGAGAGTCGTAAGTGTGAGGGTAAAAGAACGTTGGAGGGTCTGAAAGTGGCTAGCGATACCCGGGATCAGTCTACATTGCAGCGTGCTAACCTTTCAGAGGGGGGATAGTCTCCAGGTTCATGACTCTGGCCGGATGTTGCTTAAAGTGTATCTTGGCTGTGATGGGAATCCTCTGGCAGAGAAGTTCAAGTTGGTACTTGAAAGGGCCACATGCACGTGTGGTAGAGAGGTGTGAATCTCGCTCACAGGCCCCTTTTCTCAATATAGTGAGAAACTGGGTTAACACACAGTTAACAACGCCTTTGTTCATTAAACCTGTAGCGTACCCTACTTTTCACTGGATGTAGAGGCAGACACATTCACAACATCTGGATAGAAGGCAGCAGCCATCTGCCATGAGATCACGTCTTATCCCCTCCTCACACATCTGGATGGCTTTGATGCCTCTTTCCTGTATTTAACATGCCAAAAGTCCTCATCCTTTTATGAGAGGCTCTCTGAATCCTCCATGAGAAGATGGGTCAGCTGCTCACCATACCTCCCTCTTGCAATGTTCAAGCGACAGGACGGGACACACATGACGGGCACTGCTCAGCACTTTTCTGTTTCTGTCACCATGGGGTGGAAGAGATTTAGGTCACAGTGTTAACCCTTTGTGCCCTTCCTGAACCTGTCCCTACATGCTAAAAAAACAATCTGCCATGACCTGCCTATTGTATATCTTCCTCCCATGAAACAATAGGGCAATAGTTGTTAATGAATGGGACCTCCCTGTAATGATCATTAACAGTAAGTTAATGATCATTAACAGTAAGTGACCTTCTAGGGCCCAGACACATTAAGCTCCGCTAGGCTTTTTAGCATAACATGAACCTAAATTAATGTGTAACAGTAACGCTTACACACTTAAGGAGTGTTCCCCCTAACATCGCATATCCACTCAACGTTGGGTTATTGAGATCATACCTAAAGGTCTCCATCGCTCTCCTCGCCAGCATCCCTTAGATTTCAGGGTCTGGATAGAAGTAACGCCACCTTTAGGTAGCACATGCTCAAAGCCATGTTATTTGAAGCTAACGCAATGTAGTACTAAGTCTCTGCTAATGAGTTAAACAATGACTGTTGTTTTCACGTACTGTATAAGTAGTGTAACTGCTCTTTATTTCCCTAGATGTTAGTGTGTAGATACTAGGGCAAGAGCCTGAGACTGCCTCCCCTGTGTGTGAGAGAGAATAATTAGCAGGCAAGAAACCCGGCTGGGGTCAGACAACACAAGGTAACACGTATCTTTTGAACAACAGTAATCACATTCAGGGGCCCTCAGAATCGGAGGACCCTGGACAACACTTATTACCACTTACAGTGAGAGAATAATGAGGTACCCCACTGCGCAATTGCCCCACAGTGTTTCTTACTGTACTCAGTCCCGGTGGCCCAGATACTAATTAATGGGCTACTGTTGGTGCCGACACAGCGTTGGAGCTTGTGTGGACTATATTTGCATTTATTGGTGCAGGTCTGTTAGTTTGCAAAGAGTGGTGTAAGCCATGGGTGCGCAAACTTTTCCCCCTGCGCCCACCTGGCCTGCTCTCCTATCCTGCTCGCCCCCCCACCTTGGCTTCGGCGTCAAATGACAATGTGGGGTCATGTGACGTCACGTTGCCATGGCTGAAGCTGGGTTACCATGGCGACGCGTCACTGCAGACAAGGTAGGAGAAGTTACAGAGGCCTCGTGCGGCCCCCCCGGCATTAAATTGAAATGTCTTGGTGGAGAGCGCGGGACCTCTGTAACCGCCGTATCCCCCCCTAGAAAATCTCGTGCTCCCCAGTTTGCACTCCCATGGTGTAAGCGGTGTATGCTCATAAGATTACTGCAGGGCAGTAGGGGTGATCACCTGGATGTGGCTCCACGTGGCCTTCTCACTGCATCAAACAATGTTCTCCACAGGATTGTTCCTCCAGGACATGCTGCTCTGTCAGGCTGGGAAGGCCCTGCTACCATGCTATATCTATCACCAGGCTACCGCTCTCTGTACATGCTGCTCTGTCAGGCTGGGAAGGCCCTGCTACCGCGCTGTATCTATCACCAGGCTACCGCTCTCTGTACATGACTTATTCTTCTCTCACTCTGCTCCTCGTTGCTCTAATCGAGGCTTGGCTCACTCAGTCTGACTACATTAGAAGATGGCTTCTCTCATGGAGGCCTTTTTTCCCCCATACTCCACACACTAAAGGGATGGCGTTTTGGGGCTCCTCTCCTCAATCTGCTGTTACTGAACACTTCCTATTTATTTCTCTCTTTCTTTTCCTTCCTTTTGAGGCTGACACTGTCCAGCTTTTTTCTCCTCTACCTCTCCACATGGCGGTTATCTATTACCCACCTACCTCTACTAATTCCCCTTCTGTCTTTCTCTATGACTTTGAATCCTTTCTCTCCTTCTTTCTCTCCTCTAACGCCCCTTCCCTTCTCCTTGGGGACTTCAACTGCCATATTAATGACCCCTCTTTCCCTTGGGCTTCCTGCTTTATTTCTCAAACCAATCCTTTTGGCTTTCACCAATGGGCTGCAACCAGCACCCACAAGGATGGCACAACCTGGACCTGGTTTTCACTAAAAACTTTCCTCTGTGATTTCTCCATTACCCCCTTTCCTCTATCTGACCATCATCTCATCTAATTTTCTCTCTCTCACTTCTCCTCTTCTCCACTTCTATCTACCCCTCGTTTCTGCAGAACCCTGTATTCGATTAATCTACTGGTTTTTGACTCCACTTTGTACTCCTCCCTCTCTTCTCTCTGCTACACTACAAACTCTGACAATCTAGTAATGAACTACAACTCTGACATATCCTCCTCTCTTGATCTACTGTACATGCCGCTCTTTTTCTCTCCTGCTCGCCCCTCAGACACTGGTTAAATTTCCACACACACATGCTCTGTTCCTGCACTCGCTCCTCTGAACGTCTCTGGAGTAAATCTCAAGCTCTCGCAGACTTCCTTAACTACAAATGTGTCCTATTCTGTTTCAACTCTGCCCTCTCCCGGGCTGAACAAACTTACTTTTCTTCACTAATAAACACTCACAAGTCTAACCCATGCTGCCTATTCTCTGTCTTTGACTCTCTACTCAGACCACCGTCTGTGACCTGTTTATCTTCCTCCATTTCACCTCAGGACTTTGCTGACTATTTCAAGGCAAAGGTGGATTCCACTTACCAAGACATCCCCTATGTAACCTCCCACATTCTACACCTCTTCCTAACTCTCCTTCTGCCTTCCTCAACTCTTTTTCCTCTGTCACAGAGGAGGACGTTTCACTGCTGATCTCCACTTCTCCCTCTACCATTTGCCCTCTTGACCCCATTCTCTCCCATCACCTCCAATCTATTGCTCCCACTCTAAATCCCCACACACACACGCATATTTTTAACTGCTCCCTCAGCGCTGGTATTTATTCCACCTCCTTGAAGCATGCAACAGTAATACCTTTACTCAAAAACAGCAAGCGTGACCCTACCTGTCTGTCCAACTATCACCCTGTCTCTCTCGTGCCCTTTGCCTCTAAACTCCTTGAACGCCTTGTATTAATTTGTTTTGCACATTTTCTTAAGTCCTATTCTCTTCTAGATACAGTACTATAGAATCTGGCTTCCGCACTGCTCACTCAACCGAAACAGCCCTCATCGCAATAACTAATGACCTCCATGCTGCCAAAGACAAATGCGATTAGACTCTGCTCATATTACTGACCTCTCTGCAACCTTTGATACTATGGATCACCTCTTCTCCTTTCTCATGGTTTCCATAGCAGAGCCCTATCCTTGATTTCCTCTTACCTCTCCCATCGTAATTTTGAGTGTCTCTTTTGCTAAAACCTAATCCTGCTCTGTCAATCTCTGTGGGAGCCCAGGGGTCTGTCCTTGGACCTCTTCTCTTTACACATTCTCTCTAGGTTACCATATCACATCTCTTGGGTTCAAATATCACCTCTATGCTGATGACACAAAAATGTACCTTTCAACCCCTGACCTTACACCTGTTGTACAAACCAAAGTCTCTGTATGTCTCTCCGCTATATCATCCTGAATGGCCCTCCACTGGCTCAAACTTAACATGTCAACATTACTGTTGGCAGCACTACACCCAGTATCACAAGCACACTGCCTAGGTGTTACATTTGACTCCTCCCTCAACCTCGGGGTGCCGTCCATATACTATGTCCCCTTAGTCTATAATTGGCATTAGCATCTGCTGTGCGATACTCTTTCTGACCAGCAGACTTAGGGAGGATTTGTTCATGTAAAGTACCCCTAGTTTGGCATAGGTTTTGGATGTCAGGGTATCAATGTGCATCCCGAATGTTAAATGGGAGTCAAACCATATGCCAAAGTATTTAAAACTAGTAACAGGCGTTAGGGTGGTGTTAGCGTTGGTTCTGATCTGGAGCTCAGTCACTGGAAGCTTTAAAAATGTAGCCTTGGTCCCAAATACCATTGTTACAGTCTTGTCAGTGTTTAAAAACCGTTTGTTTTGGGAAATCCAATTTTCAAGTCTGAAAAAGTCACATTGAAGTACGTGTCCAAGGTTGGAGAGGCTATGGCTGTCTGCATATAGGATTGTGTCATCTGCATACATGTGTATTGAAGCTCCATTACAAGCTGTAGGAAGATCGGGACATTGCAAAGATACTCCCTTTCCTCTGTCGCTCTACTGCTAAAGTTTGAACGCAGGCCCTCATTCTCTCCCGTCTCGATTACTGGAACCTTCTGCTGTCCGGCCTTCCTGCCTCACACCTGTCTCCCCTACAATCTATCCTAAACGCTGCTGCTAAAATCACTCTACTCTTTCCTAGATCTGTCTCAGCGTCTCTCCTACTGAAATCCCTCTCCTGGCTTCCTATCAAATCCCGTTTGGCTTACCAAATCCTCCTCTCTTTAAAGGCTATGCACTCATCTGCCCCTCCCTACATCTCAGTCCTAATTTATCACTATACACCTGCCCGACACTTGCATTCTGCTCAAGGATGTCTTCTGTCAACTCCTTTTCTATCTAAAGCCCTCTCCTGTAGAAAAATCTCTTACTTATTGCCCCACAACACTGGAGTAGCTTTAAGACCTCTTTAACGAAGCGTATGGGTAGCTCCGTGGCTGATACTATAAATGGCAGACGCACTGACCTTGGCCCCTTGCAGATGCTCTTACCAGAACACCCCCTACTATCTTTGTAAATTCTCCCCACTTACCACTTAGATTGTAAGCTCTTCGGAGCAGGGAGTCCTTTCCCTAATGTTATTTTTCTGTCTGAAGCGCTTATTCCCATTATGTGTTATATCATTATCTCACGTGTATTACTGCTGTGACGCGCTATGTACATGGATGGCGTTATTCAGCTTATTCCCCTAAACAACCTGCTCATACCAGCTTGTAAAATCGGGATATATTGCGGGAGCAGAAAAACGAGATAGATAGGACTTACAAACACATATTATAATGGGATACATCCAATCTGTTACTTCATTAATTTTTCCCGCTAGGAATATTAATCTCTCTGCAGATCAGCACCAACTGCAGGAAACTATATTGACTGGTTTATTGCTTTTCACACAACTGGAATCAAAATACCAACAGTGCTACAGGACAACACACCACTTTCAGGTACATTGACTCAGACTACAAATGCATTGGAGGCCCTCCTGGCACTGAATGTGTTTATTTCACCCCACTGTTCTGCCTGTGTCCAGTGATACCCCATGGATTGGGGAAGTAGGGATGGGGATGATGGGTGAGGGGGCCTGGTACAGGGGGAGGTTAGTACTGGGAGGGCAGGATGATTTTGGTTCTACAGCCTCCTTGGAAATACTGTGACAGCCCCTGGGTAAGGTCTTCTCCCCTCCACACTGTGAGGCTTTGTATTCAAGGAACCTGCAGGTGCCAGGAAAGATTTAATAGGGTTGGGGTGGAGTCAGGGAGGGGCAGTGACTCACCCAGCTCCAAAATAACTCCTTCCATTCCTGTCACGGGCACAGGAAACTTACTCATAGCTTGAGGTTCTACACACCAGTGGAATGTCAGGTGGGGGCCCGGGCAATGAGGCACTTCTCCTAAAATGTCATGTTACAGAGCCTTCTCGCTGAATCAACCTTTGTCTTCTCTGCAGTGGGTTTGTAAGGGGTGGGTTCATTCGGAGCTTTAAATTATGTTTTACAAAACATTAATAATATGTATTGAGTGTGTTGTCTTGATCATTAAGGAGACGTATGGGGGTTGTGTAGAGATAGTCACACTTCTTTGTAGTGTATCTTGATTAGGATTACTTTCTTTCAATATCACACTTTGATCTCCCACCCGGAGGAAATATTCACACTCACTTTTCCAGTCTGAATCTTTACGTTTTGCACATTGTCTCAGCTGACACCGGGACGCGAGGCGGGGAGACCTTTTGCTAACTCCTTACTTGCAAAGGCAACCGCAACGCATGACTTTGCAGTCTCGTGTCACCATATTTACTAAGCGCTGCTCTTCCATAAAACAGCCTCAAACGCCAAAATAACCTCTGGGGCTATATGTAATGTCGTAAAGTGTCACGTACATGGTTGGCACTCTGTAAATAAAATGATACATATGTATCCAAACACAAATGTAAGCACAAAGTAATTATTTAAACGCAGATCACGCTGAAAAAGATCTGCGCCAGGCTTCGTCTATGTAGTAATCTTAGGCCGAGCGCACGGTGGCGGCTCGGGCAAGCGCTATATGCGTGCCCCTGCGCGCACTCCTGCAGCTCCAGCGATGCGTGCGCTAGAAGCAGGAGATGGCTCGCGGTCATCAGTGGCATGGCGGCGGGCGTGGCGAACACGTCACGGAGCTGGTTCGCCCTCGTAGGCTGAACCAGCTCACGTGACGCTGCCGTCACGCGACTGCAGTCCCAATTTCAATTTTTGTTGTGGCGGCAAAATGTAGCTGCGTCGGCGCGCGCAGCGCCGCGGGCACTTAAGGAACTACCTTGAAGTGTGCGGGGATGCAAGCGCGCGCACGTAGCGACGACGCCACCGTGAGCTTGGCTTTACATGCGCCATTTTTCGGTATGTCTGCATCTGTCTGCACTGTAAGGTGCCCTCTGAGGCCGGAAAGTGTCTTATGGGATATAGCACCACTTAGTAAATATGGCCCAGAATGTGTAAATTATATTAGTATAGTTCGTGGTTTAATAAAAGATGGTGGCTAGTTAACCTCGGGCAGGGACGTTCTGCAATGGAAGTCCCTTAGTGCCCCGTTGCATACGGTATATCAGTGATGCTTGGTATCATGATATCCCTGCTTCAGCACGGTGAGCCACCCGTGCTGAAGCAGGGATATCCTTAAAACCTGGCCTGTTTGGGGCTGGGGGAGTGGGGTGGTCTGGAGGACTGAAGTTGAGAACCCCTGGGTTATATGAGAGTCAGTGACAATGTAGCCGTGTGCACTTTCCCTGAGGAGCAGTAGGGAGGGGCTGGGGGACTCAGAGAGGTTCTCCCTGGTTACTCTCACTATTTACCAAGCTTTCCACCACTTCGTCGCTGGGACCAACGGAAAAAAAGCTCTCAGCTTGCCCACTTCAGGAGAACTCTGAGGGGCCGTGACTAGCTGGCAGCAGCTCTCTGTGAGCCTGCGCCCCCACCCCGCCATGCTCCCGCCTCCCCATCTCACTCATGGTGACTTCATAATTACCGAGAGAAGGGTATCACACAAGGCATCGTCAGTATTAAAAAATAACCTTCAAGTATCAGGAGATTCAGAAGGAGACTGTAAGATATTTCAATTAGAAATAACCCATTGTTGGGATACTGTCACCTATAGGTGCAGGAATACAGTGGTTACATAGGACAGGGGTGCGCAAACTGGGGGGACGCGGTCCCAGGGGGGGTGCAAGACTTTTCTGGGGGGGTGCGGCGTTCACAGAGGTCCCACGCTGAGAGCGAGCGGCCTCTGTAAACGTACTTACCTGGCTACAGTCACACGTCTCTATGGCAATGTCGCGTCAAATGACGCCCTTTTCCATGGAGACGTGACATCAAATGACGCCGCGGGTCACGTGACGTGACATGACCCCGCAGTGTCATTTGACACAACATTAGAGGTGAGGGGGGCGCAAACGAGGCGGAAAGCAGGCAGGGGGGGCGCAGGGAGTTTGCGCACCCCTGGCATAGGACAACCAAGGGATGGTACCACTTACACACTTACCCGTGGTGCGTGTGCAAAAGTAGTTAACAACAAATGGCTACCCAGTTGTCCCACACAGGGCACTACAAATAATGAACACACAACCCCACTCCCCCACCAAAAACTGTCACGCTGAACCCCCACTATGCCGCCATTACCAGGATTAATTTAAGGGTTTATATCTTGGGTGTGCCTGGTCCCGCACAAGAATTGACTCATTAATAGAGATGGGCGAATGTTTGGGACGGATTTGGACCTGTAGCGGATCGGTCGGTTCCTTGGGTCCGCGGATTGCAGCGGAACAGCCTCAAAAAGGGCGATTCGCGTTTTGCGGATTTTCCCCCCATTATTATTACCAATGCACTCCGCGGATTCAGCAACCCGTTCTTAAGAATCCGCCAACGGATTGTTCAATCTGTGGATTGGATTCTACAGATTTGTCAACAGATTGTATCGGGTGGTGGATTCTGATCAATCCGCGCTGATTAACACTGACCAAATCCGTCCGCGGGTTTTACACCGCAAAACGGATTGTGGGGAGGGGGAGGAGGGGGGGGGTCAAATGCGAGACAATCCGGGAAACGGATTCGCCCATTTCTTCTCATTAACAAAATACCCAATTTAGGAACACATGTCTGAAACTGAGGACAATCCCTGCAAAGGGGAGAGGTTCAGTTATAGCTCAAAGACTTATTAAACCTGAAATGTAACATACAGATGCAGTCACGAGTATTAGAACTCTTGCCTTGGAAATTCTGGGGCAGTCTCACAGTAAATGCCTCATATCAATTTGAATGGGACAGCGGGGACCCCCGCTGTGTTAATCCGATGGGCCATTAAGAATCTCACAGAAATGTTGAGGCTGCCCCAGAATCTCCCAGGTACAAGTTCTAATACTCGTGGCTGCATCTGTAACAAAAAGATGTTACAAGGCTTGTCACAGAAAAAAAGTCATCAAAAACACATACAGACCTACTGTAGGGTCGCCAGGTGGCTTCTCCAAAAATACTGGACTCAATGGGGAAAGGTGCGTCAGGTCACTATGTCCAGGGAGGAAAATACATACATGCCCAGTATTACAGCACCTCTCATTTTTTACTTGACGGAATATCCATATTACAGGACAGTCCAGTTCAATACCGGACACCTGGCAACCCTATACAGACCATAGGGTTAAAGAGTTTATAAAATAAAAAGGAGTCAAACAGAAAAAACCTACACATAACCAGCAAAAGTCCTGTAGAAGGTTCCCCCCAGGAGGTGATGAGTTAAAGGAATGAAATACACACACATACTGTGCACAAAAAGTTAGATTTAGTTTGTGTGGCTCGAACACCAATCCTTATGCCCCTGATGGTTGCCAACCAGTTGAATGGGAAGTGGCGACCCTTCTGGAGCCTTTCTGCAGGGCGTGCAAGTCTGAGCCCGGCCGAGGAAGGGACTGGCTGGACGTTGGACCCCACTTCCGGGAGCGGCCAGGATGGCTGTCTCTCCTTCCACCCCCGGGGTCAGCGGCCCTATAGGACTAGGCAGGGCAAACAAATGGCATGAAAGCCTGAACCTCTAGGGGGAAAGAAAGATAACTTCTCAATACGCAGGGAAGGACATGCACTGTGAGAGCATAGGGACACAGACAATATGGGCCATATATACTAAGCGGTGCTATGGCATAAGGTGTCTTCTGGAGCTGGGGGGTGTCCTGTGCAGTAGCACCACTTCGCACATATGGCTCTAATGGGGAGAACCACCAAGCACCGACACATTCAAATCAATGGCAGTTAACCTGGCATGTGATATTATCGGAGCTTAGCAAGTCCCGGAATAAGTGTCAGGCCCCTAACACATTAAAGGGGACTGAAATATTTTGGGGTGAAATCTTCCTGATGTTACACAGTACTATTTCTGGATTCTTTGCATTTTTTTTTTACCCGTCTTCCTGCAAACCCCTTTTCCTGCGCTCCCGTGCTCCCTCAGACTGCGTGAGAGGGGGACATCTCCCTGCTTTAGGCCAAGTCCATGGTTATCGTGACCGCGAGCAAAATGATGTGCCTCTATGAGGCTGTCTTTAGAGACGCGACCAGAAGCGCCGGCGCTCACCATGCGACGGCCAGGTCACATGAGCTGGTTCGAACCAGCTTCGCGGCGTCACGGTCATGCCTCCCCAGACCACAGATTGCTGCAGGTAAAGGTGCGCGTTAAATCATGCGCGCGCATACGGTAGTGCACACTCTCGCACCATGGACGCGGCCTAAGGCCCGTTCTATAGTGCCGGGCGCGTGCTATGCGTGCGCGCGCGGAATTTTAGTTGGCTGACGTCAGTCAACCTTTCTATACAAGGGCCGCGCGCGCGCACGGCAGGGAGAGGGGAGCCGACAGACAGCGGCGAGGATGAGGAAATTCATCTTTTCGCACCGCTGCCGGCGCTGAATGTATGTATATGTGTGTGTGTGTGTGTGTGTGTATATATATATGTATGCATGTGCGTGCGTGTGTGTCTGCACAAGTCTAAAAAATTGTTTCTTTTTACTAATGTTTTTTTTTTAATAAATAATAAATTACACATAAACACACACACACCCATATACATACACATACACATACACACACATACATATACACATAAACACACATAAACACACACACACACACACACACACACACATATACATACACATACACACACATACATATACACATAAACACACACAAACACACACAAACACACTCAACACTGTATACACTCAACACAGTATACTCACGAAAAGCATGCGGCACGCGCACGCGCGTTCGCATAAGCACGCACGGCCCCATGCTGTATATAACAGCCCTTAGGATGGATCACTTGTAAGCTTTGGCAGCTCGGCGTATAAGGGAGGAGCGCTGACTTCCTCTGCAGGAAGAGCTTGCGCTTCTTTAGTTCATGGATTGAGATGGCAAATGCTCTGCCCAGATAAATACTGGATTCATTACAATTGCGGGGTGTAATTTTGGAGGCTCACCCCAGTAATTGATAGCTCTAACCCCCATGCTGTCTGCACTGGGGTACAGTTTGGGGCCTTATTAAGTGTATGTGTCCCCTGGAGCTCAGGATGCTATACTGCCTGGAATCACTCAAACAGCCTTGATAGTAATAGTCTGATGAGTAGGCAATACGATTTATTAAATAGGGGTTCGCTGATGATATGTTTTCTAGCAGGGGGTGCACAGTGTAATAAAGGTTGGGAACCGCTGCTGTACAGAATTGTTAATGCATGTCCGTGAAATTATACTGGGTTGCTGTCCATGAAGTAATCAGTCCCAGCTAATGGATATACATGTAGGAGGGGAGCTGCTTTGAAGTTTGGGGGAGGGGGGGACGAGATGCTTCAGCGGGCCAAACATCATCCAGAAATGAGATCTAAACATAATTGGGGGTGGGAGAGGAGAGAAGGGAAGATAAGGCAACTCAGAGCAGGAGGTGCCAGATGTATGTGTAGTCCAGCATGTACTGTATATAAAGGGGAAAGGCTCATAGGATTAAGGAGAAAACGGGGCATTGCATAGAGGAGCGGTGGTAACAGTATTTTCACACATACCACCACTACTTTTTATTCTCACACTTACACTACCACTACTTTTTATTCTCACACTTACACCAGCACTACTTTTTATTCTCACACTTACACTACCAGTACTTTTTATTCTCACACTTACACTACCACTACTTTTTATTATTTACAATTCAAAACCTTTTTTGTGTAACGAGAAAATGACTTATTTTAGAACGTCTCCCCCAGCCCTCTTAAATTTACTGCAAATATATTGCCTAAATCTTTCTAAAATACAGTCCCAAGAACTGTGTCCCGATGTATAGTAAATATAGAACATTTTAAAATCAGTACAGCTTCTTGTTATAGTCACTTATCCCACTGGGCTTCAATAAAGTCCCAGATTGTTCATTTCCGCCGGGCCACACGACTTCCTCTCACTCTCCCCTTCTCCGAACAATTCCTCACTTCTCTGGTGGTTCTCCCAGTCAACAAAGGAGACGCTCGAGTGGGTGAGAGTGGAGAAAAGGAGATTTTCGCAAAGTTATGCGGATTTGGGGCGTAAAACGTGAAAAAAAATACGCAACGCCATTTTAACCCCTGTGCTGCCAGGAGTGCCTGGCCACCCATTCCTTTGCAGGGGGGCCGCTGGCCCACCTGCCAGGGAGAGTTATGGAAGAAGTACGGCAATTTCAAGTAAATGCAACTTCAGAGGTTATCTCCAGCACAGACAGGGTTAAAGGAAGTCCAGTGCCTCTTAGGCCCAGAATAACCTGAGTGCTAAACTCTAGCAAGCCTTATCTCCCATTAATATGAATAGGCGTTAATCTGTGTTTAAGCTTAGCACCCTTTAGTGAATCTGGGCCGTATAATGTAAGAGTCGGGTCACCCAAGGTTGTGAACCGGGCAGAATTTGTCCCCCCCTTTTATTTAACCCCAAAAATTGCGACCTTGTCAGAGTTCGCCAAGCGGTAAGTCAATGTGCATTGTAATTTTATCTTCACCCCTTCATTGGTGGAGGGTCCTGCCACCGCCGTGGCCACGGCCCCTCCGACACCAGCGATCACTTGATGGCTCTCTTGACCGTTTCCTGGTTCGGTTGATGTACGCGGTTCCCTCCCCCCCACCCGACCCCCTTCCATTTAGTTCATGGACGGATCGCTAACGTCTGAGGGCCCCCAGGATGCTGCACCATTAATGTCATGCGCTGTATGTCGATAGAGCACTGAAAGGGTTACTATAGAAATGGGCTAAATGCCCTAAAGTCCCTAAATTCACTCAATGCTGCGACTACAAATACACTTTATATTTCGCTGGCTATCTGGGGATATTTTGGGGAAAACATGCGAAATTGCAGAATCCAAGGCTCAGTTGAGCCCTTTGAGGCTATCTTTCCCCTGACCGCCCCCCTCACTCTCCCTGTGTCAGGCTGATGTTTTGCAGCTGGCTGCTGAGGCTCAGCCAGTGACTGTGCCAAAACCCTGTGGATGAAAACTGAGACCAAAGAGGGGAGGACAGGGGGAGACACGAGTGGGGGTGGGGGTGGGGGGCGGTGAATTCCAAATCTCTCATTTCCCTCTAAATGGTCTTCAGAATAATGGAGTTACCCAGAATCTGGACTTTATGACTCATGCAGATCCAGCAGCCGTTATAAAAAGCAGTGGTACCGAGCAAGGTCGTTACAGACCTTAAACCTTTGTAGTTAACCCTTTCTGTGATGCAGAGGAAAGGCAGGTCAGCCTCAATTTACATCGCGTCGCAGGCCCTTCTGGCAGTGAAGTGGTCAACACCTTCACGGAGAGGGAGAGCTTCGGCAGTGAAAGAACGTAAAAAGTCACCTGGATCCTGTTCTCAAACGATTGTTGCTATATTTAGGCTTTAGGGACAGAATATAAGAGAAGATTTTTTTTTAAATAAGTACATTTTTCTTAAAAAAACAAACAAAAAAAACCTATAAATTAAAAAGTCGTGGTACCCCACACATCTACTTGTGCATTCACTGAGCATATCCAAGGGTAACCACTGGGTACTGATTCCCAAGAACTTATTTAGCCAGTGCTGATTCTATAACACTGTGCATAAAGAAATTGCACTGATTAGTACACAGACAGAATATTGTCAGTACTGTACCATGACAATCCCCCGAAATGCAGACTGCCACAAGCCTGCACAATAAGTACATTAAATCATTGCTTCTGTAACTGTTCTGAATCTTCTATTTAAAGGTGCGGTTCTGCCTAGGTTTTTGTTCTAGGGGTCCCGCTGGCGGTCTCCAGAGCCCTTCCATTTCAGCTCCAGGGACCCAATACTTCCTGAGATACTAACCTCCGGAGGTGACCCCGGTACCATTCCCTGGGGGGGCAAACAATATGGAGATTTCATTCTGGAGCCAATAGGAAGACGCAACGTCATCCATGGCAGCGTCCTATTGATCTGAGTGCCGCGGTAGGTTTACCAGCCAGGAAGTACCGGCAGCCTCTCCTCCGGTAAGTATTCTGCGAGCCAGGCGGGCTCTGCAGAGATGAAAGTAATGAGGTTCAGCTCTGGAGACCCCCTGCTTCACACCGATTTCAACACATTTATATGTATATGCTATGAATGCTCCTTCTAAGGTGCAATCCCTTCCAAAATGAACGTTGACATCATATGGGAGATTGGCCAGTTACAGGCACCACCCGAAATGAATCCTCAAACTTCTCAATATCGTATGAGCTGCGAACAACTTGAGTTTCACGGGTTGGCCGCTATATCAGAAAAAGGAGGGGGTGCAGGGATGTGGATGGGTGCCCATCCCAAAGGTAAGAACCATGGGGGGTGAATGGAAGGAATTGCACCCTTAACACTTCCCAAATTACTGAAGCTTAACAGATGCAAAGGGCCTTATTCTGAAAGGGGGTTGGGTGGGGGGCGTTATCACACAGAAAGCGACATTGAAGTCAAGTGACAAGCGCAGAGAGCATGAGAAAAGGAGAGGGCGGCGGGTGGATAGGTGCAAGACACTGACAAGCCGAAAACAGCTTTCTGTAACATCAAGGCGATAACAGACAGGTCAACCTGGGGCAGTGCCAGAGTGGCCAACAATGTTTTCAGCACATTCACTGGAATGGGCTGGAAGGTGTTTGGGGAGTAGCACCGCTTAGTAAACATGTGCCTTTGTTTCTGTCTCCCCTGCTTCTTCTCACTCTGACAGTCACTTTCCCCCTGTCTGTACTGCTCTGTCCCTTCTCGCTCTGTCCCTTCTCTGATACATGCAGAAGATGACAGGGGAGGACAACCTGGACTTCCCCTCCTTGTTGGGAACTACAGTGTGATGCAGAAGTTGGGGAACTGTGTGAGGGTTAATACAGCAGGCAGTGACATCAGCCAGTGATGGGAGCCAGATGGGAGCAGTTTGGAAAGGGGGGAGAGGGAGGGCAGGTTTGGGAGGGGGAGAGGGAGGGCAGGTTGGGAGAAAGGGAGGGTATCTTGAGGTCTGCTTCTCATTTGGGGCAGGGATTGAGGGGGACTGCTTTCGCCTCTTTCAGTCCTGAGCTGCTACCTTCCATCGCAGCAGCTGAGCCCCTCACTGCTCTGCTTCCCCACAGGAAAGGAAGGAGACCCCCCCGCCGCCGCCTGCAGAGCACCTGAGGAGCCCTGGGAGAGGAACATGACTGGCACACACGTGGGAATCTAACGGAGTTACCTGCCATCACTTCAGTTCAGGGGTATGTAGGGGATCACTGCGCAGTTTGGGGGTCACAGTCACAGATTGGAAATTGGGGGGCATAGGCATTTTGGGAGGCAAGTGGGGAATGTTTTTCTAATGCAGAATGAACATTTTCTATTCAACCACATTTTGCTGCCAATAGCCCCCAAATGCTGCCTGCGAAGGACCCATAAGGGGTGAGACTCATGGGAATACAATTCTACCCCCAATCTGCCCGGTTTTGTAGCCAAGAGCAGTTTAGCAGCAGAAACTCAACTGCAATCGTTTCCTTTTCACTGGCAGAGGGGCCTTCAAGGCATTGACATACAGAGATATGCAGTCATTCAATGATATGCAGAACCAAGCAGTGACGTGTAGAGACATACAGTGACATGCAGAGACATACAGTGACATATAGTGACATATAGTGACATACAGTGACATGCAGAGACAGTGACATGCAGTGACATACAGTGACATGCAGTGACATGCAGTGACATGTAGAGACATACAATGACATACAGTGACATACAGTGACATACAGTGACATGCAGTGACATGCAGTGACAAGCAGAGACAAGCAGTGA
The DNA here is from genome assembly GCF_040206685.1 of Ascaphus truei. Classification (NCBI taxonomy): domain Eukaryota; kingdom Metazoa; phylum Chordata; class Amphibia; order Anura; family Ascaphidae; genus Ascaphus; species Ascaphus truei. The sequence continues at coordinate 22,865,678 of NC_134489.1, forward strand.
TAAGCAGTGACATACAGTGGCAAGCAGAAACGTGCAGAGACAAAGCAGTGACATACAGTGGCAAGCAGAGATGTGTAGAGACAAAGCAGTGACAAGCAGTGATCTGCAGAGATGTGCAGAGTGAGACATGCAGAGACATGCAGAGACAAGCAGTGATCTGCAGTGACATACAGAGACATACAATGACAAGCAGAGACGTCCAGTAACATGCAGTGATCTGCAGAGACATGCAGAGTGAGACATACAGTGACATGCAGAGTTATGAAGTGATTCCATAATATGCAATGATATGAAGTAGTGACATGCAGTGAGATGCAGAGACATACAGTGACATACAGAGACATACAATGACATACAGTGACATACAATGACATACAGTGACATACAGAGACATACAATGACAAGCAGAGACGTGCAGTGACATGTAGAGTTATGAAGTGATTCCATAATATGCAATGATATGAAGTGGTGACATGCAGTGAGATGCAGAGACAAGCAGTGACATGTAATGCAGGTTCCTGTAGCAGCATGTGGGTTAGATTCTACAAACATGGGGTGTCCACATCACCCTGCTGTGGGTGTGTCTGTGGCCAGTTAGGAAACTGGTAACATCACACGAGGCTGTGTATCAAAATGCTGCACCATATTTATCAAAGAAAAGAATCCAAATTTAAATATGCACTTTTCTTTCTGTGGTCAACCAATTGTTGTCTTTGCACTATTACTGCAGCCAGGAGTCTTGGGTGGATAATACCTTGTGCCTGGCTCAGTTAAACCAGCAAAACATGTGAAATCTTATATGGGGTTTTTTAATGAACCATTTCTGTAGTATGAGATAATAGTGGCTGTTTTTTTATTATTCAACTTTTAATGCCATTTTTAGTTTGTTTTAATATACTGAGCATCCTTTAGCAGGCTTTAGCACACTTCCCCCAGCTGTGCAAGTTCTTTGTCACACTTTCCTGTTTGTGATAATTTGTTGCCAATGTTCCCAGCAGTTTGAGCTGCAAACTGTAACAATAGTCAATGTTACCTTAGTAACATCCAGATACAGTGTAGCTGCTGAGTTATACTGGCTGAAGGATTGATTGGAACTGAAAGGCGGCCATTTAGTTAGGCACACAATCAGGATGTTTACAGATTTAAACAGGAGCCCTAAACGATTGCCAGCGTAGGTAAGCATGTAGAATGATACATTGTCACATGCTTTACATATACAAATAAGAAAGGAGGGAATGTATCATTGCTGCTTTAATAGCACTAGGACGTCCTTAGCAGGGATATATATGGTGATGAGCTATGTCCTGTGCATCTCCAGGGAGGAGGAAACATAAAGTATTTCATGCCCTCTCAGAAACTTTTAATTGAATAATTGCTCTAGCTCCCTCTTGGGAGTCCAGGCGCCAGCTGCTCACGTTACTAGCAGTTAGAGAAAAGTCACACCCCATGGCATTGGTTTAAGTATTTAACTTCTTTTCCGGCAGCCATGCATTGCACAGCAGCACATCTCAGTGGCTAATCTGAAACATGGTCTGGGGGGGGAAACATTGCTTGTGTTGCTACACATCTGACAAAGAAGGGGTTAATCACAGTGTCTGCTTTCTCTGGATCTGTCTGTGTATGAAATTCAAATGTAATGCAGCACAACCAGACTTGAATAAAATGCTTTCTTTCATTGTGAACATTTCGGTGTTACATTACACCTTCATCAGGAGTATTAAAAAAAAAATAGCATTTTATTGACGACTGGGAGTGCTGCATCACATTGGAACTCGGTAGGATTTGCAGCGGCAGTGGCTGCAGATGTGAACACATTATGTGGGACATTATACAGCAGCCACGCTGTGGCTTAGTGGTCAAGGGTGCAGCTTCTGCCTTAATTTCTTGGTCTATCTGATTATGATTTTATCAGTAGGACGACCCTGTGCTCTGGTTTTGCCCCTGAATGTAACGGGGGAGAGCGATGCACTTTTCATTATCCCTGTAGGTAGCAAATAAGCTGATATTAGGACTGATTGTAGGATGCTTATGTCACTTATGCTTTCCAGTAAAAGTTTCTGTGCTTTTTTTTCTCTGGATATAATCCAATCTCCAATGTTACTACCATCACACTAAGGGGTTTATTCTATATTCACCAAAGCATCCGATTGGGCCATTGTTACCCTGCATTCTTCATTGAAGTCAACAGGGAATTTGGGGCACAAACTGGCCTATCAGCCGCTTTGGTGGATATAGATTAAGCCCCTAGGGCACTTATGTTAGATCACAAGCTTTAATGCAAGAGCGATGGTAATTTGTCCAATGCTTTAGTGGTCTGTCCATGAAGAGGCTCAAATAACAACATTTACTACTGACACCAACTGTTGCGTTTGAAGTCTCCTTCATGGTGTATGAAACTATTATTGCTTTAATCTTTTACCCAGCCTTTGATGCTTTCTGAATGCAGAGGGTGGGAGATAACAAAATGTTTCAACTTCTACTGCAGTGGGTTTCAACCTTCTTTTGGTTAAGGGACCCTATAATTATATTGTGAAATTCTGCAGATCCCCAACCCTCTCTAATAGCGCGTCTGAGATCAGATGCATTGTAAGGAACCCCAACCCTCTCTAATAGCGCATCTGAGATCAGGTGCATTGTAAGGAACCCCAACCCTCTCTAATAGCACGTCTGAGATCAGATGCATTGTATGGAACCCCAACCCTCTCTAATAGCGCGTCTGAGATCAGGTGCATTGTAAGGAACCCCAACCCTCTCTAATAGCGCGTCTGAGATCAGGTGCATTGTAAGGTACCCCAACCGTCTCTAATAGCGCGTCTGAGATCAGATGCATTGTAAGGAACCCCAACCCTCTCTAACAGCGCGTCTGAGATCAGATGTATTGTAAGGAACCCCAACCCTCTCTAATAGCGCGTCTGAGATCAGATGCATTGTATGGAACCCCAACCCTCTCTAATAGCGCGTCTGAGATCAGGTGCATTGTAAGGAACCCCAACCCTCTCTAATAGCGCGTCTGAGATCAGGTGCATTGTAAGGTACCCCAACCGTCTCTAATAGCGCGTCTGAGATCTGATGCATTGTATGGAACCCCAACTCTCTCTAATATCGCGTCTGAGATCAGATGCATTGTGAGGTACCCCAACCCTCTCTAATAGCGCGTCTGAGATCAGATGCATTGTAAGGAGCCCCAACCCTCTCTAATAGCGCGTCTGAGATCAGATGCATTGTAAGGAACCCCAACCCTCTCTAATAGCACGTCTGTGATCAGATGCATTGTAAGGAACCCCAACCCTCTCTAATAGCGTGTCTGAGATCAGATGCATTGTAAGGAACCCCAACCCTCTCTAATAGCACGTCTGTGATCAGATGCATTGTAAGGAACCCCAACCCTCTCTAATAGCGCGTCTGAGATCAGATGCATTGTAAGGAACCCCAACCCTCTCTAATAGCACGTCTGTGATCAGATGCATTGTAAGGAACCCCAACCCTCTCTAATAGCGCGTCTGAGATCAGATGCATTGTAAGGAACCCCAACCCTCTCTAATAGCGCGTCTGTGATCAGATAGATTGTACTATCTTCTGTATTTGGTACAATTTTCAAATGACCGGAAATTTGCAGGGAACCTTTTAGGAGTGCCCGGGGAACCCAAGGACTCCTAGGAACCCCTGTTCAAAAGCACTGTTTGACTGTAACACTCGCCTGGTTAAGGGACTTTACTGGCTTTGAACGCAGGTTATTCTGTAAAACCAGTTAGCCATTAAAATGCACCCTTTTTTACCCTACAATATTTTTTTAAATATAAGATTTGTTGAGCTTTATGCAGCGATTCTCTCCGTCCCCATAATGCTGTAGCCCTCGAGAAATATGTGCTTGTATTTTTTGGTTTTATTTTTTTTTCCGGGGCGTGTATAAAATGGCCATATTTTCTCTCGCAAGACGGGGTGATTTTCACTGGCTGCTCTGGACAAGCTGCTTTTCAAGTGAGAATTTGATAAGTTAAAGCAGGTTGATTTGCTGTGATTTTGTTCTTTACACAAACCATGCCTGAATGGAACTCTGTGGAACAAGCTGCTATGAGAAGCCAGTTTGAGGGGTATAGTGGTTTATTGCTAAAGTTCTTACACCCCCTTTGTGCCACTTTCTTGTGCTCATTGCTAAAGCCAAATACTGGTAAAGTAGCACTCCAGGAAGACAACCCCTTCAGATGAGATAAATAACATATTTTAATGGACAATATACAGGGGCGCGCAAACTGGAGGGTGTGCACCCAAGGGGGGTGTGACATTTTCAGGGGGGCGGGGGCGCTTCGCTTACAGAGGCCACGCGCTCTTCCCCAAATCATTTAAATTAAATGCCAGGAGACCGCGCGAGAATTCTGTAACTTCTTACTTTGCCACCGGTCGGTGCGTCGTCATGGCAACACGACGTCACATGACCCCGCGGCGTCGTGCGCACAACTCATCTAGGACACAGGATGCGAGAGATGGACACAGCACAAAGTATTCATTTGAAGCATAAAGGGTATTAAATCAAGTTCATGACAATGTTTCGGTTCACAAGCTAACCTTCATCAGTGTTGTAACTTATCATTATAGGTGGCTCCGCATAGTTTGGCGGTAGGGCCACTTATTGTTGTTTCTTGGTACCAGATTCTGTTCTGAAATACGAATGGACCCAGCGAACATACTGATCCAGGTGTGCAGTGTGCTCCATGTGAAGCCCCTGTGTGTTAGAGGAGGCCCCTGTGTATGGCAAACAGCTGTGGCACGGTGTGGCAGGGGCTGCATCTGCACAGCTGTCCCAGTTCTGCGCAGGGTAACACTGACAGGGCGAGGAACTGCACATTTTGGGCCCCAGGTGCTAAATGGTGCTACGGTGTAAAGCACCTCACAGCCCCGTCACGTTAACGGGTGATAAGGTGGCATACGTCTTACCATGGTTTACGGCCCCTTGGGTTTCGGCAACAACTTGGGGGAAATTGGTTCCTCTTGTCTGCCGCAGAATGTATCATTACTTTCCTACATTTTCCATTACCTTCTCTGCTTGGAGACGGCTCCATGATCCCACTACTCTGCATACGTACAGTCTAGCTGAAGATTGTATGTTCCAGTCCTGCTGCAGTTTCTCTTTGATTGCTGTATATTGTATAGATGGGTGTTTGTTCTGTGACATCTCTTATGGACTTTTATGGAAAGTCACCTTACACTAAATATAAACCCAGGGATGTCTGAGTCTGTCCATATAATGTGCAGGCAGTATCTGCAGCCTATACAGGCATACCCCGCATTAACGTACGCAATGGGACCGGAGCATGTATGTAAAGCGAAAATGTACTTAAAGTGAAGAACTACCTATTCCCACTTATCGATGCATGTACTGTACTGCAATCGTTATATACGTGCTTAACTGATGTAAATAACGCATCTGTAACAGGCTCTATAGTCTCCCTGCTTGCGCACAGCTTCGGTACAGGTAGGGAGCCGGTATTGCTGTTCAGGACGTGATGACAGGCGCATGCGTGAGCTGCCGTTTGCCTATTGGGCGATATGTACTTACTCGCGAGTGTACTTAAAGTGAGTGTACTTAAAGCGGGGTATGCCTGTACTACATTTAGGTGGGGTATAAAGCCCTGTGAGAGAAGAGAGGCGGGTGGTTCAGATATAAGTATGTAAATGTTTTCTGTATATTGTGTAAATAAGACACACACACACTCTCTAACATCACTCACATTTAGGGACTATTTAACACCTCAAGTTATAAATTGCACACTACACAGGGGGAGGGATGGGCTCTAGTCACATTCCAAGAGACACTGTTTTTAAGTATACCTTTTGCTTGCTTTATTCATTGTAACATCGCCGGAAGAAGAGATCAGTGTATCTCGAAAGCTCGCACAAATAAAAGCATTTAGTTAGCCACAGAATGGTATCGTCTATTCGTTTTTGATTATTAAGCTCGGCTAACACGGTACTGATACCTCTACACATATATACAGCTCAACCCCATTATAACGCGACCCGTTACAAAGCAAATCCGCTTATAGCACGATGCAAACGTGGCTCCCAATTTCCGTATTTATGAATACTTTACAACACGATTATTGGTGTCTTAAATACTTTATTGTACAACACATACAATTGTTCATTATTTCTAGCACGATCCGCTTATAACACAATGTGATTCTTTGGACCCCAAGCACAGCGCTAAAAGGGGGTTCAGCTGTATATAATAAAAAAATATCCTATATTACATTTAAACCAGGACTGTCTAAGCCTGTCCGTGCTAATCTGGGCTACTGGAGGGAGTCTTAACATTTGGAGACATAACTTTGATATAAAGAACCAGCTTCAAGTGACCTCTGCAAAGTCACAAACCCTCTAAATTATCTTGCAAGCTTGTCCAAGAGCGCAGGTCAATTGTCTGGTAATTACTCTGCTTACATGAAGATGTGAGCTCCCCAGAGAGTAACCCCTTCTGTGCAGGTGGTTTTGCAATGAACGGAAGCTATCAAAAGTTCATAGGGGTTAAGCAGGCATTCTCAGAGTCCTCAAACCCCCACCCCCATTCCCCCCCAACAGGTCAGGTTCTCAGGATATCCCAGTTTCTTCTGCACAGGTGGCTCAATAAATCTCTGCTTCAGCACAGGTGGCTCAATCAGCCACCTGTGCTGATGCTGGAATATCCTAAAAACCTGGCCTGTTGGAGGGGCTTGAGGACTGGAATTGAGCCCCCCTGGGTTAAGCAGGAGTGCTCAACTCCAGTCCTAAAAACACCCCAACAGGTCAGCATTGAAGGATATCCCTGCTTCCGCACAGGTGGTGCAGTCTTCGACCGAGCCACTGATTGAGACACCTGTGCTGAAGCAGGGATATCCTGAAAACCTGACCTGCTGGAGGGTCTTGAGGACTGGAGTTGAGCCCCCCTGGATTAAGGGTTTCTCTCTCCTGAGGCTCAGCCCCGTGCTCCTCTCCCCGTTAGTCTCAGGAGATGGGCAGAGCTGGTCCCTCTGCTAAACTGGCAAAGGCAGAGCACAGAGCAGGCAGCAGCTTTCCATAAATGGAGACTTTTCCAGGGGCCCCGGGAAGTGCTGGCAACGGAAAGCGACACTGCAATCCCCCGTCCCAGACGCTGGGGATAACCCCTCCACTGCCAGAGCTGGTGTTGTGGGCCATTCTGGCAGCCAAGGGGTTAAAGCTGCAGTTCAGGCAATATCCTGCATGTGTGTGTTTTTAATAAATCAGTTCTGTAGTAGGAAAAAATACTTTTAGCATTTTCTGTTTTTAAAAAAACAACTTTGAAAGACCAATTTTCTTGTATTCTATTTTAACAGCCATTTGCTAAGGCACTGCCCCTTCATGTCCTGTCACAAGCCCTGGCACACCCCTTTGTCAGCCCTGCCCTCCCTCTAGCACATGTCAGTGCAGGAGTGCTCATGAATATTCATGAGCTTCCACTGAGTGACAGAAGCAGAAGAAAAACATATGCCAGCTCTAATGATGTCACCAAATTTCGCCAATCAATACATGGAGAACGAATTGACCGGCAGCTATACAGTTCTTTAGGTCATTAGAGATTGCCCACATGAAACTATTGAATTAAAAATAAAAATAAAATAAAAAAAAAAGACTGAACTGCAGCTTTAAGTGAAGGCTGCCGCCGGGTAATCGGTTATGGAGAAGTTGAAGGATTTGTACGATCACAGCACAAGGCAGCTGCAAAATTAGGGCACCTTGGCATCTCCACCCACAACTTAAAGCAGAGGTCTCAAACTCAGTCTTCAGGGGCCACCAACAGCCCAGGTTTTATGGATATCCCTGCTTCAGCACAGGTGGCTCACTGAGCCACTGATTGAGCCACCTGTGCTGAAGCAGGGATATCCATAAAACCTGGGCTGTTGGTGGCCCCTGAAGAATGAGTTTGAGACCCCTGCTTTAAAGCAAAGCGCTACTTAACTCTGTGTCAAACCACTTTGCCCTGTACTGGATCTTTGCTTCGAAGGGGGTTAGATTACATTTAATTCAGTGGAAGAGGAGACCCAGTATGAACATGGGGAGGGTGAATTGTGCTGAGGACAGTAAACTGCCTCCTGGGTGCCAGTAAGTGCTCAGTATCTGATCTATCACTTTCCTGGCTCCCCTCAAAGCCTGCACATAAATAGCACCTGTGCTGTGCTGTTTGTAGAAGCTGTAGGACCAACTCGTCCCAGCAGAGGGCAGCCTAGCCTGCCTGAAAAAGCTCAGAGTGCAGAATTGGTGTGTGATAGCACAATACTTGTAATAATAATAATAATAACGTGCGTCCCACTGAGACTCAAAGCGCTTCAGTACAGTGTGCGGTAAGAAGAATTGTACATAAGATTTTAACAGACACAGTCCATGCCCCGTAGATCTTAGTAAAGGCTTTTGACACAGTTGATCATGCTATCCTGCTTATCAAACTCCAGTGCTCTGGAATAGGGAAACATGCTTTAAACTGGTTTCAGTCCTACCTATCAGGTAGACCTCAGCATGTGTCCATCTCAGGCTCTAAATCCAACCCCCTGGATATCACCTGTGGCGTCCCGCAAGGCTCTGTTCTGGGGCCCCTACTCTTCTCAGTGTTCATTAATGATCTTCCCACAGCTTGTAAGGAAGCCTCAATACACATGTATGCAGATGACACAATCCTACATGCACACAGCCATAGCCTCTCTGACCTTCAACACATACTTCAGTCTGACTTTTTGAGACTTGAAAATTGGATTTCCCAAAACAAACTGTTTTTAAACACTGACAAGACTGTAACAATGGTATTTGGGACCAAGACTACATTTGTAAAGCTCCCAGTGACTGAGCTCCAGATCTGAACCAACACTAACACCACCCTAACCCCTGTCACTAGTTTTAAATACCTGGGCTTATGGGTTGACTCCCATTTAACATTCGGGATGCACATTGATACCCTGACATCCAAAACCTATTCCAAACTAGGGGTACTTTACAGGAACAAATCCTCCCTAAGTCTGCTGGTCAGAAAGCGTATCGCACAGCAGATGCTAATGCAAATTATAGACTAAGGGGACATAGTATACGGCTCGGCACTGCAAACCCTCCTTAGCAAACTTGACACCCTCTACAATTCAATATGCTGTTTTTTTCTCCAATGCAACTACAACACACATCACTGCGAAATGCTCAAAGAACTAGATTGGTCATCACTAGAGTCTAAGCGCAAAGTTCATCTTTCCTGTCTTGCCTTCAAATACTTTCTGGGCAAGCTACCCAGCTACCTGAACAAGCTCCTCACCCCTACCACATGCAGTACCTATCACCTGAGATCTGACTCCAAAAGACTGTTCATGGTCCCAAGGCTCAACAAAGTATCCGGCCGCTCCTCCTTCTCTTACCGTGCACCCCAAAACTGGAACCACCTACCGGAGACTCTCACATCCACCACCAGTTTAAATTCTTTCAAATCTAAGGCTCTCACATTTTAATCTGGTCTCTAACTGTTACATAAGCCTATAATATGTATTATCTCTAACTGTGCATGCAATGCCTTGTATATAATGTATACCCTGCTCATTATGTAACTGTACTTGTAACCATGTATTATTTGTCAGCATAACTCTGTGCCCAGGACATACTTGAAAACGAGAGGTAACTCTCAATGTATTACTTCCTGGTGAAATATTTGATAAATAAATAAATTACAATCTATGTTTTGGGTGCCTGAGGCACAGGGAGATAAAGTGACCTGCCCAAGGTCACAAGGAGCTGACAGCGGGATTTAAACCACGTTCCCCTGCCTGACTGTCATTGTTTGCAGAGTCAAATGCCTTGTACTCAGCGAGCCGCTCCTTCAGCTCTTCTTAGTAGAATTAATATGATGCTACAGTTGTTTTGAGAGAGAAAAGGTGACTTTTTATGTACATTAAAAAAACACTTTACGATCTTGTAAAATAAACAGGAATAGATGGCGGTTGTGAGCAGTCGTCTCATATAATAAATACTCTGGGGTGGTGCAGAATAACATTTAACGATCCTTTATTGTGGAGAGAAGCACAACGTTTCGTGGAATGACTTTTGCTACACCTCACTCTGCAATAAATCACTGTTAAATTTCCTTGTGACTTCTGCTTAGGGCTTCTGTTGTTACCTGTGCTTTTTCCTCATGCTTGTTCAGAATATCTATCAGGTTTCTGCACTAGTTTTCCTAAGATGAGTCACCATGGTACGTGATAAAGCGCAGGAGCGTGAAACGCGTAGGTGTTTTTTTTATTTTTAACCTGTTTATGCTTATGTGAGCTGAATAAATACTATTTTATGGGAGTTACCCTGTCATTATCTTTTTGTTTTTGTCCTGTTGAGGCTCCATAGCACACAGACATTGTTTGGACTCCTAAGATGAGAAAAGAAGGGCGTAGCCCAAAAGATTCTCCACCAGGTGGGGAAATGGGCAGGAGTCCATATTACATGCTCTCAGAGGGTGTAGAGAGTAATTACAAAGTTACAATTCTGTATAGATCCGGCTGTGCAGCACATCTGTGTTTTGTCTGAGTATACCATGTACATGGTATACTCAGACAGAATGCAGATGTGCTGCACAGCCGGATCTATACAGAATTGTAACTTTGTAATTACTGTCTAGACCCCGGTGTATCTGAGAGCACGTAATAGGGGCTCTCCTGACGGGTTCCCCGCCTTGTGGAGAATGTTTTGGGCTAGGGCCTTCTTTTCTCACACACTGTTCTCTTCCCCTTGTGCACCTATCTGTGTCGCACTCACCTCGCTGTGGTTTGGAGGGTTTAACTGATGTGAAGAGAAAGGAAAATAGTGGCAGTCATATAATATTGTATAATATTACTATATATTATAATATTATACAGATAAATGCCTCCCCTAAGTGCATCAACATTGGATGTAAAATCAGGACTATTTGAACTTATTCATAACTACTCTCTATATTTACCCCCTAACTGTTCCTATAACTCCTCCCCTAACTGCTCCCTATAACTCCTCCCCTAACTGCTCCCATAAAAAATCCATATAACTCTTCGTCTAACTGCTCCTATAACTCCTCCCATAACTGCTCCCTATAACTCCTCCCCTAACTGCTCCTATAACCGCAGCTTATAAATTCTCCCCTAAATGCTCCTACAATCTCCGGTACCGACAGGAGAAGGAAGAGGATGGATCGCAGTGACCGGGCTGCCGCTGAGCTGTGGAGCCGTCGGGTAATTGCCGCATGGAGTGCCACGCCCGCCCAGGGGGAGAGCTGTTCCAACTGTCCCAGGCCCGGTGACTCCCCACACGGCAGTTACCCAGCAACTCCCCAGCTCAGCGGCAGCCCGGTCACTGCGATCCTTCCTCTCTCTTCTCCTGTCGGCGCCAGAGGTCACGTCCAACTTCTGGCCGACAAGAGGGAGTTGGGGACTGCGGTACCCCAGTTGAAAATTACTAACCTTACTGTTCTCTATAACCTCTCCGTATAACTCCTCCCCTAACTTCCCCTACAACCACACCCTATAACTCCTCCCCTAACTTCCCCTACAACCACACCCTATAACTCCTCCCCTAACTTCCCCTACAACCACACCTTATAACTCCTCCCCTAACTTCCCCTACAACCACACCCTATAACTCCTCCCCTAACTTCCCCTACAACCACACCCTATAACTCCTCCCCTAACTTCCCCTACAACCACACCCTATAACTCCTCCCCTAACTTCCCCTACAACCACACCCTATATCTCCTCCCCTAACTTCCCCTACAACCACACCCTATAACTCCTCCCTAACTGCTCCTATAACTCCTCCCATAACTGCTCCTATAACTCCTCCCATAACTGCTCCTATAACCTCTCCCTATAACCCCTCCCTAACTGCTCCTATAACCTCTCCCTATAACTCCTCCCCTAACTTCTCCTACAACCACATCCTATAACGCCTCCAGTAACTGATCCTAGAACCACTCCCTAGAACTCCTCCCCTAACTGCTCCTATAACTCCTCCCATAACTGCTCCTATAACTCCTCCCCTAACTTCTCCTATAACCACACCCTATAACTCCTCCCCTAACCGCTCCTATAATCACTCCCTATAACTCCTTCCCTAACTGCTCCCTTTAACTCCTCCCCTAACTGCTCCCTTTAACTCCTCCCCTAACTGTTCCTATAACCTCTCCCTATAACTGCTCCCCTAACTTCTCCTATAACCACACCCAATAACTCCTCCCCTAACCGCTCCTATAACCACTCCCTATAACTCCTTCCCTAACTGCTCCCTTTAACTCCTCCCCTAACTGTTCCTATAACCTCTCCCTATAACTGCTCCTATAACCACTCCCTATAACTCCTTTCCGAACTGCTCCTATAACTCCTCCTCTAAATTCTCCTATAACCCTCCCCTAACTGCTCCTTTAATAACTGCTCCCTTTAAATCCTTTTCTTACTTTTTAACCTTTCCCTATAATGCTTCCCATAATTGCCCCAATAAACGGCTCCCTAGAACTCACCCCCTAATTGTCCCTAAGCAGCTCCCCAAAACTGTGCTTTTCAAATGCTCCCTAAATAACCCCTTCTTTAAGTGCCCTTGTTACTGCTCCCTATAACTCTTCCCCTAACCGCCCAGTCATGCAAGAGGAACACAGCACTGTGTACATTGATTTAAATTCTGCATTTTTCAGCTTAGATCAGAAGATTGATAAACAGAGGATCGGGCCCCCTCCCCCCCCTCCCCCCCCTCCCCCCCTTCCTGATTTAGGTTCAAATTTTCTTTTTTCTACAAGTCTGATTATTATTTCTATATGTATATTATTTGTACGACAGCTTTGATTTCTACGAATATGAAACTATGTACTGTTACATGTCAAAAACATCAATAACATTTGAGTTGTAAAACAAATAAATGATGCATTTTTCTCTCTTTTTACTACACATTATATAAGTTGTGGTGACAAACTCCTCAGCTGTGCAGTGAACAGTAAATAAAAATACCACGTGTGAGCACAACCACGTCTCAGACAGGGCCCATCTCTGGCATTTGATACATATGGGGTGTCTTACATGGGGTTTGGGGTGACCATCGCCATAATGTCAGTCTGGGAAGGGAGTGGTCACAGGGTCAGGCGGAGGGACGCTATGTGCGGGAAGCGTTATTAACCACGGCTCTCTGACAGGTGTCCTTAATGTTTCACTAATCCCTCTGGGCCCCCAAAATGTAACTTTCATTACAAACATGTTCACAGGCAACGCCCTTCACGCCCGTCACGCCCGTCACCGCCGGAGGCCACTGCCATTCATTTAATGGAGCAATCCCAGGGATTGAAGCCGGGGGTCCCTGGAGCTGAACCCCATTCATTTCCAGAGATTCAGACCTCTGCATGGGGTGCCGTTAGCAGCTCTGACTGTGCAAGCTGGGGATTAAAGCTCCCGCATCACGCGGGCCAATAGGAAGACGATCCTGATGACGTCACGGCTTTCTATTGGCCCGCAAGGCGGGGGAGCTTTGAAACTCCGCCAGTACATGAACCGTGCTAGCCGAGCGGAACGGCTACCTCCCCTATGGAGGGCTGTATCTCCAGGTGCAAGGGGTCCCCAGTGCTGAAATGAGTGGGGTTCAGCCCCTTAGCCCCCCCCCCTGCTTGAATCCAATTAAAAATGAAATAAAAAATTGCCCCATTTTTTTTTTAATCCATTCAGAATACATTTGGATGAATTTATTTTGGGTTCTGAGAGGAATTATGAGAACATTTATTCATTTTTTATAGCATTTAAACCGTGGGGTCCCGAACCCGTTCTATTTTGGTGACCTCCCAGTTCCTGAGATACTAACCAGTTTAGTTAGCTGGTGTTTCCTCGGGCAGTGAAATGGCCAACCAATAGGAAACTGCAAACAAATACGTTGCCGGTTTCTATTGCAGGACCTGTGATATTTGGTGGTGTATCTCTGATCACCTAAATAGTTACTCAGGTACCCAACAGGTAAACTAAGGAAGGAGGTGACTGGAAGAGAAGTCCTCTTCCATGCCAGATCGCGGAACGCGATTTCCACTAGAAAATGCGCAGAAAGCCCATGTGCGTGCCAAACCCCATGAGGGGTGGCTACATCATGGAGCACCCAAGGGGTTAAAATATAACAAACATATAAGCATATTAAAAAAAACAACGGGACCTGATTGCCTGATTATATATATATATATATATATATATATATATAAAAAAAATTCTAAGAAGAATTAATTATCTTCTTACATACTCTTCATACATGTGGCTGATGTTCTCAATTCCACACTGTCACTGACTTCACTGCACGCAGTCCTTGCATATATTTTCTCTCCACGTGGCTACCTGTGTGCACTGTTATATATTTGACTGTACTGGGGGGTGGAGGCGCTGCCAGCTCTCTCCAGCAGTGAAAGGGTTAGCACAGTGTTTAAGGAAAGGTTCAGCAGATTGCTGGGTATCATGACTGGATGTTTAATGTATCCTTAAGATAAATGGTGCCCCCTGAGCTCTCTGCATTCCGCGCACACACAAACACAGACACACACACACAAACACACACATAGGGAGCTGTCTGCAGATACAGTTCTCCCAATATGCCCATCAAAGGAGAGAGCTGGCTACCACGGTTTGTTTAACTGCAAGGATCTGCACTGTATATTCCCAGGGGAACAGGAGGTTAGGAGAGATATGGACCAGTGATTAAACGGTAGCTCTTCATGTCCATTTTAAATACAGATGGAAGGAAACTCATATCAACATCAGTGCTACGCAGCCCGTGGAGTGACACTTGCTATGGAGTGAGTCTGACTGGTAGGCCGTCTCCCTCATTAAAGGGCAATCTCCCTCAATTAAAGGCTGTCTCCCTCATTAAAGGGCAATCTCCCTCATTAAAAGGCCGTCTCCCTCATCAAAAGGCCGTCTCCCTCATTAAAAGGCCGTCTCCCTCATTAAAAGGCCGTCTCCCTCATTAAAAGGCCGTCTCCCTCATTAAAAGGCCGTCTCGCGCATTGAAAGGCCGTCTCGCGCATTAAAAGGCCGTCTCGCGCATTAAAAGGCCGTCTCCCTCCATTAAAAGGCAGTCTCACTCATTGAAAGGCCGTCTCACTCATTGAAAGGCCGTCTCACTCATTAAAAGGCAGTCTCACTCATTAAAAGGCAATCTCCCTAATTGAAAGGCAGCCTCCCTCATTGAATGGCAGTCTCACTCATTGGAGGGCAGTCTCACTCATTGAAAGGCAGTCTTACTCTTTGGAGGGCAGTCTTACTCATTGAAAGGCCGTCTCACATTGAAAGGCAGTCTCACTCATTGAAAGGCCGTTTCACTTATTGAAAGGCCGTCTCACTCATTGAAAGGCCGTCTCACTCATTGAAAGGCCGTCTCACTCATTGAAAGGCCGTCTCACTCATTGAAAGGCCGTCTCACTCATTGAAAGGCCGTCTCACTCATTGAAAGGCAGTCTCACTCATTGAAAGGCAGTCTCACTCATTGAAAGGCAGTCTCATTGAAAGGCCGTCTCACTCATTGAAAGGCCGTCTCGCTCATTGAAAGGCCGTCTCACTCATTGAAAGGCCGTCTCACTCATTGAAAGGCCGTCTCACTCATTGAAAGGCCGTCTCACTCATTGAAAGGCCGTCTCACTCATTGAAAGGCAGTCTCACTCATTGAAAGGCCGTCATGCAAGGCGCTGCTCCATAGCCGCCAAATGGATGAGTCCAAATCTGCCTTCTCTCATACAGATCAAAACAAGAATATGGTATTCCCTCAAAATGGGGAGGCTTACAAGTATCCTAAGGCAGGGGTGCGCAAACTGGGTGGTGTGAGATTTTCGGGAGGGGGGAGGGCGCGGCGCTTACCGAGGACACGCGCTCTTACCCAAAGCATTTAAATTAAATGCCAGGGATCGCACGCAAGGGGGGGAGGGGCCATCTTGGAAAATCCAGGAAGTGCACAGTAACTGTATCTCAGGGAAATAGTGAGGTTTATCTGTGGGTGGCCCCTCGGTTCCAATTCATTTAAAATCAATACCTCTTTTGGGCAGGTTTGCTCTAGAACCAATTGTCCGTCACAAAGACAAGTGTCCCTGTAACCGCTTTGATAAGCTCTCGCTGTAGTATGCTCCAGCACAGAAGGGGTTAGGGGTGTTCTGATCCCAAGGTGAGCTTGCTGTGTACTATAAATAAGCTATTAATAACACTGCAGACATCTCCTGCATTGGCCCAGCTCACAGAAGGGCTGTTTGCCTTGATGTTCATCTCTACTTATAACCCTTTCACACAATGGTTCCCTGACCAAAATGCATAGCGTGCTCGGTTTTGCAATGAAGACCTCGGACACGGTGCCGCAGACCGCGCGGAGGCGCCCGCACACTGAGCGAACATGCGGCGTGCGGGCGGAAGCGGGCTGGTTTCTCAGCGCGACAGACAGATCGACAGTGTAGGATGACTCCAGGGAACCCCTTAAAAACGTATTTGGACTTTGTAGACCACCAACCGATGTGTCCTTTCTATGTACAAATGCTATTGCTGAGCTATTATTATCTAAGCGAACTAACTGCTCTCTGTATTATTTAGAATATTATACTGCAACATAAAATAGCTTTTTTATTTTATTTTTTTAAATATAACACTAAGGGCCTCATGCAGAGAGCAGCGCTATTTAAAATTGGAGAGGGGAATAAAAAGTAGGTTTAATGGAGAGTTTTATTCTCCATATGCAGAAATGGGCGAAATCCGCTATTTTTAGCATTACTGCATGTGGAGAATTGTAAATGAGGAGATGCGCGCTGCTGAAAGGGAAAAAAAAATCGCGCTTTTTTTTTTTCCCCTATAGCGGCGAGCTCCTGCGTCTTGCCAACTTTAGTTGGCGGAGAAAATTGAAGAAAATCGCGCCATGTTATTGGTGCGAACAGCCGCTAGATGGCGTTCGCGCGTTTCTGAATTTGGAAATTTTTAAAGCTGGCGAGATGAAGGTTCTCGCCAGCCGCGCGGCGAAATTTTCAAATTAAAAAAAAAAATGGCGCTTGTTTCAAAACTCGCCATTACCTGCCTTTCTAAAGGCAGATTTTGCCAAAAAATGGCGCTTCCCCCGATAACGCTGCTCTCTGCATGAGGCCCTTAATGTCCAAATAAAATGTTGTCTTGAAGAATAACATGTCAGTTATTACCAAATTTGGTCTTGGGGAACTGCATGTAACTTCTTGTAGTACCCCAGGGGTCTGAGACATGGGGGATATTTATTTTACTGTGCAGCGCTTTCTAACAAATGTCTCCCGTTTCACAGATACCTCTCTCAGTGCTGGAGGGATCTGCGCTCGTCTTATTAAAACTGCATTATTGAGGTTATGTTATCATTTGGGGTGCTGGGCCCTCTGAATATTCCTTTTGATTCTGCACACATTCGCCGCTCCGGTTATTTTTATTTGCACACCTCTCCCCTGTGGTAGGAGCTGGGTGCTCCCATTCAAACAAATGCTCTGGGGCGAATTTTGGAAATGGATGTAAATATTTGGACTTGGTTGGCGGTAGACGGCAACAAGATGTAGATAACCGGTGCCCCTTTCTACCGGCACAGCGAAAAGGATATCTGCAAACAGCTGCTTTTATTAACACTTTCAGTGCCGGAGGGCACTGTACGGTGATTCTGGCAGTGAAGGGGTTAAACCAGGGGTTCTCAACTTCCACCCACAAGCCCCCCCAACAGGTCAGGTTTTCAGGATATCCCTGCTTTCGCACAGATGGCTTACTAAGTCCCTGCTTCAGCACAGGTGACTCAACCAGTGGCTCAGTCTTCGATTGAGCCACCTGTGCTGAAGCTGGGATATCCTTAAAACCTGACCTGTTGGGGGTTCTTGCGCACTGGAGTTAAGAACCCCTGCGTTAATCCTTTGAGTGCGCACTGACGGTTAATAAATGAACGTGATTTGTCTACTTTAAGGGGTAATAGTGACTTTAACGACGTGATTAATATCTTCAGATATAGGTATTTCCAAGTAATTATTTAACTGCCTTTCTGCCAGGATTGCTTGGCAATGCACCTCTGGCACTGACCAGGTTAACCCCCTGTTTCTTGGTGAACGTTTTGTTGGCTTTATACAATTTTTCTCTAATTCTGGATCTAGACTGTACTAAGAGACAGAAATTACACAGATTTCTGGAGTTTAGTTTATTCATATAGACTGGTGTACAGCCAATACAAATACTATTTGTGAGAACATATCCTTCTCAAATAGATCTTCCACATTATCTCATAGCATACTACAATGCTTCTCCTGCAGCTAGGGATTCTGGGAAATGACATGCACATGAGCATACAGTGTCACCTTTTGCTTCAAATCCATTTTAACATGGACCCCTACGAGCTTATGCCTGCTGCATTACACAGCTTTTCAGCACAGCCTGGGTCCAAGTTAAAATGGATTTGAAGCAAAAGGTGACATTGTGCTCACTTGCATGTCATTTCCCAGAATCCCTAGCTGCAGTGGAAACACTGTATGCTAAGACTGGGGTGCGCAAACTGGGGGGGGGGCGCGAGATTTTCTGGGGAGGGGGGGGCGCGAGATTTTCTGGGAGGGGGGGGTGCGGCGGTTACAGAGGCCGCACGCTCTTCCTCAAGGCAAACAGCTTGGGGCGCAAGGCCCCTGTAACTTCCCTTACCTGATCTCCGGTGGCTTCCAGCAACGCATCTCCATGGTAACGTGCCGTCAAATGACGCCGCGAGGTCACATGATGTCGTGTTGCCATGGCAACGCGACGTCTTGACGTCAGAAGATGCCGGACACCAGGTAAGGGGGAGGGGGGCCGCGAGCAGGGGAGCAGAGCCGGCAGGGGGGCGCAGACTAAAAAGGTTTGCGCGCCCCTGTGCTAAGATATAATGGGGAAAGGCAGGGCTGCAGACCTGTCTGAGACACGTGATATTTTTATTCGGTACAAACTGGTGACATTTCCACAGGACTTCACAGCTTCAAATTGTGACCTCAGCTTAGGAGTAATAAGACGCAGCAGCGCAGGGGTTAAGATGCGTCAGTGCGGTAAGGAAGAATGATCTTGTGTATACATGGGATCTCAGGAGAGAGAATCTGCCCAAAAGGAGACATGTGGATGAGTGAAGATCTGAGGGCTGGCGGAAATGAAATGCAGCTGGGAGGGAATGCTGGTCCTTCCCTGGTGAGGGAGCTGGCGGAGCGCCCGTCCCAGAGCCCAGGCGGACACATGTGCAACGAATCAGCCGTACTCTGGCACAGCTGTGTCCCGTTAACGCGTCCTCTCTCCCTTTGAATCTGACATTCCTCAGATCTCCTCATCTGCTCTGCACATTTCATCCCCATCTTTAGCTCCGGTGCAAAGCAATGAAAAGGGGATCGAATAGACAAGCCGTGAACTCTGCACCTTCCGAGCAGTGACATGGGGGGCAGGGAGGGGGGGGGGGGGTATTATTAGCTCCGTGGCTGCCGGATCATTGTGTCGCTGGCCTCCAGCATCAAAGAGTTTAGCAGAGAAGGGAAAAAAGACGTATGTATTGTTTCTGAGAAATCCTTTCTAGCCTCCTCCTGGGACACGGCCATTTTGGATAGGTATTGCAGAACTTCAAAGTCTTAGGACAGGTCCATAGTGCCTTCGCCCGTGCGGAGTCGCGCGCGGCCGTGACGTCACACGCTTAAAACGGGTGCGTTTTTTGGCCATGGTATGCGCGCCGTCCGTGGGCGTGTCTGGGGGCGGGCCAGTGACATCACAGAGCTGGTTCGCCCTCATTGGGCGAACCGCTCACGTGACCTGACAAATCAGTTTAAGGCCCAGATCAGACAGGATGCAACGCGACATGCGCGCACGTTCGGCACTCTTTGAGGCTAGTGGATGACAGTTGTCATACTAGAAACTGCTTGTGGCGGCAAACTACAGCGTTGACGCTGCAACATTTTGCTGCCACATCCCAAATTGAAATTTGGGGCTGCAGTCGCGTCACGTGAGCTGGTTAGCCAATTAAGGGAAACCAGCTCCGTGACGTGTTCAAACCCCCTCCCCCCCCCCCGCCGCGCCCCCAAACACTGCAACCCAACTCCTGCAGTTTGAGCACAGATCGCTGGGCTGCAGGAGCGCGCGGCGGAGGCGCGTACGCAAGCATGCGGACGTAGCAGCCAGTCTGAGCTCGGCCTAAATGATTTCTCACACAACGCTCGCCCCCTCCTGCTTCTGCGCGGATGCGCCAGCACAACCGCATGGACGCGAACACTGCCTTAAGGACCCCTCCGTAGGGTCTGAAGTATAGCCCCGGCCTTAGAAATAGACTTTTAGGCCCACGCTTACTAAACAGATCTATACATCAAAACATTTAGTAAATACGGGCCATTAATCCCCTCAACCATAAAGAGGACTGTAGCACGTGCCGGCATCTCCGTCAATGAAAGTATTAATGCTACACAAAGGGACCTGCACGCAGAGCATAACCCAGCTGTGTGTATCGCTGCATGGAGTGCGTGTGGTGGGGATGTTACTCGTGTAAGCAGCAATGTTCCTTCTCCCTCGCTTAAGATAATCTGTTTACTGTGCCCAGGTTTGCTCAGGCAGCTGGCGTTGATCTTCGTTTACATGCAGGGCCCGTCACTTAGATCAATTGGATTACGTTTGCAGCTGTCTCTGAGAACACAAGGACCCCTCTAAGCGGTGCTGCCCCATACGATACCTTCCAGCCCCGGAAGACACCGTACAGCCCATTGAAGCCCGTAGACTACAAGGTGTCCTCCAGCACTGAAAGGCGTTTTATGGAATAGCACTGCTGAGTATACAGGGCCCAAGATCATCTCCACATGTCTCCACTGGTAACAGCCCATTCAGGGCCATGTTTGCTAAGTATTGCTACTCCATAAGACCCTTCCAGCATACAGTAGCTTAGTAAACGTTGCCCCTTACAACTCACTCAAGTAAATGGACTGCAAGAGGTATTCTGGCCTGAAAGCTATCTTATACAGTCCTGTTGGTAAATATGGCCCATTCGTCCTTAAATTGTAAACTCTTCCGGGCAGGGGCTCCTTTTCCTATTGTTTTTGCCTTTGCGCTTATTCCCATTGTGTTGAAATATTAAGTCACATGTATTGTAAAGCGCTATGTACGTGCATGGCGCTATATATATAAAGATATACATACATACAGTACCTTCCCGTGAGTATTGCCATACAGGGTTTTCCAACACTAATGGGTTCTTGTGGACTATGTATGTATATCTTTATTTATATAGCGCCATTAATGTACATAGCGCTTCACAGCAGCAATACACGTGGTTATCAAATAAATAATACAAATAACACCCTGAATAGCTTACAATCTAAGGCTAGCACTTCTTAGCACTGTAAACATATGGCTCTCTGTCTCTATCCTGTGTCCCATGGCATTCTTGGGAATCTCCTTGATGCATCTTTCCTGATTAAAATAAACCCTGTTTGAAATACATTTTTAGATTCACGTGCTCTCCATGTAATAAATCACCTTCATATTTCCATTTCATTGAATACTTTCTTGAGTTGTTCCTTTTCTGGGCCATTCCGGGGGTGACCGAGAGCTTGCGATGCAAGTGACACATTCCAGCTGCCCCGCTGATTGTATTTTCCGAGTGCTGTAATGGAAATTCTATAAATTAGACTTGTATATGGAAAAACACCTCTCCCAGGCTAATAATTTCAGCACATTTCTAATTTGGGAGGTGTGAAGGGCTGGCGGGTGTGTGCTGGCAGCAGGGCGAAGCTGAGCTAATGACACAATGACATACAGGAGGTGGCCCTGCAGGGACGTGGCACTCGGAGCCTGCCCGAGTAGTTTGGGCAGCTTTACTAATACGTTTTCCTTTCTCCGACACCGTTCCCAGCAGTGACAGGACCGCAAAAGAAATAACACTTGCGTGGTGTACTGTACCAAATCCAGCAGGGAGTTAGGACAGGTGAACAGGGTCCCCCGAGTCTGCCCCAGTCTCTAAAACATCGTAATCTGGTCTGTTTAAAAAGGAATTTGGTTGGTGCTGAGATATTTATGGGGGTTATGTATCGAAGGCAGGGGTCTCAAACTCGGACCTCAAGGGCCACCAACAGGCCAGCTTTTATGGATATCCCTGCTGCTGCTGCACAGGTGGATCAACTTGTGCTGAAACAGGGAGCTACTGATTGAGCCACCTGTGCTGAAGCTGGGACTGATTGAGCCACCTGTACTAATCAAAAGCGGGTTCTTCTCAAAGTAATTCCATGCTTAGAACCTTTAGTACAGGGGCGGACAACTCTAGTCCCCAAGGGCCACCAACTGACCAGGTTTTAAGGCTGTCCCTGCTTCAGCACAGGTGGCTCAATCAGTGGCTCAATCGAAGACTGAGCCACTGATCCACCTGTGCTGCAGCAGGGATATCCATAAAACCTGGCCCGTTGATGGCCCTTGAGGACTGAGCTTGAGACCACTGATCTAAGGGGTCATTTAGCAAATCTTCCAGCTGCAAAAATGGAGCAGAAACATTTGCACCAAATGTATCCATAAAAATGTTTCCCATTGCAATGAATGGTGTTGTGGGGATGTTACCCATGTAAGCAGCAATGTGCTTTCTCCCTCCTTTAAAATAATCTGGTTACTGTGCCCAGGTTTGCTCAGGCAGCTGGGGTTGATGTGCGTTTACACGCAGGGCCCGTCACTTCGGTACAGAAGAGTCACTCCGCGATTGTGCTGCCAAATGGAAAGGTCCCTCTTGCTGCCGTCTGACTAAGGGACTCCACACCCCCTACAAACGTGATCTCCTGAAGGGGGGCTCACAGGCAAGGAAAGGAAATAGGCAGATGGGCGCACTGAGGGGCACGGACTAGTTTATTAATAACCCCAATAGTAGGATCAATACAAACACATACACAATAAAACACTCAAAAAACGTTAAACCTAAATCAATGTTCTGGGAGGGGGACAGGAAGGCAACGCATCAACACTGTGCCGCCAGTGATCAGCCTCCCAGCCCATTGATTTAGTTTTTAACGTGTTTTGAGTGTTTTATTGTGTATGTGTTTGTACTGATCCTGCTATTGGGGTTATTAATGAAGTTGTCAGTGTCCCTCAGTGCGCCCATCTGCCTGTTTTCTTGGCCCTTCACTTAGGCCTGTAATATAGCGCGCGTGTCAATTATAATTGGTTATGTTGGCCAGACGTTGGCATACTTGGGACGCGCGCATGGCCGTGAGCGGTGGCGCGGCAGACCAGGGAAACTACAATCAAATTGTATTTTCGCGTTGCTGCCACGCCGCGAGCCAATCACAGCGCAGCCTAACGCTATGCCGTCAGTCACGCCCCCCTAGCCTCGCACACCACCGCGTGTCATTCAAGCCCATAGACTATAAGGTGTCTTCCAGCACTGGAAGGAGTCGTATGGAAGAGCACTGCGTAGTATATAGGGGCCAAGATCATCTCTATATGTCTCCACCAGTAACATGTTGCCACGTATGAGTTTTTCTAAACTTCACTGGATTCTAGGTATTAAGGCAATTGTGAAGCAAAACTGGGACATTTTCATCCGACACGTATGCATCAAAGTATTTTGTTCCAATTTTGCAATGTCTGCCCCAGCTTGCACCTCGGGAGAGTCAGTAGGAGGAGTTGGGGGGGAGAAGTTACATGGTGCACAGATTATAATGAGATGTATCACATTCTGCAGCTCTGCCCCAGCTTGCACCTCGGGAGAGTCAGTAGGAGGAGTTGGGGGGGAGGAGTTACATGGTGCACAGATTATAATGAGATGTATCACATTCTGCGTCTCTGCCCTTGGGGAGTGTAAGTAGGAGGTGTTGGGGAGGAGTTACATGGGGCACAGGTTAGAATGAGATGTATCACATTTTGCGTCTCTGTCCCAGCATGCACCTTGGGGAGGGTCAGTAGGAGGAGTTGGGGGGGGGGGGGGAGTTACATGGGGCACAGATTATAATGAGATGTATCACATTCTGCGTCTCTGCCCTTGGGGAGTGCCAGTAAGAGGTGTTGGGGAGGAGTTACATGGGACACAGGTTATAATGAGATGTATCACATTTTGCGTCTCTGTCCCAGCATGCACCTTGGGGAGAGTCAGTAGGAGGAGTTGGGGTGGAATTACATGGTGCACAGATTATAATGAGATGTATCACAGTCTGCGTCTCTGCACCCCATCTTTTTGCTTTAATTTGCTCAAACAAATACTCCACATCTGAAGTGGTGTAAATCTAACATACTGCATCAGATGTAAGAAACTGTTCCAATAAACAGAGCAGTGCATTCTAAACACATCCTTCTCCATGTTCGTACATACACCCCACTGGTCTCACAGTTAAGAAATGTTGTCACCTACGCAGGCATAAAGTGATGTGTGAACCAGGACTCAGCAGCTATGTGTTCTATCTGAGTAAGCACTCACAGACCGTAACAGGTGTTAGAGCAAACAAGACATTCTCTGATGTGTTTCGAATTGTTTGAATGAAAAAGTAATTTAAAGTCTATTAAGAATTAAAACCACAGCTCCCATCCTGAGAAAGTATTTGGGGCTTTTAATATGAAAGGCTGCAAATTGCGGATGCTTTTGATGTCCTTAAAGCTTGCTTTTCTAAACATCACATCTGTGTCTAGTTCCCTCTCTCTGGCCTGTATCTTTATGAGAATTGTTTTTTTCTAAAGCCATTTAAATACTAGCTTAGCAATAATCAAACCCTCATCCATCTTTGTGTGTGTTTTTAATGCAGGCCGGCTGTCATGTGCCTATTTATATATCCTCGGCAATTCCCCAAAAATGTCACTGCAGCTGCTGGGCATTACCAAACTCCCCAAAGAGCTTAAACTCTTCAATTCTAACTAGGAAACTTGTTCCCCACTATGCAAACCCGTTGCCTTCCTGTTGACAAACAATGCTCACCACAGCACTTTCTCTAGCAAAGGGTCGCGCAATTAGTTTCTCAAGCAAGACTGAGGAAGACATGTAAAGATAATTCAGTATGTATAATATATATAAAGCAACGTAATATGTTCACAGAGCGTACAGTTTGTCGCCGTCACGGAATATTATCCTAAGGCAGAGATGTCAACTACAAACTGATGAGATTTGGAGGTTCTGGGTCTAAAGAAAGTGACATTTCAGTGAAAAAGTCCTGACTTCAATGGGAGAGAGTTCATTGATTTAATATGTTGAGATGTTGCGTACTGCATAGTAACAATGTGAATTACTTCTCACTATATTAAATAGGGATCTATGGGTGAACTTATGCTACAACGTGAGTGAGACTGACTCCAGATAAGTGACTGTGAAAATCAAGAGGATTCTGCTCTGGGGTTTGATGTCATGGAGGGGGGGCGGGGGGGGGGGTGACAATGCACAAGGCGCTCTACGTCGGCTGACTGCGGTGACCACTTTGGATGGTGAGCTCTGCAGCTCAGAGACTCATTGTGCCAGTTCCACTGTAGCTTTTGCAGTGCTCAGCACAACAACATTGCCAATATCAAATAAGAGCTGTAAGAATACAATAGTGACATTTGTTTCTGTGATGGAGAAACGCTGCACTGTGAGCTGAGCTCAGTGAATTCCACCCTAGACGGTAAGAACTTGATGAAATCTCTTTTTTTCTTTTTCTTTTCAGTTTTCTTACCTGGTGCTAATTGACCCACACCAGGCAGGATGAAGGAGCATCGTGTCCTGCCACTGGTGGCTGTGTTCTGTGTCCTGCTTTCCGGGTTGAGCAGGGTGGAGGCACAGGAAGGTAGGTGTAAGATCTGAGGGAGCAGGTTGGCGGAGAGGTAAAAGGGGAGATCTGTGGGTTAGCAGTAATAATAATATGGGCCGCCCCTGACCACGGCCCCATTGTGTCATTGGGAGCAGCTAAGAACTTCAACAGCAATCTTTAAATGTGCAGTCTCACTTGTACTTTTCTTGTTTCATCCTAATTACTCACCTCATTGGAAAATGTTAACGTAAATTCATAATTTCTGAGACCATAAAAATGGTGTTCTGAGTTCCCCATCTAGCAAAAAAAACGTTGAAAACCTATTAAATATCTTGAGTAATGTAAGAAAGATAGAAATGGTACAAAAGATGTCACATGGCTGAGTTTTTTTGTGTGACAACTTTAACATATTTTGATAAGTGAGACTACACCCTTAAATAAAGTGCAAAGTCTATCAGGCTGATGGGGGGGGGGGGAGGGGGAGGGCATTTCTCTTAATGGATTATGCCCGCAGTAATGGGTCTGTAAACTCTGTAAGAAGCCTAAGAATTGTCAATTTGATCAAGACATCATTCCTGAAGATGAACCAGTGGCTATGTTTGGATGGGTTAGAGTCTCGATCCCTGTCTTGGAATTTATTATGACATAACCTGGTCTAGAAAAAACACAGGTAAGAGAAAGACAGCTGCTATTCCTACCAGGGAAGATATTTACAGATATAAAAGAACAGTTCACAGTTTGTAATAAACATATCTTTAATGTTTGTGACTCAGTGGTTTCTGAAGTGAATGGAAGGGGAGCAACAGCTACAGTTGGGAGCAGTAAAAAAAATTGGACATATCCTACATCTGGTACATGCAGAAGCGAGTCTGCTTCAGGGTAATGACATTCTTTCATCAATGAAACACGTGACCTGAATGTCACTTGTATCAGATTATCTCACCGCTTCATGCTCAGTAATGTCCTGTGAACGTATCAACGCTCCAGCTAAGGTTCATAGATGACATAATTTCAGCTGGTCCATAGGAGAGGAAACTCCTGAGCCAACTCACAGTTATCTTGTTATCTGATCCAATTAGAGTACGTGACGTCTCATAAATGTGTTAATGCCAGCAATCCTTAATGGGGTAAGTGAATAGAAGTACTGAGAGCAGAGCAGTTAAAATGCTACTCCCCCACTCTGTTTCAGGGTCAGGGGGGATGCCGCATGTACTCACTTGACCTCTTGATGAGTTTGTAATTCCATGATGCCTCCACTATTTAACATTCACACCTCTCTGCCATGGACATTATATAATTCATGAGGTAAGAGAGGTTAACCCCGGTGCCACTTTTTACAAGACACCATGCCTTCGCGCATGTGGTCCCCACACCCTGTCCCAGCCATGCATTGAGTTTTGGCTTACACTGTCACCTTACATGTTTTCTAGATGTGTCGGGCGCATGTTCATTGTGTGAAGCACCAGCTTGTACCATTGATGTGAACCAGAAATATCTAAATGTTGATGTTTTTTGTACTTCAAACAATGATGACTTGACTTTCCCAGCCCAATGACCACCCGTGGGTATCAGAACAATGCTAATGTATCAAGTGCTTTACAGAAACAAACAACACAGAACCATGAAACAGTTGATAACAAAACACACAATCTTCTTTTACCAACACTCTTCTTTCATAAAACCCACCAACACTGGTTAAACTGAATACATGTGCCATCTTAAAGAGTATACCTTTTTAATGTAGTAAACTGAGATGATGGACAATGCATTGGTTTCCCATCTAGCAGAGAAAGCATTGTTGGCAGGAGATTGATAAGTGCAAAATCTATGGGAGGAGGAAGGCGAGAGATCCATTCTTACGCTTGTGGTTTAGTAGGAGCTTAATGCTTGTAACACTTGGCAAGGTTGTGGGCACACTGCAGTCTGTCGCTGGCATTTGCCATCATACTCCCTGCTACAATAATTCAATACACATGTTTTGTTCTGTCTGTCATGCCTTACAAACCCTTTATTTTATTTATCAGAATACTGTACCTGCTAGTTAAGTTATTTAGTGCCAGACAACAGCAGTGCATTGCTTCATATAAACACAGTCTTTAGCATTCCTGTTCTGAATTGTGGGAAGATCATGGGGTCTGGGAGTCTGACCTGTCATCACTGGTATTGTCATTGATGCCTTAACATGATTCTGCATTTCTTGGTTGAATAACTGCCTTACCAGAAGCAAACAAATATCACTGTTATGTGACTGAAATAAATGAGCCCCCCCCCCCTCCCCCAGTTACTATTGCAACTGACCCATAGAAACTAAAAAAAGGAAACAAATAAGTAAACAGACCAGGGAAATGATATGTACTATTATGTGGTAGAGATTACCTAGTACAACAGATATGACCTGTTACCATAGTTTATATAGTCATATAAGTTAATGAGTCCTTTCCCGTTTTAGCATTGAACAAGCTGGGAGACCAGGTGGCCATAGAATAAAAATGTTTTCACACCAACATTGTAAATCTTTATTTTGAATAAATCCACAGTAAAGAGTCTGGTAACTCCTATCCAATCAGAATGCAGAACGCTGGAGTTACATGTCACTGTTATTTTATGAAAATGTCATTGTTTTCATGCAGTGGGTGCTGTGGATATTTCCCATCTTGACAATGCAACAGGCATATTCATTCCTGTTCTTAGCTACACCCTTCCATGTGACTTGTGTATCTATCAGCCAGAGTTCCTGACCTCAATAGAACCATCAGCCGGCATTTTTAGACCAATTATATTTTCTTGCGACTTGATCACTGCCAATAATTTTGGCCCAACTAAGAAAAAACCCAGGGCAGACTAAAGCAACTCAATTTGTGGCCCATACAGTAGTTCTCTTTTACTTCTTTGTTGTTATGTCACTGTGTACTATAATAAGGAACATACACTGTGCTACATTTTCCCCTATGTCACCCTTTTGTATAATGAACAAACTAAATGAAGTTCATTATGTGTTTATAATATGGGCGATACATACACTCAGTAATATATCAAAGTCCTTATCCACAGAAGGCTTATAGCTAAACAGAAATTGACAATGCGCATAGGAAATATCCTCAGCTTCCATTGCATCATGTTTCTTAATGGGGTTTCAAAGAAACATGTGTGCACTGTACATCTGCATGTTACCACACCACTTGAATTAACACTTTCACCTTTTGCATTTCTTTCTCCTCTGTTTTTCTATTATTTTTTTCCGCTTCTGTTTGTCCCCACAACTCCAAACCCACCACAAAATCTCACTTCCCCGTCAATTAATGCTAGACTCAGCTGACCTGGTTTTCCTCATTGACGGCTCAAACAACGTTGGACGCAGCGATTTCTCCGCCATCCGCAATTTCCTGGTAAATTACGTGGAGCGGCGTTTGGCGGTGGGAAGGAATCAGATGCAAGTGGGTGTGGTACAGTATAGTAATGAGGCCAAAACAGAGTTCACTTTGGATGAGTACTCTACCAAAGACCAGTTATTAGAGGCTCTGAACAATCTGCGCTTCCGTGGGGGAGAAGAGGCAAATGTGGGGGCCGCCATCGAACACGTGGTGGAAAACCTTTTCACCACAACCTATGGCAGCCGGAAAGATGAAGGAGTGCCTCAGTCCTTGGTGATCATCACCGCCGGACAGTCCAACGATGAAATCAGAGAGGCCACCAATTCTTTGAAACTCAACAGCATCATCACCTTTGGCATCGGGGTGGAAAGGGCAGACATGGCTGAGTTGCAGCAGATTGCAACCGATGACTCCTTCGTGTTTACTGCTCCCCAGTTCCAGGTTCTGGGTGAACTGGAGAGTCAGCTCACACCCTACATTGCTGGGGTAGCCCAGAGAACCATAGTTCTGCAACCTCCGACCACTATAACAGAAGGTAGGTGGCAGTCTGTCTTGGTGGCATCTTCAGGGCGCCTTGCACCATTTGCATTACTGCTCATTGCAGACATGAGATTTATGGCAGGCTACTGTACATATAATTCAAAGATCCTGGATCATCCATGCTAAGCGGTGCTGCTGATTTCACAGTGAGTAACTCTTGTCAAGTAAATTAAGCAGAAGAGTAAGAAATATGCACAATGAGCCTGCTGAGAGAAACAGAGGTCCTTCCAAATGATTGAGTGCCGGTGTTATGGAGTATCCAGTGAGCCATTACCATTGAACAGGTAGTAAGACTTTAGACTATAATGTGGTTGTAGTTTGCAGTTATTATGTATTTTGTGGGCATTTCAGTTGGCTGTCCCCACATTGGGCTCTTGGTCCCCAAACTCATCTTTAAAGTGCACACATCCATACTGGTGGAAAGGTGAGAATTAAAGTTTAAGTTAAACATTCCCGGTGGTCCAAACCTTTTGGATTTCTATTCTGTACTATTTTTTTTTATTGAGTTTAGAAGAGTTGGAGAAAGCAATTGACGCCCAAACTGGTGAAATATGGTAGCAAGGTCCTGCCCAGCAGCACATCAGAAATTCAACGTAAAGTAAATTCTAAAACGTGAGAGATGTAGTAACAAAGGAGGGAGAGGGAGTGGGTGGTACGATCCCTTTTATTGGACCAACAAGTAGTTGATATGTTACAAGCTTTCGAACCTCTCAAGGTCCTTCATCGGGTACATTAAGAAGTCCAACTTTTTTTTTTTTTTTTTAAAGGTGGAAAATTCAGGTTTAAAAATCAGTCTAACAGCAAAAAAGGGTATTTTTTAAAAGTGAGTGCTGCCTAGGATTTAGTTGAAACTAGAAACACCTCTCAAGCTATATAAATAAATCGTACAGAAGGTGCACTCCAGGAGAGAATCCCATTTTTATTTTGTCAAAATAAATCTGAAATATTGCACACAAAAAATTCACCATAAAATGTATCTTTTAATATTTTAATATCACCAATGAAAAACAACTAATGTAAGTTAAAAAAAAAACTCAAAAAGATTACAAAGAAGAACGAGATCATTGTTAAAAACAATTGTAGTCTCCAGTGTTTCATTAAAACATTCCTATTGTCCTTTTTAAAGTGTAAAGAGATTAAGAATAATTCTCTCTTTAATGATACTCATTATATAGTTAACCATATATCTATCCTCAGGACCAATTGTCTGGATTAGTTTTATCTCAGCTGTATTGCACAAAATTCTCTCCCAATATCCCTCTATCTGCCTATATACAGTGAAAGGCAAGATTGAGGAAGACTTGTAGGCTACAGACATCTACTCATCTGCCTTTCTCTTTATTTACCAATATCTTCGCCAATCTTGTCTAGTAGAAGTAGGGTTGCCAGGTGGCTTCTCCAAAAATACTGGACTCAATGGTGAAAGGTGCGTCAGGTCACTATGTCCAGGGAGGAAAATACCGGACACATGCCCAGTATTACAGTACCGCTAATTTTTTACTGGACAGAGTATCCAAATACAGGACAGTCCAGTTCAATACCGGACACCTGAAAACCCTAAGTAGAAGCAATAAGAAATCAATAAGAAGGATCCCTGCACCATAACCGTGTGAAAATAGAATACAAAGTAAAAGAGAAAGTTCAAACCATTCGAGTTCACCATTAATGTGCTGCAATGCAACAACTTTTGAGGTTCCCTCTGCTCCTCCCTTGGGAACTCCAGGTGTAGAATCCCCCACCTCCCCATTCTAACCGTCACCACCACGATCCAATTTTCGAACAAGTCACGCGTCGTGAAGGATGTTAGGGAAGCACGAAAGGAGAAATCGCTCCTTCTAATGATCAAGTGATTTATTATAATGGTAGGTACAAATATAAAACGCCCAGTAAACTCACAAATCTGCACAATGAAAGCAAATATAAGGTTTGTAGAAGTTCTGAACATACACTGTCCCACTGCTACCACCTTGAGTTCATTCCAGCCAGGTGGTCACTAGGGGTTTTAGGAGAAGTGAGTAGCATATTTATTTTTAATAGAATCGGGTAAAAATACTTTCCAATGTTTATTTAGTATATTTCTTATCTGTTGAATATCACTGTTAAAATCTACAATAAATCTAAAATGAGCATTATCGTTAATATTCTTATATGCCTGGATCCAACTTTTAATACATCTTCTCTGGGCTAGAACTGTATTGAAAGCTTGTTTAATAATATACTCCTTATTTATAAAAATGGGTGCATTAAAATCTACTGTTCTTTAAAAGGCAAAGTTCCAATAAAACCTGTGTGATGCTCAGAGAATCCTAGACATATTAGTTGAATTTTATTTGAAGATATCGGTGCTTGGTACCTGTCCTGTAACTGATGTAGAATATATAACAGGTATGTATCCTAAAGGACATGCCTAACTGGAATGATCCCACATGCTTCAGTGAAGATGCAAACAGTCTTGTGTCCAGAAGAATGGTGTGTGTATATAATAAGGGTCAGGTCCTGAATAATATCAGTGTGGATATATTATTTGACTCACGTGACCTTTCGGAGTCCAAAATCGAAATCCCGGTGTCCTGAGCCACCTGGTGTGCAATCCGCTGAAGGTAGAACTAGAAAAAACAAGGAGAAAAAACGGAGCATGACCCAATGCAAGATAAAGAGCCTTTAAGGGCTTGAAACATGTTGGTTTGGGCCTAAACCCTTTATTCCATGATCCAATCAACTTGATTTTTTTATCACTGTTCTGTTGGGATATGCATCTCTCTGTCCTCTTGCATTGGGTCGTGCTCCGTTTTTTCTCCTTGTGCTTTAAAAGGTTTCATTATTTGTGCAGTTTCTTTTAAGATGTATGAATTGGCTCTTTGGAATGCGATCAATTCAACTTCGCTAGTAGTAGAAGCAGATCTAACCCAGCTGAGCTATTCTTATTACTCATCCCCTAAAACAAAACCATGATTTTGAACTTGTATGGACAGTTGCTTGCCAAGGAGTGGGTAATCAGCAGAAAGTCACAATGGTGCCCACAAGTCAATATTATATGAAAGTTATTATAGTCAATGGGAACTCATGGGGAGATGTTTTCTGTAGGCTGCGATAGTTGTCACTGATTGTGTTTCTTGTTGTCTTCTGCAGTTATTGAAGTTAACAAGAGGGACATAGTATTCCTGATAGATGGTTCCGCGGATATGGGCACCGCAAACTTTAACGCAATCCGTGAATTTATCACAAAGATAGTCGCCAGGCTGGAGATTGGACCTGACCTTATCCAAGTGGCTCTGGCGCAGTACTCCCGCGAGGTGAAGACCGAGTTCTACCTGAACAGCTTCTCCAATAAGAAGGAACTGTTGGCGCAGGTGAAGAAAGCGAAGCTCATGAGTGGTGGGCCCCTAAATACAGGTGCTGCCTTGAACTTTGTCCGGAACAATATGTTCGCCTCCTCTGTAGGGAGCCGTGTGGGGGAGGGAGTCCCACAGCTTCTGGTCCTCATCACCGGTGGGCAGTCGAAAGATAACATACTCCAGTCAGCGCAGGAGTTGAAGAGGGCGGGCATACTGACCTTCACTATAGGAGCCAAGAATGCCGACCAAGCAGAACTCCGAGAAATCGCCTTTGACTCATCACTGGTTTTCCAGCCAACGGAATTCAAGACAGTTGCCCTCCAGGGTATCCTCTCCATTGTATTGACCCCTTTGAAAACACTCTCAGGAACTGTCGTTGTTGAAGGACCAACTGAAGGTAACAATTTCAGTGCACGTATATTTGTATCTACAGTATATATATAGTAGGACGTAAAAGTCCTTCTGAGTCGTAATACTATAGTGCCACCTACACTGCCACTGTTATATTGCTGCCTTTGAGCATATAAATTGGCTTCTCTAACATGCACAACATGTTTAAAGAGTCCAGTCTCCTATCAGTCTGGCTTCAAATAGGTGAGGGAAACATTTCTGAAGCTTGGGACCCTCAGAATAAAATATATATATAATGCCTGCTTTTTGGTAAGGCCCAGCGGTCAGTGTCACAATTCATTAGCTCCCCTTGCTAAGGCACTTGTCTCACAGAAGCATAATAGAGGATACTGCTGCTCTAGAGATTACTTCACAGCAATTCTAGACTGCAACATGGGGACACTTATTTTGCAGGGGTGGGCTGCTTTGCATGGCATCTAAAATAAGTGTCTGTGTGTATAGTGGGTGTTGGGTGGCAAGTACTGTATATAGGAAGCTTGCTCTGTGTGCCAGTAAGGGGGATTACCTGCTAGCTATAGCCCTTTGGTATATAGCATTTAATGTGTTTATGTGAATTGTGGGAAAAATAGAAAAACTATAGACCGCTAGCTAGCGATGCAACCACATTATAGAGACGTCCATACCCTTAAAGTCACTCTTCACCAAAATGGACCTGTCTTAGCAGGAGAT